>NC_091473.1:137444639-137744639 GCF_036971445.1 Narcine bancroftii | reverse complement strand
AGTTCCATTTGTTTAAGCTGTTGTATTAATCTTTTTCAGTGAGTTCACGCTGTTGTATTAATCTGTTTCAGAGACCTCATGGTGTTGTATTAATCTGTTTCAGGGAGTTCTCGCAGTTGTATTAATCTGTTTCAGGGAGCTCGCGCTGTTGTATTAATCTGTTTCAGGGAGTTCGTTCTGTTGTATTAATCTGTTTCAGGGAGCTTGTGCTGTTGTATTAATCTGTTTCACGGAGTTAAAGGTGATGTATTACTCTGTTTCACGGAGTTCACATTGTATTAATCTTTTTGTGGGAGTTCACGCTGCTTTATTAATTTCTTTCAGGGAGCTGACGCTCTTGTATTAATCTGTTTCAGAGAGCTCATGGTGTTGTATTAATCTGTTTCAGGGAGTTCGCGCTGTTGTATTAATCTTTTTCAGGGAGTTCGCGCTGTTGTATTATTCTGTTTCAAGGAGTTCACTCTGCTGTATTAATCTTTTCTGGGAGTTCACATTGAATTAATGTGTTTGTGGGAGTTCGCGCTGTTGTATTAATCTGTTTCTGGGAGTTCTCGCAGTTGTATTAATCTGTTTCAGGGAGCTCGCGCTGTTGTATTAATCTGTTTCAGGGATATCGTTCTGTTGTATTAATCTGTTTCAGGGAGTTCGCGATGTTGTATTAATCTGTTTCAGGGAGTTCGCGATGTTGTATTAATCTGTTTCAGGGAGTTCGCGCTGTTGTATTAATCTGTTTCAGGGTGTTCGCTCTGTTGTATTAATCTGTTGCACGGAGTTCCTGCTGTTGTATTAATCTGTTTCAGGGAGTTCGCGCTGTTGCATTAATCTGTTTCAGGGTGTTCGCGCTGTTGTATTAATCTGTTTCAGGGAGTTCTCGCTGTTGTATTAATCTGTTTCAGGGTGTTCGCACTGTTGTATTAATCTGTTGCACTGAGTTCCTGCTGTTGTATTAATCTGTTTCAGGGAGTTCGCGCTGTTGTATTAATCTGTTTCAGGGAGTTCGCGCTGTTCTATTAATCTGTTTCAGGGAGCTAACGCTGTTGTATTAATCAGTTTCTGGGAGCTAACGCTGTTGTATTAATCAGTTTCAGGGAGTTTATGTTGTTGTATTAATGTGTTTCAGGGAGTTCGCGCTGTTATATTAATCTGTTTCAGAGACCTCATGGTGTTGTACTAACCTGTTTCAGGGAGCTGGCGCTGTTGTATTAATCTGTTTCCGGGAGCTGGCGCTGTTGTATTAATCTGTTTCAGGGAGCTCGTGCTGTTGTATTAATCTGTTTCAGGGAGCTCGTGCTGTTGTATTAATCTGTTTCAGGGAGTTCACGCTCTTGTATTAATCTCTTTCAGGGAGTTCACACTGTTGTATTTATCTGTTTTAGGGAGTTCACGCTGTTGTATTAATCTGTTTCAGGGAGTTCACATTGTATTAATATGTTTTAGGCAGTTCACGCTGTTTTATTCGTTTCAGGGAGTTCAAGCTGTTGAATTAATCTGTTTCAGGGAATTTGCGCTGTTGTATTAATCTGTTTCAGGGAGTTCAAGGTGACGTATTGATCTGTTTTGGTGAGTTCACCTTGAATTAATCCTTTTGTGCGAGTTCATGCTGTTGTATTAATTTCTTTCAGGGAGCTCACGCTCTTGTATTATTCTGTTTCAGGGGGCTCGTACGGTTGTATTAATCTGTTTCATGGAGCACATCCTGTTGTATTAATCTATTTAAGGGAGTTGGCGCTGTTCTATTAAACTGTTTCAGTGAGTTCATGCTGTTGTATTAATCTGTTTCAGAGACCTCTTGGTGTTGTATTAATCTGTTTCAGAGAGCTCGACCTGTTGTATTAATCTATTTCAGGGAGTTGGCGCTGTTGTATTAATCTGTTTCAGGCAGTTCCCATTGTATTATTCTCTTGGTGGAAGTTTAGGCTGTTGTATTAATTTGTTTCAGGGAGCTCGTGCTGTTGTATTAATCTCTTTCAGGGAATTCGCGCTGTTATATTAATCTGCTTTAGAGAGCTCATCGTGTTGCATTTATCTGTTTCAGGGAGCTCGCATTGTTATATTAATCTGTTTCAGGGATTTTGCGCTCTTGCATTAATCTGTTTCAGGGAGCTAACGCTGTTGTAATAATCAGTTTAAGTGAGTTCACATTGTTATATTTATGTGCTTCAGGGAGTTCGCGCTGTTGTATTAATCTGTTTCAGGGAGTTCACGCTGTTGTATTAATCTGTTTCAAGGAGTTCAAACTGATGTATTAATCTGTTTCAGGGTGTTCACATTGTATTAATCTTTTTGTGGGAGTTAACGCTGTTGTATTAATTTGTTTTAGGGAGCTCACATTGTATTAATCTTTTTGTGGGAGTTCACACTCTTGAATTAATTTCTTTCAAGGAGCTTGCGTTGTTGTATTAATCTGCTTCAGTGAACTTGAGTTATTGTATTAATCTGTTTCAGGGAGTTCACGCTGCTGTATTAATCGCTTTCAGGGAGTTCGTGCTGTTGTATTAATCTGTTTCAGGGAGTTCGTGCTGTTGTATTAATCTGTTTCAGGGAGTTCGTGCTGTTGTATTAATCTGTTTCAGGGAGTTCGTGCTGTTGTATTAATCTGTTTCAGGGAGTTCGCGCTGTTCAATTAATCTGTTTCAGGGTGCTAATGGTGTTGTATTAATCAGTTTCAGTGAGCTAACGCTGTTGTATTAATCAGTTTCAGGGAGCTAACGCTGTTGTATTAATCAGTTTCAGGGAGCTAACGCTGTTGTGTTAATCAGTTTCAGGGAGTTCATGCTGTTGTATTAATGTGTTTCAGGGAGTTCGCGCAGTTGTATTAAACAGTTCCATTTGTTTAAGCTGTTGTATTAATCTTTTTCAGTGAGTTCACGCTGTTGTATTAATCTGTTTCAGAGACCTCATGGTGTTGTATTAATCTGTTTCAGGGAGCTCGTCCTGTTGTATTAATCTATTTCAGGGAGTTAACGCTGCTGTACTAATGTGTATCAGTGAGTTCACGCTGTTGTATTAATCTGTTTCAGGGAGTTCGAATTGTTATATTAATCTGTTTCAGGCAGTTCCCATTGTATTATTCTCTTGGTGGAAATTCAGGCTGTTGTATTAATTTGTTTCAGGGAGCTCGCGCTGTTGTATTAATCTCTTTCAGGGAGTTGACATTGCATTAAATTGTTTGTGGGAGTTCGCGCTGTTGTATTCATCTGTTACAGGGAGTTCATGCTGTTGTATTAATCTGTAACAGGGAGTTCACGCTGTTGAATTAATCTGTTTCAGGCAGCTTGCATTGTTTTATTAATCTGTTTCAGGCAATTTGCGCTGTTGTATTAATCTGTTTCAGGGAGTTCAAGGTGATGTATTAATCTGTTTCAGGGAGTTCACATTGTATTAATCTTTTTGTGGGAGTTCACGCTGCTGTATTAATTTCTTTCAGGGAGCTCACGCTCTTGTATTAATCTGTTTCAGAGAGCTCATGGTGTTGTATTAATCTGTTTCAGGGAGCTCGCCATGTTGTATTAATCTATTTCAGGGAGTTCACGCTGTTGTATTAATCTGTTTCAGGGAGCTCGCCATGTTGTATTAATCTATTTCAGGGAGTTCACGCTGTTGTATTAATCTGTTTCAAGGAGTTCAAACTGATGTATTAATCTGTTTCAGGGTTTTCACATTGTATTAATCTTTTTGTGGGAGTTAACGCTGTTGTATTAATTTGTTTTAGGGAGCTCACATTGTATTAATCTTTTTGTGGGAGTTCACGCTCTTGAATTAATTTATTTCAAGGAGCTTGCGTTGTTGTATTAATCTGCTTCAGGGAACTTGAGTTCTTGTATGAATCAGTTTCAGGGAGTTCGTGCTGTTGTATTAATCTGTTTCAGGGAGTTCGTGCTGTTGTATTAATCTGTTTCAGGGAGTACGTGCTGTTGTATTAATCTGTTCAGGGAGTTCGCGAAGTTATATTAATCTGTTTCAGGGAGTTCCTGCTGTTGTATTAATCTGTTTCAGGGAGTTCACGCTGTTCAATTAATCTGTTTCAGGGTGCTAATGGTGTTGTATTAATCAGTTTCAGGGAGCTAACGCTGTTGTATTAATCAGTTTCAGGGAGCTAACGCTGTTGTGTTAATCAGTTTCAGGGAGTTCATGCTGTTGTATTAATGTGTTTCAGTGAGTTTGCGCTGTTGTATTAATCTGTTTCAGGGAGCTCGCCCTGTTGTATTAATCTATTTCAGGGAGTTAACGCTGCTGTATTAATGTGTTTCAGTGAGTTCACGCTGTTGCATTAATCTGTTTCAGGGAGTTCGAATTGTTGTATTAATCTGTTTCAGGCAATTCCCATTGTATTATTCTCTTGGTGGAAGTTCAGGCTGTTGTATTAATTTGTTACAGGGAGCTCGCGTTGTTGTATTAATCTCTTTCAGGGAGTTCGCGCTGTTGTATTAATCAGTTTCAGGGAGCTAACGCTGTTGTAATAATCAGTTTCAGGGAGGTCATGTTGTTGTATTTATGTGCTTCAGGGAGTTCGCGCTGTTGTTTTAATCTGTTTCAGGGAGCTCGCCATGTTGTATTAATCTATTTCAGGGAGTTCGCGCTGTTGTATTAATCAGTTTCAGGGAGCTAACGCTGTTGTAATAATCAGTTTCAGGGAGGTCATGTTGTTGTATTTATGTGCTTCAGGGAGTTCGCGCTGTTGTTTTAATCTGTTTCAGGGAGCTCGCCATGTTGTTTTAATCTATTTCAGGGAGTTCACGCTGTTGTATTAATCTGTTTCAGGGAGTTTGCGCTGTTCTATTAATCTGTTTCAGGGAGCTAACACTGTTGTATTAATCAGTTTCAGCGTGTTCGTACTGTTGTATTAATCTGTTTCAGAGAGCGCATGGTGTTGTATTAATTTGTTTCAGGGAGCACGCATTGTTGTATTAATCTGTTTCAGGGAACTTGCGCTGTTGTATTAATCTCTTTTAGGGAGATGACGTTGTTATATTAATCTGTTTCAGGGAGTTCCTGCTGTTGTATTAATCTGTTTCAGGGAGTTCACGCTGTTCAATTAATCTGTTTCAGGGTGCTAACGCTGTTGTAATAATCAGTTTCAGGGAGGTCATGTTGTTGTATTTATGTGCTTCAGGGAGTTCGCGCTGTTGTTTTAATCTGTTTCAGGGAGCTCGCCATGTTGTATTAATCTATTTCAGGGAGTTCACGCTGTTGTATTAATCTGTTTCAGGGAGTTTGCGCTGTTCTATTAATCTGTTTCAGGGAGCTAACACTGTTGTATTAATCAGTTTCAGCGTGTTCGTACTGTTGTATTAATCTGTTTCAGAGAGCGCATGGTGTTGTATTAATTTGTTTCAGGGAGCACGCATTGTTGTATTAATCTGTTTCAGGGAACTTGCGCTGTTGTATTAATCTCTTTTAGGGAGATGACGTTGTTGTATTAATCTGTTTCAGGGAGTTTGCGCTGTTGTTTTAAACTGTTTCAAGGAGTTCACTCTGCTGTATTAATCTTTTCAGGGAGTTCACATTGAATTAATTTGGTTGTGGGAGTTCACGCTGTTGAATTAATCTGTTTCAGGGAGCTTGCATTGTTTTATTAATCTGTTTCAGGCAATTTGCGCTGTTGTATTAATCTGTTTCAGGGAGTTCAAGGTGATGTATTAATCTGTTTCAGGGAGTTCACATTGTATTAATCTTTTTGTGGGAGTTCACGCTGCTGTATGAATTTCTTTCAGGGAGCTCACGCTCTTGTATTAATCTGTTTCAGAGAGCTCATGGTGTTGTATTAATCTGTTTCAGGGAGCTCGCCCTGTTGTATTAATCTATTTCAGGGAGTTTGCGCTGTTGTATTAATCTGTTTCAGGGAGTTCACGCTGCTGTATTAATCAGTTTCAGCGTGTTCGTACTGTTGTATTAATCTGTTTCAGAGAGCGCATGGTGTTGTATTAATTTGTTTCAGGGAGCACGCATTGTTGTATTAATCTGTTTCAGGGAACTTGCGCTGTTGTATTAATCTCTTCTAGGGAGATGACGTTGTTGTATTAATCTGTTTCAGGGAGTTCGCGCTGTTGTATTAATCTGTTTCAAGGAGTTCACTCTGCTGTATTAATCTTTTCAGGGAGTTCACATTGAATTAATTTGTTTGTGGGAGTTCGCGCTGTTGTATTAATCTGTTTCAGGGAGTTCTCGCTGTTGTATTAATCAGTTTCAGGGAGCTCGCGCTGTTGTATTAATCTGTTTCAGGGAGTTCGTTCTGTTGTATTAATCTGTTTCAGGGAGCTTGTGCTGTTGTATTAATCTGTTTCAGGGAGTTCGCGGTGTTGTATTAATCTGTTTCAGGGAGTTCGCGCTGTTGTATTAATCTGTTGCACGGAGTTCCTGCTGTTGTATTCATCTGTTTCAGGGAGTTCGCGCTGTTCTATTAATCTGTTTCAGGGAGCTAACGCTGTTGTATTAATCAGTTTCTGTGAGCTAACGCTGTTGTATTAATCAGTTTCAGGGAGTTTATGTTGTTCTATTAATGTGTTTCAGGGAGTTCGCGCTGTTGTATTAATCTGTTTCATAGACCTCATGGTGTTGTACTAACCTGTTTCAGGGAGCTGGCGCTGTTGTATTAATCTGTTTCAGGGAGCTCGTGCTGTTGTATTAATCTGTTTCAGGGAGCTCGTGATGTTGTATTAATCTGTCTCAGGGAGCACGCCATGTTGTATTAATCTATTTCAGGGAGTTCATGCTGTTGTATTAATCTCTTTCAGGGAGTTCACGCTGTTGTATTAATCTGTTTTAGGGAGTTCACGCTGTTGTATTAATCTGTTTCAGGGAGTTGACATTGTATTAATTTGTTTTAGGCAGTTCACACAGTTTTATTCGTTTCAGGGAGTTCAAGCTGTTGAATTAATCTGTTTCAGTGAGTTTGCGTTGTTGTATTAATCTGTTTCAGGGAATTTGCGCTGTTGTATTAATCTGTTTCACGGAGTTCAAGGTGACGTATTGATCTGTTTCGGGGAGTTCACCTTGAATTAATCCTTTTGTGCGAGTTCACGCTGTTGTATTAATTTCTTTCAGGGAGCTCACGCTCTTGTATTAATCTGTTTCAGGGGGCTCGTACGTTTGTATTAATCTGTTTCATGGAGCTCGTCCTGTTGTATTAATCTATTTAAGGGAGTTCGAGCTGTTCTATTAAACTGTTTCAGTGAGTTCACGCTGTTGTATTAATCTGTTTCAGAGACCTCTTGGTGTTGTATTAATCAGTTTCAGAGAGCTTGACCTGTTGTATTAATCTATTTCAGGGAGTTGGCGCTGTTGTATTAATCTGTTTCAGGCAGTTCCCATTGTATTATTCTCTTGGTGGAAGTTCAGGCTGTTGTATTAATTTGTTTCAGGGAGCTTGTGCTGTTGTTTTAATCTCTTTCAGGGAATTCGCGCTGTTATATTAATCTGCTTTAGAGAGCTCATCGTGTTGCATTTATCTGTTTCAGGGACCTCGCATTGTTGTATTAATCTGTTTCATTGATTTTGCGCTCTTGCATTAATCTGTTTCAGGGAGCTAACGCTGTTGTAATAATCAGTTTAAGTGAGTTCACGATGTTGTATTTATGTGCTTCAGGGAGTTCGCGCTGTTGTATTAATCTGTTTCAGGGAGTTCACGCTGTTGTATTAATCTGTTTCAAGGAGTTCAAACTGATGTATTAATCTGTTTCAGGGTGTTCAGATTGTATTAATCTTTTTGTGGGAGTTAACGCTGTTGTATTAATTTGTTTTAGGGAGCTCACATTGTATTAATCTTTTTGTGGGAGTTCACGCTCTTGAATTAATTTATTTCAAGGAGCTTGCGTTGTTGTATTAATCTGCTTCAGGGAACTTGAGTTCTTGTATTAATCTGTTTCAGGGAGTTAACGCTGCTGTATTAATCGCTTTCAGGGAGTTCGTGCTGTTGTATTAATTTGTTTCAGGGAGTTCGTGCTGTTGTATTAATCTGTTTCAGGGAGTTCGTGCTGTTGTATTAATCTGTTTCAGGGAGTTCGTGCTGTTGTATTAATCTGTTTCAGGGAGATCGCGCTGTTCAATTAATCTGTTTCAGGGTGCTAATGGTGTTGTATTAATCAGTTTCAGGGAGCTAACGCTGTTGTATTAATCAGTTTCAGGGAGCTAACGCTGTTCTGTTAATCAGTTTCAGGGAGTTGATGCTGTTGTATTAATGTGTTTCAGGGAGTTCGCGCTGTTGTATTTAACAGTTCCATTTGTTTAAGCTGTTGTATTAATCTTTTTCAGGGTGTTCGAATTGTTGTATTAATCTGTTTCAGGCAGTTCCCATTGTATTATTCTCTTGGTGGAAATTCAGGCTGTTGTATTAATTTGTTTCAGGGAGCTCGCGCTGTTGTATTAATCTCTTTCAGGGAGCTCGCGCTTTTGTATTAATCTGTTTCAGGGAGCTCGCCATGTTGTATTAATCTATTTCAGGGAGTTCACGCTGTTGTATTAATCTGTTTCAAGGAGTTCAAACTGATGTATTAATCTGTTTCAGGGTGTTCAGATTGTATTAATCTTTTTGTGGGAGTTCACGCTGTTGTATTAATTAGTTTTAGGGAGCTCACATTGTAATAATCTTTTTGTGGGAGTTCGCGCTGTTGTATTAATCTGTTTCAAGGAGTTCAAACTGATGTATTAATCTGTTTCAGGGTGTTCACATTGTATTAATCTTTTTGTGGGAGTTAACGCTGTTGTATTAATTTGTTTTAGGGAGCTCACATTGTATTAATCTTTTTGTGGGAGTTCACGCTCTTGAATTAATTTATTTCAAGGAGCTTGCGTTGTTGTATTAATCTGCTTCAGGGAACTTGAGTTCTTGTATGAATCAGTTTCAGGGAGTTCACGCTGCTGTATTAATCTCTTTCAGGGAGTTCGTGCTGTTGTATTAATCTGTTTCAGGGAGTTCGTGCTGTTGTATTAATCTGTTCAGGGAGTTCGTGATGTTATATTAATCTGTTTCAGGGAGTTCCTGCTGTTGTATTAATCTGTTTCAGGGAGTTCGCGCTGTTCAATTAATCTGTTTCTGGGTGCTAATGGTGTTGTATTAATCAGTTTCAGGGAGCTAACGCTGTTGTATTAATCAGTTTCAGGGAGCTAACGCTGTTGTGTTAATCAGTTTCAGGGAGTTCATGCTGTTGTATTAATGTGTTTCAGGGAGTTCGCGCTGTTGTTTTAATGTGTTTCAGTGAGTTCGCGCTGTTGTATTAAACAGTTCCATTTGTTTAAGCTGTTGTATTAATCTTTTTCAGTGAGTTCACGCTGTTGTATTAATCCGTTTCAGAGACCTCATGGTGTGGTATTAATCTGTTTCAGGGAGCTCGCCCTGTTGTATTAACCTATTTCAGGGAGTTAACGCTGCTGTATTAATGTGTTTCAATGAGTTCTCGCTGTTGTATTAATCTGTTTCAGGGAGTTCGAATTGTTGTATTAATCTGTTTCAGGCAGTTCCCATTGTATTATTCTCTTGGTGGAAGTTCAGGCTGTTGTATTAATATGTTTCAGGGAGCTCGCGCTGTTGTATTAATCTCTTTCAGGGAGTTCGCGCTGTTGTATTAATCTGTTTCAGGGAGCTAACGCTGTTGTAATAATCAGTTTCAGGGAGGTCATGTTGTATTTATGTGCTTCAGGGAGTTCGCGCTGTTGTTTTAATCTGTTTCAGGGAACTCGCCATGTTGTATTAATCTATTTCAGGGAGTTCACGCTGTTGTATTAATCTGTTTCAGAGAGTTCAAACTGATGTATTAATCTGTTTCAGGGAGTTCGTGCCATTGTATTAATCTGTTTCAGGGAGTTTGCGCTGTTCTACTAATCTGTTTCAGGGAGCTAACACTGTTGTATTAATCAGTTTCAGCGTGTTCGTACTGTTGTATTAATCTGTTTCAGAGAGCGCATGGTGTTGTATTAATTTGTTTCAGGGAGCTCGCATTGTTGTATTAATCTGTTTCAGGGAACTTGCGCTGTTGTATTAATCTGTTTTAGGGAGATGACGTTGTTGTATTAATCTGTTTCAAGGAATTCACTCTGCTGTATTAATCTTTTCAGGGAGTTCACATTGAATTAATGTGTTTGTGGGAGTTCGCTCTGTTGTATTAATCTGTTTCAGGGAGTTCTCGCTGTTGTATTAATCTGTTTCAGGGAGCTCGCGCTGTTGTATTAATCTGTTTCAGGGAGTTCGTTCTGTTGTATTAATCTGTTTCAGGGAGCTTGTGCTGTTGTATTAATCTGTTTCAGGGAGTTGGCGATGTTGTATTAATCTGTTTCAGGGAGTTGGCGATGTTGTATTAATCTGTTTCAGGGAGTTCGCGCTGTTGTATTAATCTGTTTCAGGGAGTTAGCGCTGTTCTATTAATCTGTTTCAGGGAGCTAACGCTGTTGTATTAATCAGTTTCTGGGAGCTAACGCTGTTGTATTAATCAGTTTCTGGGAGCTAACGCTGTTGTATTAATCAGTTTCAGGGAGTTCGCGCTGTTGTATTAATCTGTTTCAGGGAGTTCAAGGTGACGTATTGATCTGTTTCGGGGAGTTCACCTTGAATTAATCCTTTTGTGTGAGTTCACGCTGTTGTATTAATTTCTTTCAGGGAGCTCACGCTCTTGTATTAATCTGTTTCAGGGGGCTCGTACGGTTGTATTAATCTGTTTCATGGAGCTCGTCCTGTTGTATTAATCTATTTAAGGGAGTTGGCGCTGTTCTATTAAACTGTTTCAGTGAGTTCACGCTGTTGTATTAATCTGTTTCAGAGACCTCATGGTGTTGTATTAATCTGTTTCAGAGAGCTCGACCTGTTGTATTAATCTATTCCAGGGAGTTGGCGCTGTTGTATTAATCTGTTTCAGGCAGTTCCCATTGTATTATTCTCTTGGTGGAAGTTCAGGCTGTTGTATTAATTTGTTTCAGGGAGCTCGCACTGTTGTATTAATCTCTTTCAGGGAGTTCGCGCTTTTGTATTAATCTGTTTCAGGGAGCTCGCCATGTTGTATTAATCTTTTTCAGGGAGTTCACGCTGTTGTATTAATCTGTTTCAGAGAGTTCAAACTGATGTATTAATCTGTTTCAGGGAGTTCACATTGTATTAATATTTTTGTGGGAGTTCACGCTGTTGTATTAATTAGTTTTAGGGAGCTCACATTGTATTAATCTTTTTGTGGGAGTTCGCGCTGTTGTATTAATCTGTTTCAGGGAGTTGACATTGCATTAATTTGTTTGTGG
This sequence comes from Narcine bancroftii, assembly GCF_036971445.1. NCBI lineage: Eukaryota > Metazoa > Chordata > Chondrichthyes > Torpediniformes > Narcinidae > Narcine > Narcine bancroftii. The sequence goes on along the minus strand of NC_091473.1, from coordinate 137,733,422 downwards.
GAGTTCGCGCTGTTGTATTAATCTGTTACAGGGAGTTCACGCTGTTGTATTAATCTGTTACAGTGAGTTCACGCTGTTGTATTAATCTGTTACAGGGAGTTCACTCTGTTGAATTAATCTGTTTCAGGGAGCTTTCATTGTTGTATTAATCTGTTTCAGGGAGATCACATTGTATTAATCTTTTTGTGGGAGTTCACGCTGCTGTATTAATTTCTTTCAGGGAGCTCACGCTTTTGTATTAATCTGTTTCGGAGAGGTCATGGTGTTGTATTAATCTGTTTCAGGGAGCTCGCCCTGTTGTATTAATCTATTTCAGGGAGTTTGCGCTGTTGTATTAATCTGTTTCAGGGAGTTTATGCTGCTGTTTATTGTGGTTCAGGGAGTTCACTCTGTGGTATTAATCTGTTTCAGGGAGTTCAAGGTAATGTATTAATCTGTTTCAGGCAGTTCCCATTGTATTATTCTCTTGCTGGAAGTTCAGGCTGTTGTTTTATTTTGTTTCAGGGAGCTCGTGCTGTTTTATTAATCTCTTTCAGGGAGTTCGCGCTGTTATATTAATATGCTTTCGAGAGCTCATCGTGTTGCATTGATCTGTTTCAGGGAGCTCGCATTGTTGTATTAATCTGTTTCAGGGATTTTGCGCTCTTGCATTAATCTGTTTCAGGGAGCTAACGCTGTTGTAATAATCAGTTTCAGTGAGTTCACGTTGTTGTATTTATGTGCTTCAGGGAGTTCGCGCTGTTGTATTAATCTGTTTCAGGGAGCTCGCCATGTTGTATTAATCTATTTCAGGGAGTTCACGCTGTTGTATTAATCTGTTTCAGGGAGCTCGCCCTGTTGTATTAATCTATTTCAGGGAGTTTGCGCTGTTGTATTAATCTGTTTCAGGGAGTTCACGCTGTTGTATTAATCTGTTTCAGGGAGCTCGCCCTGTTGTATTAATCTATTTCAGGGAGTTTGCGCTGTTGTATTAATCTGTTTCAGGGAGTTCACGCTGCTGTTTTAATGTGGTTCAGAGAGTTCACTCTGTGGTATTAATCTGTTTCAGGGAGTTTGAATTGTTGCATTAATCTGTTTCAGGCAGTTCACATTGTATTATTCACTTTGTGGGATTTCAGGCTGTTGTATTAATCTGTTTCAGGGAGCTGGAGCTGTTGTATTAGTCTATTTCAGGGAGCTCGTGCTGTTGAATTAATCAGTTTCAGGGCATTCGCGATGTTGCATTAATCTGTTTCACGGAGTTCGTGCCGTTGTATTAATCTGTTTCAGGGAGTTTGCGCTGTTGTTTTAATCTCTTTCAGGGAGTTCGCGCTGTTATATTAATCTGCTTTAGAGAGGTCATCGTGTTGCATTTATCTGTTTCAGGGAGCTCGCACTGTTGTATTAATCTGTTTCAGGGATTTTGCGCTCTTGCATTAATCTGTTTCAGGGAGCTAACGCTGTTGTAATAATCAGTTTCAGTGAGTTCGTTCTGTTGTATTAATCTGTTTCAGGGAGCTTGTGCTGTTGTATTAATCTGTTTCACGGAGTTAAAGGTGATGTATTACTCTGTTTCACGGAGTTCACATTGTATTAATCTTTTTGTGGGAGTTCACGCTGCTTTATTAATTTCTTTCAGGGAGCTGACGCTCTTGTATTAATCTGTTTCAGAGAGCTCATGGTGTTGTATTAATCTGTTTCAGGGAGTTCGCGCTGTTGTATTAATCTGTTTCAGGGTGTTCGCACTGTTGTATTAATCTGTTGCACGGAGTTTCTGCTGTTGTATTAATCTGTTTCAGGGAGTTCGCGCTGTTGTATTAATCTGTTTCAGGGTGTTCGCGCTGTTGTATTAATCTGTTTCAGGGAGTTCGCGCTGTTGTATTAATCTGTTTCAGGGTGTTCGCACTGTTGTATTAATCTGTTGCACTGAGTTCCTGCTGTTGTATTAATCTGTTTCAGGGAGTTCGCGCTGTTGTATTAATCTGTTTCAGGGAGTTCGCGCTGTTCTATTAATCTGTTTCAGGGAGCTAACGCTGTTGTATTAATCAGTTTCTGGGAGCTAACGCTGTTGTATTAATCTGTTTCAGAGAGCTCGTGCTGTTGTATTAATCTGTTTCAGGGAGCTCGTGCTGTTGTATTAATCTGTTTCAGGGAGCTCGTGCTGTTGTATTAATCTGTTTCAGGGAGTTCACGCTCTTGTATTAATCTCTTTCAGGGAGTTCACACTGTTGTATTAATCTGTTTTAGGGAGTTCACGCTGTTGTATTAATCTGTTTCAGGGAGTTCACATTGTATTAATATGTTTTAGGCAGTTCACGCTGTTTTATTCGTTTCAGGGAGTTCAAGCTGTTGAATTAATCTGTTTCAGGGAATTTGCGCTGTTGTATTAATCTGTTTCAGGGAGTTCAAGGTGACGTATTGATCTGTTTCGGTGAGTTCACCTTGAATTAATCCTTTTGTGCGAGTTCATGCTGTTGTATTAATTTCTTTCAGGGAGCTCACGCTCTTGTATTATTCTGTTTCAGGGGGCTCGTACGGTTGTATTAATCTGTTTCATGGAGCACATCCTGTTGTATTAATCTATTTAAGGGAGTTGGCGCTGTTCTATTAAACTGTTTCAGTGAGTTCATGCTGTTGTATTAATCTGTTTCAGAGACCTCTTGGTGTTGTATTAATCTGTTTCAGAGAGCTCGACCTGTTGTATTAATCTATTTCAGGGAGTTGGCGCTGTTGTATTAATCTGTTTCAGGCAGTTCCCATTGTATTATTCTCTTGGTGGAAGTTTAGGCTGTTGTATTAATTTGTTTCAGGGAGCTCGTGCTGTTGTATTAATCTCTTTCAGGGAATTCGCGCTGTTATATTAATCTGCTTTAGAGAGCTCATCGTGTTGCATTTATCTGTTTCAGGGAGCTCGCATTGTTATATTAATCTGTTTCAGGGATTTTGCGCTCTTGCATTAATCTGTTTCAGGGAGCTAACGCTGTTGTAATAATCAGTTTAAGTGAGTTCACATTGTTATATTTATGTGCTTCAGGGAGTTCGCGCTGTTGTATTAATATGTTTCAAGGAGTTCAAACTGATGTATTAATCTGTTTCAGGGTGTTCACATTGTATTAATCTTTTTGTGGGAGTTAACGCTGTTGTATTAATTTGTTTTAGGGAGCTCACATTGTATTAATCTTTTTGTGGGAGTTCACACTCTTGAATTAATTTCTTTCAAGGAGCTTGCGTTGTTGTATTAATCTGCTTCAGTGAACTTGAGTTATTGTATTAATCTGTTTCAGGGAGTTCACGCTGCTGTATTAATCGCTTTCAGGGAGTTCGTGCTGTTGTATTAATCTGTTTCAGGGAGTTCGTGCTGTTGTATTAATCTGTTTCAGGGAGTTCGTGCTGTTGTATTAATCTGTTTCAGGGAGTTCGTGCTGTTGTATTAATCTGTTTCAGGGAGTTCGCGCTGTTCAATTAATCTGTTTCAGGGTACTAATGGTGTTGTATTAATCAGTTTCAGTGAGCTAACGCTGTTGTATTAATCAGTTTCAGGGAGCTAACGCTGTTGTATTAATCAGTTTCAGGGAGCTAACGCTGTTGTGTTAATCAGTTTCAGGGAGTTCATGCTGTTGTATTAATGTGTTTCAGGGAGTTCGCGCAGTTGTATTAAACAGTTCCATTTGTTTAAGCTGTTGTATTAATCTTTTTCAGTGAGTTCACGCTGTTGTATTAATCTGTTTCAGAGACCTCATGGTGTTGTATTAATCTGTTTCAGGGAGCTCGTCCTGTTGTATTAATCTATTTCAGGGAGTTAACGCTGCTGTACTAATGTGTATCAGTGAGTTCACGCTGTTGTATTAATCTGTTTCAGGGAGTTCGAATTGTTGTATTAATCTGTTTCAGGCAGTTCCCATTGTATTATTCTCTTGGTGGAAATTCAGGCTGTTGTATTAATTTGTTTCAGGGAGCTCACGCTGTTGTATTAATCTGTTTCAGGGAGTTGACATTGCATTAAATTGTTTGTGGGAGTTCGCGCTGTTGTATTCATCTGTTACAGGGAGTTCATGCTGTTGTATTAATCTGTAACAGGGAGTTCACGCTGTTGAATTAATCTGTTTCAGGGAGCTTGCATTGTTTTATTAATCTGTTCAGGCAATTTGCGCTGTTGTATTAATCTGTTTCAGGGAGTTCAAGGTGATGTATTAATCTGTTTCAGGGAGTTCACATTGTATTAATCTTTTTGTGGGAGTTCACGCTGCAGTATTAATTTCTTTCAGGGAGCTCACGCTCTTGTATTAATCTGTTTCAGAGAGCTCATGGTGTTGTATTAATCTGTTTCAGGGAGCTCGCCCTGTTGTATTAATCTATTTCAGGGAGTTTGCGCTGTTCTATTAATCTGTTTCAGTGAGTTCACGCTGCTGTTTTAATGTGGTTCAGGGAGTTCACTCTGTGGTATTAATCTGTTTCAGGGAGTTTGAATTGTTGTATTAATCTGTTTCAGGCAGTTCACATTGTATTATTCACTTTGTGGGATTTAAGGCTGTTGTATTAATCTGTTTCAGGGAGCTGGAGCTGTTGTATTAGTCTATTTCAGGGAGCTCGCGCTGTTGAATTAATCAGTTTCAGAGCATTCGCGATGTTGTATTAATCTGTTTCAGGGAGTTCGTGCCGTTGTATTAATCTCTTTCAGGGATTTCAAGCTGTTATATTAATCTGCTTTAGAGAGCTCATCGTGTTGCATTTATCTGTTTCAGGGAGCTCGCATTGTTGTATTAATCTGTTTCAGGGAGCTAACGCTGTTGTAATAATCAGTTTCAGTGAGTTCACATTGTTGTATTTATGTGCTTCATGGAGTTCGCGCTGTTGTATTAATCTGTTTCAGGGAGCTCGCCATGTTGTATTAATCTATTTCAGGGAGTTCACGCTGTTGTATTAATCTGTTTCAGGGAGCTCGCCATGTTGTATTAATCTATTTCAGGGAGTTCACGCTGTTGTATTAATCTGTTTCAAGGAGTTCAAACTGATGTATTAATCTGTTTCAGGGTTTTCACATTGTATTAATCTTTTTGTGGGAGTTAACGCTGTTGTATTAATTTGTTTTAGGGAGCTCACATTGTATTAATCTTTTTGTGGGAGTTCACGCTCTTGAATTAATTTATTTCAAGGAGCTTGCGTTGTTGTATTAATCTGCTTCAGGGAACTTGAGTTCTTGTATGAATCAGTTTCAGGGAGTTCACGCTGCTGTATTAATCTCTTTCAGGGAGTTCGTGCTGTTGTATTAATCTGTTTCAGGGAGTACGTACTGTTGTATTAATCTGTTCAGGGAGTTCGCGAAGTTATATTAATCTGTTTCAGGGAGTTCCTGCTGTTGTATTAATCTGTTTCAGGGAGTTCACGCTGTTCAATTAATCTGTTTCAGGGTGCTAATGGTGTTGTATTAATCAGTTTCAGGGAGCTAACGCTGTTGTATTAATCAGTTTCAGGGAGCTAACGCTGTTGTATTAATCAGTTTCAGGGAGCTAACGCTGTTGTGTTAATCAGTTTCAGGGAGTTCATGCTGTTGTATTAATGTGTTTCAGTGAGTTTGCGCTGTTGTATTAATCTGTTTCAGGGAGCTCGCCCTGTTGTATTAATCTATTTCAGGGAGTTAACGCTGCTGTATTAATGTGTTTCAGTGAGTTCACGCTGTTGCATTAATCTGTTTCAGGGAGTTCGAATTGTTGTATTAATCTGTTTCAGGCAATTCCCATTGTATTATTCTCTTGGTGGAAGTTCAGGCTGTTGTATTAATTTGTTACAGGGAGCTCGCGTTGTTGTATTAATCTCTTTCAGGGAGTTCGCGCTGTTGTATTAATCAGTTTCAGGGAGCTAACGCTGTTGTAATAATCAGTTTCAGGGAGGTCATGTTGTTGTATTTATGTGCTTCAGGGAGTTCGCGCTGTTGTTTTAATCTGTTTCAGGGAGCTCGCCATGTTGTATTAATCTATTTCAGGGAGTTCGCACTGTTGTATTAATCAGTTTCAGGGAGCTAACGCTGTTGTAATAATCAGTTTCAGGGAGGTCATGTTGTTGTATTTATGTGCTTCAGGGAGTTCGCGCTGTTGTTTTAATCTGTTTCAGGGAGCTCGCCATGTTGTTTTAATCTATTTCAGGGAGTTCACGCTGTTGTATTAATCTGTTTCAGGGAGTTTGCGCTGTTCTATTAATCTGTTTCAGGGAGCTAACACTGTTGTATTAATCAGTTTCAGCGTGTTCGTACTGTTGTATTAATCTGTTTCAGAGAGCGCATGGTGTTGTATTAATTTGTTTCAGGGAGCACGCATTGTTGTATTAATCTGTTTCAGGGAACTTGCGCTGTTGTATTAATCTCTTTTAGGGAGATGACGTTGTTGTATTAATCTGTTTCAGGGAGTTTGCGCTGTTGTTTTAAACTGTTTCAAGGAGTTCACTCTGCTGTATTAATCTTTTCAGGGAGTTCACATTGAATTAATTTGGTTGTGGGCGTTCACGCTGTTGAATTAATCTGTTTCAGGGAGCTTGCATTGTTTTATTAATCTGTTTCAGGCAATTTGCGCTGTTGTATTAATCTGTTTCAGGGAGTTCAAGGTGATGTATTAATCTGTTTCAGGGAGTTCACATTGTATTAATCTTTTTGTGGGAGTTCACGCTGCAGTATTAATTTCTTTCAGGGAGCTCACGCTCTTGTATTAATCTGTTTCAGAGAGCTCATGGTGTTGTATTAATCTGTTTCAGGGAGCTCGCCCTGTTGTATTAATCTATTTCAGGGAGTTTGCGCTGTTCTATTAATCTGTTTCAGTGAGTTCACGCTGCTGTTTTAATGTGGTTCAGGGAGTTCACTCTGTGGTATTAATCTGTTTCAGGGAGTTTGAATTGTTGTATTAATCTGTTTCAGGCAGTTCACATTGTATTATTCACTTTGTGGGATTTAAGGCTGTTGTATTAATCTGTTTCAGGGAGCTGGAGCTGTTGTATTAGTCTATTTCAGGGAGCTCGCGCTGTTGAATTAATCAGTTTCAGAGCATTCGCGATGTTGTATTAATCTGTTTCAGGGAGTTCGTGCCGTTGTATTAATCTCTTTCAGGGATTTCAAGCTGTTATATTAATCTGCTTTAGAGAGCTCATCGTGTTGCATTTATCTGTTTCAGGGAGCTCGCATTGTTGTATTAATCTGTTTCAGGGAGCTAACGCTGTTGTAATAATCAGTTTCAGTGAGTTCACATTGTTGTATTTATGTGCTTCATGGAGTTCGCGCTGTTGTATTAATCTGTTTCAGGGAGCTCGCCATGTTGTATTAATCTATTTCAGGGAGTTCACGCTGTTGTATTAATCTGTTTCAGGGAGCTCGCCATGTTGTATTAATCTATTTCAGGGAGTTCACGCTGTTGTATTAATCTGTTTCAAGGAGTTCAAACTGATGTATTAATCTGTTTCAGGGTTTTCACATTGTATTAATCTTTTTGTGGGAGTTAACGCTGTTGTATTAATTTGTTTTAGGGAGCTCACATTGTATTAATCTTTTTGTGGGAGTTCACGCTCTTGAATTAATTTATTTCAAGGAGCTTGCGTTGTTGTATTAATCTGCTTCAGGGAACTTGAGTTCTTGTATGAATCAGTTTCAGGGAGTTCACGCTGCTGTATTAATCTCTTTCAGGGAGTTCGTGCTGTTGTATTAATCTGTTTCAGGGAGTACGTACTGTTGTATTAATCTGTTCAGGGAGTTCGCGAAGTTATATTAATCTGTTTCAGGGAGTTCCTGCTGTTGTATTAATCTGTTTCAGGGAGTTCACGCTGTTCAATTAATCTGTTTCAGGGTGCTAATGGTGTTGTATTAATCAGTTTCAGGGAGCTAACGCTGTTGTATTAATCAGTTTCAGGGAGCTAACGCTGTTGTGTTAATCAGTTTCAGGGAGTTCATGCTGTTGTATTAATGTGTTTCAGTGAGTTTGCGCTGTTGTATTAATCTGTTTCAGGGAGCTCGCCCTGTTGTATTAATCTATTTCAGGGAGTTAACGCTGCTGTATTAATGTGTTTCAGTGAGTTCACGCTGTTGCATTAATCTGTTTCAGGGAGTTCGAATTGTTGTATTAATCTGTTTCAGGCAATTCCCATTGTATTATTCTCTTGGTGGAAGTTCAGGCTGTTGTATTAATTTGTTACAGGGAGCTCGCGTTGTTGTATTAATCTCTTTCAGGGAGTTCGCGCTGTTGTATTAATCAGTTTCAGGGAGCTAACGCTGTTGTAATAATCAGTTTCAGGGAGGTCATGTTGTTGTATTTATGTGCTTCAGGGAGTTCGCGCTGTTGTTTTAATCTGTTTCAGGGAGCTCGCCATGTTGTATTAATCTATTTCAGGGAGTTCGCACTGTTGTATTAATCAGTTTCAGGGAGCTAACGCTGTTGTAATAATCAGTTTCAGGGAGGTCATGTTGTTGTATTTATGTGCTTCAGGGAGTTCGCGCTGTTGTTTTAATCTGTTTCAGGGAGCTCGCCATGTTGTTTTAATCTATTTCAGGGAGTTCACGCTGTTGTATTAATCTGTTTCAGGGAGTTTGCGCTGTTCTATTAATCTGTTTCAGGGAGCTAACACTGTTGTATTAATCAGTTTCAGCGTGTTCGTACTGTTGTATTAATCTGTTTCAGAGAGCGCATGGTGTTGTATTAATTTGTTTCAGGGAGCACGCATTGTTGTATTAATCTGTTTCAGGGAACTTGCGCTGTTGTATTAATCTCTTTTAGGGAGATGACGTTGTTGTATTAATCTGTTTCAGGGAGTTTGCGCTGTTGTTTTAAACTGTTTCAAGGAGTTCACTCTGCTGTATTAATCTTTTCAGGGAGTTCACATTGAATTAATTTGGTTGTGGGCGTTCACGCTGTTGAATTAATCTGTTTCAGGGAGCTTGCATTGTTTTATTAATCTGTTTCAGGCAATTTGCGCTGTTGTATTAATCTGTTTCAGGGAGTTCAAGGTGATGTATTAATCTGTTTCAGGGAGTTCACATTGTATTAATCTTTTTGTGGGAGTTCACGCTGCTGTATGAATTTCTTTCAGGGAGCTCACGCTCTTGTATTAATCTGTTTCAGAGAGCTCATGGTGTTGTATTAATCTGTTTCAGGGAGCTCGCCCTGTTGTATTAATCTATTTCAGGGAGTTTGCGCTGTTGTATTAATCTGTTTCAGGGAGTTCACGCTGCTGTATTAATCAGTTTCAGCGTGTTCGTACTGTTGTATTAATCTGTTTCAGAGAGCGCATGGTGTTGTATTAATTTGTTTCAGGGAGCACGCATTGTTGTATTAATCTGTTTCAGGGAACTTGCGCTGTTGTATTAATCTCTTCTAGGGAGATGACGTTGTTGTATTAATCTGTTTCAGGGAGTTCGCGCTGTTGTATTAATCTGTTTCAAGGAGTTCACTCTGCTGTATTAATCTTTTCAGGGAGTTCACATTGAATTAATTTGTTTGTGGGAGTTCGCGCTGTTGTATTAATCTGTTTCAGGGAGTTCTCGCTGTTGTATTAATCAGTTTCAGGGAGCTCGCGCTGTTGTATTAATCTGTTTCAGGGAGTTCGTTCTGTTGTATTAATCTGTTTCAGGGAGCTTGTGCTGTTGTATTAATCTGTTTCAGGGAGTTCGCGGTGTTGTATTAATCTGTTTCAGGGAGTTCGCGCAGTTGTATTAATCTGTTTCAGGGAGTTCGCGCTGTTGTATTAATCTGTTGCACGGAGTTCCTGCTGTTGTATTCATCTGTTTCAGGGAGTTCGCGCTGTTCTATTAATCTGTTTCAGGGAGCTAACGCTGTTGTATTAATCAGTTTCTGTGAGCTAACGCTGTTGTATTAATCAGTTTCAGGGAGTTTATGTTGTTCTATTAATGTGTTTCAGGGAGTTCGCGCTGTTGTATTAATCTGTTTCATAGACCTCATGGTGTTGTACTAACCTGTTTCAGGGAGCTGGCGCTGTTGTATTAATCTGTTTCAGGGAGCTCGTGCTGTTGTATTAATCTGTTTCAGGGAGCTCGTGATGTTGTATTAATCTGTCTCAGGGAGCACGCCATGTTGTATTAATCTATTTCAGGGAGTTCATGCTGTTGTATTAATCTCTTTCAGGGAGTTCACGCTGTTGTATTAATCTGTTTTAGGGAGTTCACGCTGTTGTATTAATCTGTTTCAGGGAGTTGACATTGTATTAATTTGTTTTAGGCAGTTCACACAGTTTTATTCGTTTCAGGGAGTTCAAGCTGTTGAATTAATCTGTTTCAGTGAGTTTGCGTTGTTGTATTAATCTGTTTCAGGGAATTTGCGCTGTTGTATTAATCTGTTTCACGGAGTTCAAGGTGACGTATTGATCTGTTTCGGGGAGTTCACCTTGAATTAATCCTTTTGTGCGAGTTCACGCTGTTGTATTAATTTCTTTCAGGGAGCTCACGCTCTTGTATTAATCTGTTTCAGGGGGCTCGTACGTTTGTATTAATCTGTTTCATGGAGCTCGTCCTGTTGTATTAATCTATTTAAGGGAGTTCGAGCTGTTCTATTAAACTGTTTCAGTGAGTTCACGCTGTTGTATTAATCTGTTTCAGAGACCTCTTGGTGTTGTATTAATCAGTTTCAGAGAGCTTGACCTGTTGTATTAATCTATTTCAGGGAGTTGGCGCTGTTGTATTAATCTGTTTCAGGCAGTTCCCATTGTATTATTCTCTTGGTGGAAGTTCAGGCTGTTGTATTAATTTGTTTCAGGGAGCTTGTGCTGTTGTTTTAATCTCTTTCAGGGAATTCGCGCTGTTATATTAATCTGCTTTAGAGAGCTCATCGTGTTGCATTTATCTGTTTCAGGGACCTCGCATTGTTGTATTAATCTGTTTCATTGATTTTGCGCTCTTGCATTAATCTGTTTCAGGGAGCTAACGCTGTTGTAATAATCAGTTTAAGTGAGTTAACGATGTTGTATTTATGTGCTTCAGGGAGTTCGCGCTGTTGTATTAATCTGTTTCAGGGAGTTCACGCTGTTGTATTAATCTGTTTCAAGGAGTTCAAACTGATGTATTAATCTGTTTCAGGGTGTTCAGATTGTATTAATCTTTTTGTGGGAGTTAACGCTGTTGTATTAATTTGTTTTAGGGAGCTCACATTGTATTAATCTTTTTGTGGGAGTTCACGCTCTTGAATTAATTTATTTCAAGGAGCTTGCGTTGTTGTATTAATCTGCTTCAGGGAACTTGAGTTCTTGTATTAATCTGTTTCAGGGAGTTAACGCTGCTGTATTAATCGCTTTCAGGGAGTTCGTGCTGTTGTATTAATTTGTTTCAGGGAGTTCGTGCTGTTGTATTAATCTGTTTCAGGGAGTTCGTGCTGTTGTATTAATCTGTTTCAGGGAGTTCGTGCTGTTGTATTAATCTGTTTCAGGGAGATCGCGCTGTTCAATTAATCTGTTTCAGGGTGCTAATGGTGTTGTATTAATCAGTTTCAGGGAGCTAACGCTGTTGTATTAATCAGTTTCAGGGAGCTAACGCTGTTCTGTTAATCAGTTTCAGGGAGTTGATGCTGTTGTATTAATGTGTTTCAGGGAGTTCGCGCTGTTGTATTTAACAGTTCCATTTGTTTAAGCTGTTGTATTAATCTTTTTCAGGGTGTTCGAATTGTTGTATTAATCTGTTTCAGGCAGTTCCCATTGTATTATTCTCTTGGTGGAAATTCAGGCTGTTGTATTAATTTGTTTCAGGGAGCTCGCGCTGTTGTATTAATCTCTTTCAGGGAGCTCGCGCTTTTGTATTAATCTGTTTCAGGGAGCTCGCCATGTTGTATTAATCTATTTCAGGGAGTTCACGCTGTTGTATTAATCTCTTTCAGGGAGTTCAAATTGTATTAATATTTTTGTGGGAGTTCACGCTGTTGTATTAATTAGTTTTAGGGAGCTCACATTGTAATAATCTTTTTGTGGGAGTTCGCGCTGTTGTATTAATCTGTTTCAAGGAGTTCAAACTGATGTATTAATCTGTTTCAGGGTGTTCACATTGTATTAATCTTTTTGTGGGAGTTAACGCTGTTGTATTAATTTGTTTTAGGGAGCTCACATTGTATTAATCTTTTTGTGGGAGTTCACGCTCTTGAATTAATTTATTTCAAGGAGCTTGCGTTGTTGTATTAATCTGCTTCAGGGAACTTGAGTTCTTGTATGAATCAGTTTCAGGGAGTTCACGCTGCTGTATTAATCTCTTTCAGGGAGTTCGTGCTGTTGTATTAATCTGTTTCAGGGAGTTCGTGCTGTTGTATTAATCTGTTCAGGGAGTTCGTGATGTTATATTAATCTGTTTCAGGGAGTTCCTGCTGTTGTATTAATCTGTTTCAGGGAGTTCGCGCTGTTCAATTAATCTGTTTCTGGGTGCTAATGGTGTTGTATTAATCAGTTTCAGGGAGCTAACGCTGTTGTATTAATCAGTTTCAGGGAGCTAACGCTGTTGTGTTAATCAGTTTCAGGGAGTTCATGCTGTTGTATTAATGTGTTTCAGGGAGTTCGCGCTGTTGTTTTAATGTGTTTCAGTGAGTTCGCGCTGTTGTATTAAACAGTTCCATTTGTTTAAGCTGTTGTATTAATCTTTTTCAGTGAGTTCACGCTGTTGTATTAATCCGTTTCAGAGACCTCATGGTGTTGTATTAATCTGTTTCAGGGAGCTCGCCCTGTTGTATTAACCTATTTCAGGGAGTTAACGCTGCTGTATTAATGTGTTTCAATGAGTTCTCGCTGTTGTATTAATCTGTTTCAGGGAGTTCGAATTGTTGTATTAATCTGTTTCAGGCAGTTCCCATTGTATTATTCTCTTGGTGGAAGTTCAGGCTGTTGTATTAATATGTTTCAGGGAACTCGCGCTGTTGTATTAATCTCTTTCAGGGAGTTCGCGCTGTTGTATTAATCTGTTTCAGGGAGCTAACGCTGTTGTAATAATCAGTTTCAGGGAGGTCATGTTGTATTTATGTGCTTCAGGGAGTTCGCGCTGTTGTTTTAATCTGTTTCAGGGAACTCGCCATGTTGTATTAATCTATTTCAGGGAGTTCACGCTGTTGTATTGATCTGTTTCAGAGAGTTCAAACTGATGTATTAATCTGTTTCAGGGAGTTCGTGCCATTGTATTAATCTGTTTCAGGGAGTTTGCGCTGTTCTACTAATCTGTTTCAGGGAGCTAACACTGTTGTATTAATCAGTTTCAGCGTGTTCGTACTGTTGTATTAATCTGTTTCAGAGAGCGCATGGTGTTGTATTAATTTGTTTCAGGGAGCTCGCATTGTTGTATTAATCTGTTTCAGGGAACTTGCGCTGTTGTATTAATCTGTTTTAGGGAGATGACGTTGTTGTATTAATCTGTTTCAAGGAATTCACTCTGCTGTATTAATCTTTTCAGGGAGTTCACATTGAATTAATGTGTTTGTGGGAGTTCGCTCTGTTGTATTAATCTGTTTCAGGGAGTTCTCGCTGTTGTATTAATCTGTTTCAGGGAGCTCGCGCTGTTGTATTAATCTGTTTCAGGGAGTTCGTTCTGTTGTATTAATCTGTTTCAGGGAGCTTGTGCTGTTGTATTAATCTGTTTCAGGGAGTTGGCGATGTTGTATTAATCTGTTTCAGGGAGTTGGCGATGTTGTATTAATCTGTTTCAGGGAGTTCGCGCTGTTGTATTAATCTGTTTCAGGGAGTTAGCGCTGTTCTATTAATCTGTTTCAGGGAGCTAACGCTGTTGTATTAATCAGTTTCTGGGAGCTAACGCTGTTGTATTAATCAGTTTCAGGGAGTTTATGTTGTTGTATTAATGTGTTTCAGGGAGTTCGCGCTGTTGTATTAATCTGTTTCAGGGAGTTCAAGGTGACGTATTGATCTGTTTCGGGGAGTTCACCTTGAATTAATCCTTTTGTGCGAGTTCACGCTGTTGTATTAATTTCTTTCAGGGAGCTCACGCTCTTGTATTAATCTGTTTCAGGGGGCTCGTACGGTTGTATTAATCTGTTTCATGGAGCTCGTCCTGTTGTATTAATCTATTTAAGGGAGTTGGCGCTGTTCTATTAAACTGTTTCAGTGAGTTCACGCTGTTGTATTAATCTGTTTCAGAGACCTCATGGTGTTGTATTAATCTGTTTCAGAGAGCTCGACCTGTTGTATTAATCTATTCCAGGGAGTTGGCGCTGTTGTATTAATCTGTTTCAGGCAGTTCCCATTGTATTATTCTCTTGGTGGAAGTTCAGGCTGTTGTATTAATTTGTTTCAGGGAGCTCGCACTGTTGTATTAATCTCTTTCAGGGAGTTCGCGCTTTTGTATTAATCTGTTTCAGGGAGCTCGCCATGTTGTATTAATCTTTTTCAGGGAGTTCACGCTGTTGTATTAATCTGTTTCAGAGAGTTCAAACTGATGTATTAATCTGTTTCAGGGAGTTCACATTGTATTAATATTTTTGTGGGAGTTCACGCTGTTGTATTAATTAATTTTAGGGAGCTCACATTGTATTAATCTTTTTGTGGGAGTTCGCGCTGTTGTATTAATCTGTTTCAGGGAGTTGACATTGCATTAATTTGTTTGTGGGAGTTCGCGCTGTTGTATTAATCTGTTACAGGGAGTTCACGCTGTTGTATTAATCTGTTACAGGGAGTTCACGCTGTTGTATTAATCTGTTACAGGGAGTTCACTCTGTTGAATTAATCTGTTTCAGGGAGCTTGCATTGTTGTATTAATCTGTTTCAGGGAGATCACATTGTATTAATCTTTTTGTGGGAGTTCACGCTGCTGTATTAATTTCTTTCAGGGAGCTCACGCTTTTGTATTAATCTGTTTCAGAGAGGTCATGGTGTTGTATTAATCTGTTTCAGGGAGCTCGCCCTGTTGTATTAATCTATTTCAGGGAGTTTGCGCTGTTGTATTAATCTGTTTCAGGGAGTTTATGCTGCTGTTTATTGTGGTTCAGGGAGTTCACTCTGTGGTATTAATCTGTTTCAGGGAGTTCAAGGTAATGTATTAATCTGTTTCAGGCAGTTCCCATTGTATTATTCTCTTGCTGGAAGTTCAGGCTGTTGTTTTATTTTGTTTCAGGGAGCTCGTGCTGTTTTATTAATCTCTTTCAGGGAGTTCGCGCTGTTATATTAATATGCTTTCGAGAGCTCATCGTGTTGCATTGATCTGTTTCAGGGAGCTCGCATTGTTGTATTAATCTGTTTCAGGGATTTTGCGCTCTTGCATTAATCTGTTTCAGGGAGCTAACGCTGTTGTAATAATCAGTTTCAGTGAGTTCACGTTGTTGTATTTATGTGCTTCAGGGAGTTCGCGCTGTTGTATTAATCTGTTTCAGGGAGCTCGCCATGTTGTATTAATCTATTTCAGGGAGTTCACGCTGTTGTATTAATCTGTTTCAGGGAGCTCGCCCTGTTGTATTAATCTATTTCAGGGAGTTTGCGCTGTTGTATTAATCTGTTTCAGGGAGTTCACGCTGTTGTATTAATCTGTTTCAGGGAGCTCGCCCTGTTGTATTAATCTATTTCAGGGAGTTTGCGCTGTTGTATGAATCTGTTTCAGGGAGTTCACGCTGCTGTTTTAATGTGGTTCAGAGAGTTCACTCTGTGGTATTAATCTGTTTCAGGGAGTTTAAATTGTTGCATTAATCTGTTTCAGGCAGTTCACATTGTATTATTCACTTTGTGGGATTTCAGGCTGTTGTATTAATCTGTTTCAGGGAGCTGGAGCTGTTGTATTAGTCTATTTCAGGGAGCTCGTGCTGTTGAATTAATCAGTTTCAGGGCATTCGCGATGTTGCATTAATCTGTTTCACGGAGTTCGTGCCGTTGTATTAATCTGTTTCAGGGAGTTTGCGCTGTTGTTTTAATCTCTTTCAGGGAGTTCGCGCTGTTATATTAATCTGCTTTAGAGAGGTCATCGTGTTGCATTTATCTGTTTCAGGGAGCTCGCACTGTTGTATTAATCTGTTTCAGGGATTTTGCGCTCTTGCATTAATCTGTTTCAGGGAGCTAACGCTGTTGTAATAATCAGTTTCAGTGAGTTCACGTTGTTGTATTTATGTGCTTCAGGGAGTTCGCGCTGTTGTATTAATCTGTTTCAGGGAGTTCGTGCTGTTGTATTAATCTCATTCAGGGAGTTTGTGCTGTTGTATAAATCTGTTCAGGGAGTTCTCGATGTTATATTAATCCGTTCAGGGAGTTCCTGCTGTTGTATTAATCTGTTTCAGGGAGTTCGCGCTGTTCAATTAATCTGTTTCAGGGTGCTAATGGTGTTGTATTAATCAGTTTCAGGGAGCTAACGCTGTTGTATTAATCAGTTTCAGGGAGCTAATGCTGTTGTGTTAATCAGTTTCAGGGAGTTCATGCTGTTGTATTAATGTGTTTCAGGGAGTTCGCGCTGTTGTATTAAACAGTTCCATTTGTTTAAGCTGTTGTATTAATCTTTTTCAGTGAGTTTCCGCTGTTGTATTAATCTGTTTCAGAGACCTCAAGGTGTTGTATTAATCTGTTTAAGGGAGATCGCCTTGTTGTATTAATCTATTTCAGGGAGTTAACGCTGCTGTACTAATTTGTTTCAGTGATTTCACACTGTTGTATTAATCTGTTTCAGGGAGTACGAATTGTTGTATTAATCTGTTTCAGGCAGTTCCAATTGTATTATTCTCTTGGTGGAAGTTCAGGCTGTTGTATTAATTTGTTTCAGGGAGCTCACGCTGTTGTATTAATCTCTTTCAGGGAGTTTGCGCTGTTGTATTAATCTGTTTCAGGGAGCTAACGATGTTGTATTAATCAGTTTCAGGGAGTTTATGTTGTTCTATTAATGTGTTTCAGGGAGTTCGCGCTGTTGTATTAATCTGTTTCAGGGAGCTCGTGCTGTTGTATTAATCTGTTTCAGGGAGTTCGCGATGTTCTATTAATCCATTTCTGTGAGTTCGCGCAGATGTATTAATCAGATTCAGGGAGCTCGCTCTGTTGTGATAATCTGTTTCAGGGTGATTGCACTTTTGTATTAATCAGTTTCTAGGAGGTCACGCTGTTGTATTAATCTGTTTCAGGGAGTTCACGCTGTTGTATTAATCTCTTTCAGGGAGTTCACGCTGTTGTATTAATCTGTTTTAGGGAGTTCACGCTGTTGTATTAATCTGTTTCAGGGAGTTGACATTGTATTAATTTGTTTTACGCAGTTCACGCTGTTTTATTCGTTTCAGGGAGTTCAAGCTGTTGAATTAATCTGTTTCGGTGAGTTTGCGTTGTTGTATTAATCTGTTTCAGGGAATTTGCGCTGTTGTATTAATCTGTTTCACGGAGTTCAAGGTGACGTATTGATCTGTTTCGGGGAGTTCACCTTGAATTAATCCTTTTGTGCGAGTTCACGCTGTTGTATTAATTTCTTTCAGGGAGCTCACGCTCTTGTATTAATCTGTTTCAGGGGGCTCGTACGGTTGTATTAATCTGTTTCATGGAGCTCGTCCTGTTGTATTAATCTATTTAAGGGAGTTGGCGCTGTTCTATTAAACTGTTTCAGTGAGTTCACGCTGTTGTATTAAATGTTTCAGAGACCTCTTGGTGTTGTATTAATCTGTTTCAGAGAGCTCGACCTGTTGTATTAATCTATTTCAGGGAGTTGGCGCTGTTGTATTAATCTGTTTCAGGCAGTTCCCATTGTATTATTCTCTTGGTGGAAGTTCAGCCTGTTGTATTAATTTGTTTCAGGGAATTCGCGCTGTTATATTAATCTGCTTAAGAGAGCTCATCGTGTTGCATTTATCTGTTTCAGGGAGCTCGCATTGTTGTATTAATCTGTTTCAGGGATTTTGCGCTCTTGCATTAATCTGGTTCAGGGAGCTAACGCTGTTGTAATAATCAGTTTAAGTGAGTTCACGATGTTGTATTTATGTGCTTTAGGGAGTTCGCGCTGTTGTATTAATCTGTTTCAGGGAGTTCACGCTGTTGTATTAATCTGTTTCAAGGAGTTCAAACTGATGTATTAATCTGTTTCAGGGTGTTCACATTGTATTAATCTTTTTGTTGGAGTTAACGCTGTTGTATTAATTTTTTTTAGGGAGCTCACATTGTATTAATCTTTTTGAGGGAGTTCACGCTCTTGAATTAATTTATTTCAAGGAGCTTGCGTTGTTGTATTAATCTGCTTCAGGGAACTTGAGTTCTTGTATTAATCTGTTTCAGGGAGTTCACGCTGCTGTATTAATCGCTTTCAGGGAGTTCGTGCTGTTGTATTAATCTGTTTCAGGGAGTTCGTGCTGTTGTATTAATCTGTTTCAGGGAGTTCGTGCTGTTGTATTAATCTGTTTCAGGGAGTTCGTGCTGTTGTATTAATCTGTTTCAGGGAGTTCGTGCTGTTGTATTAATCTGTTTCAGGGAGTTCGCGCTGTTCAATTAATCTGTTTCAGGGTGCTAATGGTGTTGTATTAATCAGTTTCAGGGAGCTAACGCTGTTGTATTAATCTATTTCAGGGAGTTAACGCTGCTGTACTAATGTGTTTCAGTGAGTTCACGCTGTTGTATTAATCTGTTTCAGGGAGTTCGAATTGTTGTATTAATCTGTTTCAGGCAGTTCCCATTGTATTATTCTCTTGGTGGAAATTCAGGCTGTTGTATTAATTTGTTTCAGGGAGCTCGCGCTGTTGTATTAATCTCTTTCAGGGAGTTCGCGCTTTTGTATTAATCTGTTTCAGGGAGCTCGCCATGTTGTATTAATCTATTTCAGGGAGTTCACGCTGTTGTATTAATCTGTTTCAGAGAGTTCAAACTGATGTATTAATCTCTTTCAGGGAGTTCAAATTGTCTTAATATTTTTGTGGGAGTTCGCGCTGTTGTATTAATCTGTTTCAAGGAGTTCAAACTGATGTATTAATCTGTTTCAGGGAGTTCGCGCTGTTGTATTAATCTGATTCAGGGAGCTAACGCTGTTGTAATAATCAGTTTCAGGGAGGTCATGTTGTATTTATGTGCTTCAGGGAGTTCGCGCTGTTGTTTTATTCTGTTTCAGGGAGCTCGCCATGTTGTATTAATCTATTTCAGGGAGTTCACGCTGTTGTATTAATCTGTTTCAGAGAGTTCAAACTGATGTATTAATCTGTTTCAGGGAGTTCGAATTGTTGTATTAATCTGTTTCAGGCAGTTCCAATTGTATTATTCTCTTGGTGGAAGTTCAGGCTGTTGTATTAATTTGTTTCAGTGAGCTCGCGCTGTTGTATTAATCTCTTTCAGGGAGTTCGCGCTGTTGTATTAATCTGTTTCAGGGAGCTAACGATGTTGTATTAATCAGTTTCAGGGAGTTTATGTTGTTCTATTAATGTGTTTCAGGGAGTTCGCGCTGTTGTATTAATCTGTTTCAGGGAGCTCGTGCTGTTGTATTAATCTGTTTCAGGGAGTTCGCGATGTTCTATTAATCCATTTCTGTGAGTTCGCTGCAGATGTATTAATCAGATTCAGGGAGCTCGCTCTGTTGTGATAATCTGTTTCAGGGTGATTGCACTTTTGTATTAATCAGTTTCTAGGAGGTCACGCTGTTGTATTAATCTGTTTCAGGGAGTTCACGCTGTTGTATTAATCTCTTTCAGGGAGTTCACGCTGTTGTATTAATCTGTTTTAGGGAGTTCACGCTGTTGTATTAATCTGTTTCAGGGAGTTGACATTGTATTAATTTGTTTTACGCAGTTCACGCTGTTTTATTCGTTTCAGGGAGTTCAAGCTGTTGAATTAATCTGTTTCAGTGAGTTTGCGTTGTTGTATTAATCTGTTTCAGGGAATTTGCGCTGTTGTATTAATCTGTTTCACGGAGTTCAAGGTGACGTATTGATCTGTTTCGGGGAGTTTACCTTGAATTAATCCTTTTGTGCGAGTTCACGCTGTTGTATTAATTTCTTTCAGGGAGCTCACGCTCTTGTATTAATCTGTTTCAGGGGGCTCGTACGATTGTATTAATCTGTTTCATGGAGCTCGTCCTGTTGTATTAATCTTTTTAAGGGAGTTGGCGCTGTTCTATTAAACTGTTTCAGTGAGTTCACGTTGTTGTATTAATCTGTTTCAGAGACCTCTTGGTGTTGTATTAATCTGTTTCAGAGAGCTCGACCTGTTGTATTAATCTATTTCAGGGAGTTGGCGCTGTTGTATTAATCTGTTTCAGGCAGTTCCCATTGTATTATTCTCTTGGTGGAAGTTCAGCCTGTTGTATTAATTTGTTTCAGGGAATTCGCGCTGTTATATTAATCTGCTTTAGAGAGCTCATCGTGTTGCATTTATCTGTTTCAGGGAGCTCGCATTGTTGTATTAATCTGTTTCAGGGATTTTGCGCTCTTGCATTAATCTGTTTCAGGGAGCTAACGCTGTTGTAATAATCAGTTTAAGTGAGTTCACGATGTTGTATTTATGTGCTTTAGGGAGTTCGCGCTGTTGTATTAATCTGTTTCAGGGAGTTCACGCTGTTGTATTAATCTGTTTCAAGGAGTTCAAACTGATGTATTAATCTGTTTCAGGGTGTTCACATTGTATTAATCTTTTTGTGGGAGTTAACGCTGTTGTATTAATTTTTTTTAGGGAGCTCACATTGTATTAATCTTTTTGAGGGAGTTCACGTTCTTGAATTAATTTATTTCAAGGAGCTTGCGTTGTTGTATTAATCTGTTTCAGGGAGTTCACGCTGCTGTATTAATCGCTTTCAGGGAGTTCGTGCTGTTGTATTAATCTGTTTCAGGGAGTTCGTGCTGTTGTATTAATCTGTTTCAGGGAGTTCGTGCTGTTGTATTAATCTGTTTCAGGGAGTTCGCGCTGTTCAATTAATCTGTTTCAGGGTGCTAATGGTGTTGTATTAATCAGTTTCAGGGAGCTAACGTTGTTGTATTAATCTATTTCAGGGAGTTAACGCTGCTGTACTAATGTGTTTCAATGAGTTCACGCTGTTGTATTAATCTGTTTCAGGGAGTTCGAATTGTTGTATTAATCTGTTTCAGGCAGTTCCCATTGTATTATTCTCTTGGTGGAAATTCAGGCTTTTGTATTAATTTGTTTCAGGGAGCTCGCGCTGTTGTATTAATCTCTTTCAGGGAGTTCGCGCTTTTGTATTAATCTGTTTCAGGGAGCTCGCCATGTTGTATTAATCTATTTCAGGGAGTTCACGCTGTTGTATTAATCTGTTTCAGAGAGTTCAAACTGATGTATTAATCTCTTTCAGGGAGTTCAAATTGTATTAATAGTTTTGTGGGAGTTCACGCTGTTGTATTAATTAGTTTTAGGGAGCTCACATTGTATTAATCTTTTTGTGGGAGTTCGCGCTGTTGTATTAATCTGTTTCAAGGATTTCAAACTGATGTATTAATCTGTTTCAGGGTGTTCACATTGTATTAATCTTTTTGTGGGAGTTAACGCTGTTGTATTAATTTGTTTTAGTGAGCTCACATTGTATTAATCTTTTTGTGGGAGTTCACGCTCTTGAATTAATTTATTTCAAGGAGCTTGCGTTGTTGTATTAATCTGTTTCAGGGAACTTGAGTTCTTGTATGAATCAGTTTCAGGGAGTTCACGCTGCTGTATTAATCTCTTTCAGGGAGTTCGTGCTGTTGTATTAATCTGTTTCAGGGAGTTCGTGCTGTTGTATTAATCTGTTTCAGGGAGTACGTGCGGTTGTATTAATCTGTTCAGGGAGTTCGTGATGTTATATTAATCTGTTTCAGGGAGTTCCTGCTGTTGTATTAATCTGTTTCAGGGAGTTCGCGCTGTTCAATTAATCTGTTTCAGGGTGCTAATGGTGTTATATTAATCAGTTTCAGGGAGCTAACGCTGTTGTATTAATCAGTTTCAGGGAGCTAACGCTGTTGTGTTAATCAGTTTCAGGGAGTTCATGCTGTTGTATTAATGTGTTTCAGGGAGTTCGCGCTGTTGTTTTAATGTGTTTCAGTGAGTTCGCGCTGTTGTATTAAACAGTTCCATTTGTTTAAGCTGTTGTATTAATCTTTTTCAGTGAGTTCACGCTGTTGTATTAATGTGTTTCAATGAGTTCTCGCTGTTGTATTAATCTGTTTCAGGGAGTTCGAATTGTTGTATTAATCTGTTTCAGGCAGTTCCCATTGTATTATTCTCTTGTTGGAAGTTCAGGCTGTTGTATTAATATGTTTCAGGGAGCTCGCGCTGTTGTATTAATCTCTTTCAGGGAGTTCGCGCTGTTGTATTAATCTGTTTCAGGGAGCTAACGCTGTTGTAATAATCAGTTTCAGGGAGGTCATGTTGTATTTATGTGCTTCAGGGAGTTCGCGCTGTTGTCTTAATCTGTTTCAGAGAGTTCAAACTGATGTATTAATCTGTTTCAGGGAGTTCGTGCCGTTGTATTAATCTGTTTCAGGGAGTTTGCGCTGTTCTACTAATCTGTTTCAGGGAGCTAACACTGTTGTATTAATCAGTTTCAGCGTGTTCGTACTGTTGTATTAATCTGTTTCAGAGAGCGCATGGTGTTGTATTAATTTGTTTCAGGGAGCTCGCATTGTTGTATTAATCTGTTTCAGGGAACTTGCGCTGTTGTATTAATCTGTTTTAGGGAGATGACGTTGTTGTATTAATCTGTTTCAAGGAATTCACTCTGCTGTATTAATCTTTTCAGGGAGTTCACATTGAATTAATGTGTTTGTGGGAGTTCGCTCTGTTGTATTAATCTGTTTCAGAGAGTTCTCGCTGTTGTATTAATCTGTTTCAGGGAGCTCGCGCTGTTGTATTAATCTGTTTCAGGGAGTTCGTTCTGTTGTATTAATCTGTTTCAGGGAGCTTGTGCTGTTGTATTAATCTGTTTCAGGGAGTTGGCGATGTTGTATTAATCTGTTTCAGGGAGTTGGCGATGTTGTATTAATCTGTTTCAGGGAGTTCGCGCTGTTGTATTAATCTGTTTCAGGGAGTTCGCGCTGTTGTATTCATCTGTTGCACGGATTTCCTGCTGTTGTATTAATCTGTTTCAGGGAGTTAGCGCTGTTCTATTAATCTGTTTCAGGGAGCTAACGCTGTTGTATTAATCAGTTTCTGGGAGCTAATGCTGTTGTATTAATCAGTTTCAGGGAGTTTATGTTGTTGTATTAATGTGTTTCAGGGAGTTCGCGCGGTTGTATTAATCTGTTTCAGAGACATCATGGTGTTGTACTAACCTGTTTCAGGTAGCTGGCGCTGTTGTATTAATCTGTTTCAGGGAGGTCGTGCTGTTGTATTAATCTGTTTCAGGGATTTCGTGCTGTTGTATTAATCTGTTTCAGGGAGTTCGCGATGTTCTATTAATCCATTTCTGTGAGTACGCGCAGATGTATTAATCAGATTCAGGGAGCTCGCTTTGTTGTGATAATCTGTTTCAGGGAGATTGCACTTTTGTATTAATCTGTTTCAAGGAGGTCACGCTGTTGTATTAATCTGTTTTGGGGAGTTCACGCTGTTGTATTAATCTCTTTCAGGGAGTTCACGCTATTGTATTAATCTGTTTTAGGGAGTTCACGCTGTTGTATTAATCTGTTTCAGGGAGTTGACATTGTATTAATTTGTATTAGGCAGTTCACGCTGTTTTATTCGTTTCAGTGAGTTCAAGCTGTTGAATTAATCTGTTTCAGTGAGTTTGCGTTGTTGTATTAATCTGTTTCAGGGAATTTGCGCTGTTGTATTAATCTGTTTCAGGGAGTTCAAGGTGACGTATTGATCTGTTTAGGGGAGTTCACCTTGAATTAATCCTTTTGTGCGAGTTCACGCTGTTGTATTAATTTCTTTCAGGGAGCTCACGCTCTTGTATTAATCTGTTTCAGGGGGCTCGTACGGTTGTATTAATCTGTTTCATGGAGCTCGTCCTGTTGTATTAATCTATTTAAGGGAGTTGGCGCTGTTCTATTAAACTGTTTCAGTGAGTTCACGCTGTTGTATTAATCTGTTTCAGAGACCTCATGGTGTTGTATTAATCTGTTTCAGAGAGCTCGACCTGTTGTATTAATCTATTCCAGGGAGTTGGCGCTGTTGTATTAATCTGTTTCAGGCAGTTCCCATTGTATTATTCTCTTGGTGGAAGTTCAGGCTGTTGTATTAATTAGTTTCAGGGAGCTCGCACTGTTGTATTAATCTCTTTCAGGGAGTTCGCGCTTTTGTATTCATCTGTTTCAGGGAGCTCGCCATCTTGTATTAATCTTTTTCAGGGAGTTCACGCTGTTGTATTAATCTGTTTCAGAGAGTTCAAACTGATGTATTAATCTGTTTCAGGGAGTTCATATTGTATTAATATTTTTGTGGGAGTTCACGCTGTTGTATTAATTAGTTTTAGGGAGCTCACATTGTATTAATCTTTTTGTGGGAGTTCGCGCTGTTGTATTAATCTGTTTCAGGGAGTTGACATTGCATTAATTTGTTTGTGGGAGTTCGCGCTGTTGTATTAATCTGTTACAGGGAGTTCACGCTGTTGTATTAATCTGTGACAGGGAGTTCACTCTGTTGAATTAATCTGTTTCAGGGAGCTTGCATTGTTGTATTAATCTGTTTCAGGGAGTTCACATTGTATTAATCTTTTTGTGGGAGTTCACGCTGCTGTATTAATTTCTTTCAGGGAGCTTACGCTTTTGTATTAATCTGTTTCAGAGAGGTCATGGTGTTGTATTAATCTGTTTCAGGGAGCTCGCATTGTTGTATTAATCTGTTTCAGGGATTTTGCGCTCTTGAATTAATCTGTTTCAGGGAGCTAACGCTGTTGTAATAATCAGTTTCAGTGAGTTCACGTTGTTGTATTTATGTGCTTCAGGGAGTTCACGCTGTTGTATTAATCTGTTTCAGGGAGTTCGTGCTGTTGTATTAATCTGATTCAGGGAGTTTGTGCTGTTGTATAAATCTGTTCAGGGAGTTCTCGATGTTATATTAATCCGTTCAGGGAGTTCCTGCTGTTGTATTAATCTGTTTCAGGGAGTTCGCGCTGTTCAATTAATCTGTTTCAGGGTGCTAATGGTGTTGTATTAATCAGTTTCAGGGAGCTAACGCTGTTGTATTAATCAGTTTCAGGGAGCTAATGCTGTTGTGTTAATCTGTTTCAGGGAGTTTATGCTGCTGTTTATTGTGGTTCAGGGAGTTCACTCTGTGGTATTAATCTGTTTCAGGGAGTTCAAGGTAATGTATTAATCTGTTTCAGGCAGTTCCCATTGTATTATTCTCTTGCTGGAAGTTCAGGCTGTTGTTTTATTTTGTTTCAGGGAGCTCGTGCTGTTTTATTAATCTCTTTCAGGGAGTTCGCGCTGTTATATTAATATGCTTTCGAGAGCTCATCGTGTTGCATTGATCTGTTTCAGGGAGCTCGCATTGTTGTATTAATCTGTTTCAGGGATTTTGCGCTCTTGCATTAATCTGTTTCAGGGAGCTAACGCTGTTGTAATAATCAGTTTCAGTGAGTTCACGTTGTTGTATTTATGTGCTTCAGGGAGTTCGCGCTGTTGTATTAATCTGTTTCAGGGAGCTCGCCATGTTGTATTAATCTATTTCAGGGAGTTCACGCTGTTGTATTAATCTGTTTCAGGGAGCTCGCCCTGTTGTATTAATCTATTTCAGGGAGTTTGCGCTGTTGTATTAATCTGTTTCAGGGAGTTCACGCTGTTGTATTAATCTGTTTCAGGGAGCTCGCCCTGTTGTATTAATCTATTTCAGGGAGCTCGCCCTGTTGTATTAATCTATTTCAGGGAGTTTGCGCTGTTGTATTAATCTGTTTCAGGGAGTTCACGCTGCTGTTTTAATGTGGTTCAGAGAGTTCACTCTGTGGTATTAATCTGTTTCAGGGAGTTTAAATTGTTGCATTAATCTGTTTCAGGCAGTTCACATTGTATTATTCACTTTGTGGGATTTCAGGCTGTTGTATTAATCTGTTTCAGGGAGCTGGAGCTGTTGTATTAGTCTATTTCAGGGAGCTCGTGCTGTTGAATTAATCAGTTTCAGGGCATTCGCGATGTTGCATTAATCTGTTTCACGGAGTTCGTGCCGTTGTATTAATCTGTTTCAGGGAGTTTGCGCTGTTGTTTTAATCTCTTTCAGGGAGTTCGCGCTGTTATATTAATCTGCTTTAGAGAGGTCATCGTGTTGCATTTATCTGTTTCAGGGAGCTCGCACTGTTGTATTAATCTGTTTCAGGGATTTTGCGCTCTTGCATTAATCTGTTTCAGGGAGCTAACGCTGTTGTAATAATCAGTTTCAGTGAGTTCACGTTGTTGTATTTATGTGCTTCAGGGAGTTCGCGCTGTTGTATTAATCTGTTTCAGGGAGTTCGTGCTGTTGTATTAATCTCATTCAGGGAGTTTGTGCTGTTGTATAAATCTGTTCAGGGAGTTCTCGATGTTATATTAATCCGTTCAGGGAGTTCCTGCTGTTGTATTAATCTGTTTCAGGGAGTTCGCGCTGTTCAATTAATCTGTTTCAGGGTGCTAATGGTGTTGTATTAATCAGTTTCAGGGAGCTAACGCTGTTGTATTAATCAGTTTCAGGGAGCTAATGCTGTTGTGTTAATCAGTTTCAGGGAGTTCATGCTGTTGTATTAATGTGTTTCAGGGAGTTCGCGCTGTTGTATTAAACAGTTCCATTTGTTTAAGCTGTTGTATTAATCTTTTTCAGTGAGTTTCCGCTGTTGTATTAATCTGTTTCAGAGACCTCAAGGTGTTGTATTAATCTGTTTAAGGGAGATCGCCTTGTTGTATTAATCTATTTCAGGGAGTTAACGCTGCTGTACTAATTTGTTTCAGTGATTTCACGCTGTTGTATTAATCTGTTTCAGGGAGTTCGAATTGTTGTATTAATCTGTTTCAGGCAGTTCCAATTGTATTATTCTCTTGGTGGAAGTTCAGGCTGTTGTATTAATTTGTTTCAGGGAGCTCACGCTGTTGTATTAATCTCTTTCAGGGAGTTTGCGCTGTTGTATTAATCTGTTTCAGGGAGCTAACGATGTTGTATTAATCAGTTTCAGGGAGTTTATGTTGTTCTATTAATGTGTTTCAGGGAGTTCGCGCTGTTGTATTAATCTGTTTCAGGGAGCTCGTGCTGTTGTATTAATCTGTTTCAGGGAGTTCGCGATGTTCTATTAATCCATTTCTGTGAGTTCGCGCAGATGTATTAATCAGATTCAGGGAGCTCGCTCTGTTGTGATAATCTGTTTCAGGGTGATTGCACTTTTGTATTAATCAGTTTCTAGGAGGTCACGCTGTTGTATTAATCTGTTTCAGGGAGTTCACGCTGTTGTATTAATCTCTTTCAGGGAGTTCACGCTGTTGTATTAATCTGTTTTAGGGAGTTCACGCTGTTGTATTAATCTGTTTCAGGGAGTTGACATTGTATTAATTTGTTTTACGCAGTTCACGCTGTTTTATTCGTTTCAGGGAGTTCAAGCTGTTGAATTAATCTGTTTCGGTGAGTTTGCGTTGTTGTATTAATCTGTTTCAGGGAATTTGCGCTGTTGTATTAATCTGTTTCACGGAGTTCAAGGTGACGTATTGATCTGTTTCGGGGAGTTCACCTTGAATTAATCCTTTTGTGCGAGTTCACGCTGTTGTATTAATTTCTTTCAGGGAGCTCACGCTCTTGTATTAATATGTTTCAGGGGGCTCGTACGGTTGTATTAATCTGTTTCATGGAGCTCGTCCTGTTGTATTAATCTATTTAAGGGAGTTGGCGCTGTTCTATTAAACTGTTTCAGTGAGTTCACGCTGTTGTATTAAATGTTTCAGAGACCTCTTGGTGTTGTATTAATCTGTTTCAGAGAGCTCGACCTGTTGTATTAATCTATTTCAGGGAGTTGGCGCTGTTGTATTAATCTGTTTCAGGCAGTTCCCATTGTATTATTCTCTTGGTGGAAGTTCAGCCTGTTGTATTAATTTGTTTCAGGGAATTCGCGCTGTTATATTAATCTGCTTAAGAGAGCTCATCGTGTTGCATTTATCTGTTTCAGGGAGCTCGCATTGTTGTATTAATCTGTTTCAGGGATTTTGCGCTCTTGCATTAATCTGGTTCAGGGAGCTAACGCTGTTGTAATAATCAGTTTAAGTGAGTTCACGATGTTGTATTTATGTGCTTTAGGGAGTTCGCGCTGTTGTATTAATCTGTTTCAGGGAGTTCACGCTGTTGTATTAATCTGTTTCAAGGAGTTCAAACTGATGTATTAATCTGTTTCAGGGTGTTCACATTGTATTAATCTTTTTGTTGGAGTTAACGCTGTTGTATTAATTTTTTTTAGGGAGCTCACATTGTATTAATCTTTTTGAGGGAGTTCACGCTCTTGAATTAATTTATTTCAAGGAGCTTGCGTTGTTGTATTAATCTGCTTCAGGGAACTTGAGTTCTTGTATTAATCTGTTTCAGGGAGTTCACGCTGCTGTATTAATCGCTTTCAGGGAGTTCGTGCTGTTGTATTAATCTGTTTCAGGGAGTTCGTGCTGTTGTATTAATCTGTTTCAGGGAGTTCGTGCTGTTGTATTAATCTGTTTCAGGGAGTTCGTGCTGTTGTATTAATCTGTTTCAGGGAGTTCGTGCTGTTGTATTAATCTGTTTCAGGGAGTTCGCGCTGTTCAATTAATCTGTTTCAGGGTGCTAATGGTGTTGTATTAATCAGTTTCAGGGAGCTAACGCTGTTGTATTAATCTATTTCAGGGAGTTAACGCTGCTGTACTAATGTGTTTCAGTGAGTTCACGCTGTTGTATTAATCTGTTTCAGGGAGTTCGAATTGTTGTATTAATCTGTTTCAGGCAGTTCCCATTGTATTATTCTCTTGGTGGAAATTCAGGCTGTTGTATTAATTTGTTTCAGGGAGCTCGCGCTGTTGTATTAATCTCTTTCAGGGAGTTCGCGCTTTTGTATTAATCTGTTTCAGGGAGCTCGCCATGTTGTATTAATCTATTTCAGGGAGTTCACGCTGTTGTATTAATCTGTTTCAGAGAGTTCAAACTGATGTATTAATCTCTTTCAGGGAGTTCAAATTGTCTTAATATTTTTGTGGGAGTTCGCGCTGTTGTATTAATCTGTTTCAAGGAGTTCAAACTGATGTATTAATCTGTTTCAGGGTGTTCACATTGTATTAATCTTTTTGTGGGAGTTAACGCTGTTGTATTAACTTGTTTGAGGGAGCTCACATTGTATTAATCTTTTTGTGGGAGTTCACACTCTTGAATCAATTTATTTCAAGGAGCTTGCGTTGTTGTATTAATCTGTTTCAGGGAACTTGAGTTCTTGTATGAATCAGTTTCAGGGAGTTCACGCTGCTGTATTAATCTCTTTCAGGGAGTTCGTGCTGTTGTATTAATCTGTTTCAGGGAGTTCGTGCTGTTGTATTAATCTGTTTCATGGAGTTCGTGCTGTTGTATTAATCTGTTTCAGGGAGTTCGTGCTGTTGTATTAATCTGTTTCAGGGAGTTCGCGCTGTTCAATTAATCTGTTTCAGGGTGCTAATGGTGTTGTATTAATCAGTTTCAGGGAGCTAACGCTGTTGTATTAATCTATTTCAGGGAGTTAACGCTGCTGTACTAATGTGTTTCAGTGAGTTCACGCTGTTGTATTAATCTGTTTCAGGGAGTTCGAATTGTTGTATTAATCTGTTTCAGGCAGTTCCCATTGTATTATTCTCTTGGTGGAAATTCAGGCTGTTGTATTAATTTGTTTCGGGGAGCTCGCGCTGTTGTATTAATCTGTTTCAGGGAGTTCGTGCTGTTGTATTAATCTGTTTCAGGGAGCTCGCCCTGTTGTATTAATCTATTTCAGGGAGTTAATGCTGCTGTATTAATGTGTTTCAGTGAGTTCTCGCTGTTGTATTAATCTGTTTCAGGCAGTTCGAATTGTTGTATTAAAATGTTTCAGGCAGTTCCCATTGTATTATTCTCTTGGTGGAAGTTCAGGCTGTTGTATTAATATGTTTCAGGGAGCTCGCGCTGTTGTATTAATCTCTTTCAGGGAGTTCGCGCTGTTGTATTAATCTGATTCAGGGAGCTAACGCTGTTGTAATAATCAGTTTCAGGGAGGTCATGTTGTATTTATGTGCTTCAGGGAGTTCGCGCTGTTGTTTTATTCTGTTTCAGGGAGCTCGCCATGTTGTATTAATCTATTTCAGGGAGTTCACGCTGTTGTATTAATCTGTTTCAGAGAGTTCAAACTGATGTATTAATCTGTTTCAGGGAGTTCGAATTGTTGTATTAATCTGTTTCAGGCAGTTCCAATTGTATTATTCTCTTGGTGGAAGTTCAGGCTGTTGTATTAATTTGTTTCAGTGAGCTCGCGCTGTTGTATTAATCTCTTTCAGGGAGTTCGCGCTGTTGTATTAATCTGTTTCAGGGAGCTAACGATGTTGTATTAATCAGTTTCAGGGAGTTTATGTTCTATTAATGTGTTTCAGGGAGTTCGCGCTGTTGTATTAATCTGTTTCAGGGAGCTCGTGCTGTTGTATTAATCTGTTTCAGGGAGTTCGCGATGTTCTATTAATCAATTTCTGTGAGTTCGCTGCAGATGTATTAATCAGATTCAGGGAGCTCGCTCTGTTGTGATAATCTGTTTCAGGGTGATTGCACTTTTGTATTAATCAGTTTCTAGGAGGTCACGCTGTTGTATTAATCTGTTTCAGGGAGTTCACGCTGTTGTATTAATCTCTTTCAGGGAGTTCACGCTGTTGTATTAATCTGTTTTAGGGAGTTCACGCTGTTGTATTAATCTGTTTCAGGGAGTTGACATTGTATTAATTTGTTTTACGCAGTTCACGCTGTTTTATTCGTTTCAGGGAGTTCAAGCTGTTGAATTAATCTGTTTCAGTGAGTTTGCGTTGTTGTATTAATCTGTTTCAGGGAATTTGCGCTGTTGTATTAATCTGTTTCACGGAGTTCAAGGTGACGTATTGATCTGTTTCGGGGAGTTTACCTTGAATTAATCCTTTTGTGCGAGTTCACGCTGTTGTATTAATTTCTTTCAGGGAGCTCACGCTCTTGTATTAATCTGTTTCAGGGGGCTCGTACGGTTGTATTAATCTGTTTCATGGAGCTCGTCCTGTTGTATTAATCTTTTTAAGGGAGTTGGCGCTGTTCTATTAAACTGTTTCAGTGAGTTCACGTTGTTGTATTAATCTGTTTCAGAGACCTCTTGGTGTTGTATTAATCTGTTTCAGAGAGCTCGACCTGTTGTATTAATCTATTTCAGGGAGTTGGCGCTGTTGTATTAATCTGTTTCAGGCAGTTCCCATTGTATTATTCTCTTGGTGGAAGTTCAGCCTGTTGTATTAATTTGTTTCAGGGAATTCGCGCTGTTATATTAATCTGCTTTAGAGAGCTCATCGTGTTGCATTTATCTGTTTCAGAGAGCTCGCATTGTTGTATTAATCTGTTTCAGGGATTTTGCGCTCTTGCATTAATCTGTTTCAGGGAGCTAACGCTGTTGTAATAATCAGTTTAAGTGAGTTCACGATGTTGTATTTATGTGCTTTAGGGAGTTCGCGCTGTTGTATTAATCTGTTTCAGGGAGTTCACGCTGTTGTATTAATCTGTTTCAAGGAGTTCAAACTGATGTATTAATCTGTTTCAGGGTGTTCACATTGTATTAATCTTTTTGTGGGAGTTAACGCTGTTGTATTAATTTTTTTTAGGGAGCTCACATTGTATTAATCTTTTTGAGGGAGTTCACGTTCTTGAATTAATTTATTTCAAGGAGCTTGCGTTGTTGTATTAATCTGTTTCAGGGAGTTCACGCTGCTGTATTAATCGCTTTCAGGGAGTTCGTGCTGTTGTATTAATCTGTTTCAGGGAGTTCGTGCTGTTGTATTAATCTGTTTCAGGGAGTTCGTGCTGTTGTATTAATCTGTTTCAGGGAGTTCGCGCTGTTCAATTAATCTGTTTCAGGGTGCTAATGGTGTTGTATTAATCAGTTTCAGGGAGCTAACGTTGTTGTATTAATCTATTTCAGGGAGTTAACGCTGCTGTACTAATGTGTTTCAATGAGTTCACGCTGTTGTATTAATCTGTTTCAGGGAGTTCGAATTGTTGTATTAATCTGTTTCAGGCAGTTCCCATTGTATTATTCTCTTGGTGGAAATTCAGGCTGTTGTATTAATTTGTTTCAGGGAGCTCGCGCTGTTGTATTAATCTCTTTCAGGGAGTTCGCGCTTTTGTATTAATCTGTTTCAGGGAGCTCGCCATGTTGTATTAATCTATTTCAGGGAGTTCACGCTGTTGTATTAATCTGTTTCAGAGAGTTCAAACTGATGTATTAATCTCTTTCAGGGAGTTCAAATTGTATTAATAGTTTTGTGGGAGTTCACGCTGTTGTATTAATTAGTTTTAGGGAGCTCACATTGTATTAATCTTTTTGTGGGAGTTCGCGCTGTTGTATTAATCTGTTTCAAGGATTTCAAACTGATGTATTAATCTGTTTCAGGGTGTTCACATTGTATTAATCTTTTTGTGGGAGTTAACGCTGTTGTATTAATTTGTTTTAGGGAGCTCACATTGTATTAATCTTTTTGTGGGAGTTCACGCTCTTGAATTAATTTATTTCAAGGAGCTTGCGTTGTTGTATTAATCTGTTTCAGGGAACTTGAGTTCTTGTATGAATCAGTTTCAGGGAGTTCACGCTGCTGTATTAATCTCTTTCAGGGAGTTCGTGCTGTTGTATTAATCTGTTTCAGGGAGTTCGTGCTGTTGTATTAATCT
This sequence comes from Narcine bancroftii, assembly GCF_036971445.1. Lineage (NCBI taxonomy): Eukaryota > Metazoa > Chordata > Chondrichthyes > Torpediniformes > Narcinidae > Narcine > Narcine bancroftii. Next base: position 137,700,800 of record NC_091473.1, on the reverse strand, counting down.
GTTTCAGGGAGTACGTGCGGTTGTATTAATCTGTTCAGGGAGTTCGTGATGTTATATTAATCTGTTTCAGGGAGTTCCTGCTGTTGTATTAATCTGTTTCAGGGAGTTCGCGCTGTTCAATTAATCTGTTTCAGGGTGCTAATGGTGTTATATTAATCAGTTTCAGGGAGCTAACGCTGTTGTATTAATCAGTTTCAGGGAGCTAACGCTGTTGTGTTAATCAGTTTCAGGGAGTTCATGCTGTTGTATTAATGTGTTTCAGGGAGTTCGCGCTGTTGTTTTAATGTGTTTCAGTGAGTTCGCGCTGTTGTATTAAACAGTTCCATTTGTTTAAGCTGTTGTATTAATCTTTTTCAGTGAGTTCACGCTGTTGTATTAATGTGCTTCAATGAGTTCTCGCTGTTGTATTAATCTGTTTCAGGGAGTTCGAATTGTTGTATTAATCTGTTTCAGGCAGTTCCCATTGTATTATTCTCTTGTTGGAAGTTCAGGCTGTTGTATTAATATGTTTCAGGGAGCTCGCGCTGTTGTATTAATCTCTTTCAGGGAGTTCGCGCTGTTGTATTAATCTGTTTCAGGGAGCTAACGCTGTTGTAATAATCAGTTTCAGGGAGGTCATGTTGTATTTATGTGCTTCAGGGAGTTCGCGCTGTTGTCTTAATCTGTTTCAGAGAGTTCAAACTGATGTATTAATCTGTTTCAGGGAGTTCGTGCCGTTGTATTAATCTGTTTCAGGGAGTTTGCGCTGTTCTACTAATCTGTTTCAGGGAGCTAACACTGTTGTATTAATCAGTTTCAGCGTGTTCGTACTGTTGTATTAATCTGTTTCAGAGAGCGCATGGTGTTGTATTAATTTGTTTCAGGGAGCTCGCATTGTTGTATTAATCTGTTTCAGGGAACTTGCGCTGTTGTATTAATCTGTTTTAGGGAGATGACGTTGTTGTATTAATCTGTTTCAAGGAATTCACTCTGCTGTATTAATCTTTTCAGGGAGTTCACATTGAATTAATGTGTTTGTGGGAGTTCGCTCTGTTGTATTAATCTGTTTCAGAGAGTTCTCGCTGTTGTATTAATCTGTTTCAGGGAGCTCGCGCTGTTGTATTAATCTGTTTCAGGGAGTTCGTTCTGTTGTATTAATCTGTTTCAGGGAGCTTGTGCTGTTGTATTAATCTGTTTCAGGGAGTTGGCGATGTTGTATTAATCTGTTTCAGGGAGTTGGTGATGTTGTATTAATCTGTTTCAGGGAGTTCGCGCTGTTGTATTAATCTGTTTCAGGGAGTTCGCGCTGTTGTATTCATCTGTTGCACGGATTTCCTGCTGTTGTATTAATCTGTTTCAGGGAGTTAGCGCTGTTCTATTAATCTGTTTCAGGGAGCTAACGCTGTTGTATTAATCAGTTTCTGGGAGCTAATGCTGTTGTATTAATCAGTTTCAGGGAGTTTATGTTGTTGTATTAATGTGTTTCAGGGAGTTCGCGCGGTTGTATTAATCTGTTTCAGAGACATCATGGTGTTGTACTAACCTGTTTCAGGTAGCTGGCGCTGTTGTATTAATCTGTTTCAGGGAGGTCGTGCTGTTGTATTAATCTGTTTCAGGGATTTCGTGCTGTTGTATTAATCTGTTTCAGGGAGTTCGCGATGTTCTATTAATCCATTTCTGTGAGTACGCGCAGATGTATTAATCAGATTCAGGGAGCTCGCTTTGTTGTGATAATCTGTTTCAGGGAGATTGCACTTTTGTATTAATCTGTTTCAAGGAGGTCACGCTGTTGTATTAATCTGTTTTGGGGAGTTCACGCTGTTGTATTAATCTCTTTCAGGGAGTTCACGCTATTGTATTAATCTGTTTTAGGGAGTTCACGCTGTTGTATTAATCTGTTTCAGGGAGTTGACATTGTATTAATTTGTATTAGGCAGTTCACGCTGTTTTATTCGTTTCAGTGAGTTCAAGCTGTTGAATTAATCTGTTTCAGTGAGTTTGCGTTGTTGTATTAATCTGTTTCAGGGAATTTGCGCTGTTGTATTAATCTGTTTCAGGGAGTTCAAGGTGACGTATTGATCTGTTTAGGGGAGTTCACCTTGAATTAATCCTTTTGTGCGAGTTCACGCTGTTGTATTAATTTCTTTCAGGGAGCTCACGCTCTTGTATTAATCTGTTTCAGGGGGCTCGTACGGTTGTATTAATCTGTTTCATGGAGCTCGTCCTGTTGTATTAATCTATTTAAGGGAGTTGGCGCTGTTCTATTAAACTGTTTCAGTGAGTTCACGCTGTTGTATTAATCTGTTTCAGAGACCTCATGGTGTTGTATTAATCTGTTTCAGAGAGCTCGACCTGTTGTATTAATCTATTCCAGGGAGTTGGCGCTGTTGTATTAATCTGTTTCAGGCAGTTCCCATTGTATTATTCTCTTGGTGGAAGTTCAGGCTGTTGTATTAATTAGTTTCAGGGAGCTCGCACTGTTGTATTAATCTCTTTCAGGGAGTTCGCGCTTTTGTATTCATCTGTTTCAGGGAGCTCGCCATCTTGTATTAATCTTTTTCAGGGAGTTCACGCTGTTGTATTAATCTGTTTCAGAGAGTTCAAACTGATGTATTAATCTGTTTCAGGGAGTTCATATTGTATTAATATTTTTGTGGGAGTTCACGCTGTTGTATTAATTAGTTTTAGGGAGCTCACATTGTATTAATCTTTTTGTGGGAGTTCGCGCTGTTGTATTAATCTGTTTCAGGGAGTTGACATTGCATTAATTTGTTTGTGGGAGTTCGCGCTGTTGTATTAATCTGTTACAGGGAGTTCACGCTGTTGTATTAATCTGTGACAGGGAGTTCACTCTGTTGAATTAATCTGTTTCAGGGAGCTTGCATTGTTGTATTAATCTGTTTCAGGGAGTTCACATTGTATTAATCTTTTTGTGGGAGTTCACGCTGCTGTATTAATTTCTTTCAGGGAGCTTACGCTTTTGTATTAATCTGTTTCAGAGAGGTCATGGTGTTGTATTAATCTGTTTCAGGGAGCTCGCATTGTTGTATTAATCTGTTTCAGGGATTTTGCGCTCTTGAATTAATCTGTTTCAGGGAGCTAACGCTGTTGTAATAATCAGTTTCAGTGAGTTCACGTTGTTGTATTTATGTGCTTCAGGGAGTTCACGCTGTTGTATTAATCTGTTTCAGGGAGTTCGTGCTGTTGTATTAATCTGATTCAGGGAGTTTGTGCTGTTGTATAAATCTGTTCAGGGAGTTCTCGATGTTATATTAATCCGTTCAGGGAGTTCCTGCTGTTGTATTAATCTGTTTCAGGGAGTTCGCGCTGTTCAATTAATCTGTTTCAGGGTGCTAATGGTGTTGTATTAATCAGTTTCAGGGAGCTAACGCTGTTGTATTAATCAGTTTCAGGGAGCTAATGCTGTTGTGTTAATCAGTTTCAGGGAGTTCATGCTGTTGTATTAATGTGTTTCAGGGAGTTCGCGCTGTTGTATTAAACAGTTCCATTTGTTTAAGCTGTTGTATTAATCTTTTTCAGTGAGTTTACGCTGTTGTATTAATCTGTTTCAGAGACCTCAAGGTGTTGTATTAATCTGTTTAAGGGAGATCGCCTTGTTGTATTAATCTATTTCAGGGAGTTAACGCTGCTGTACTAATTTGTTTCAGTGAGTTCACGCTGTTGTATTAATCTGTTTAAGGGAGTTCGAATTGTTGTATTAATCTGTTTCAGGCAGTTCCAATTGTATTATTCTCTTGGTGGAAGTTCAGGCTGTTGTATTAATTTGTTTCAGGGAGCTCGCGCTGTTGTATTAATCTCTTTCAGGGAGTTCCCGCTGTTGTATTAATCTGTTTCAGGGAGCTAACGATGTTGTATTAATCAGTTTCAGGGAGTTTATGTTGTTCTATTAATGTGTTTCAGGGAGTTCGCGCTGTTGTATTAATCTGTTTCAGGGAGCTCGTGCTGTTGTATTAATCTGTTTCAGGGAGTTCGCGATGTTCTATTAATCCATTTCTGTGAGTTCGCGCAGATGTATTAATCAGATTCAGGGAGCTCGCTCTGTTGTGATAATCTGTTTCAGGGTGATTGCACTTTTGTATTAATCAGTTTCTAGGAGGTCACGCTGTTGTATTAATCTGTTTCAGGGAGTTCACGCTGTTGTATTAATCTCTTTCAGGGAGTTCACGCTGTTGTATTAATCTGTTTTAGGGAGTTCACGCTGTTGTATTAATCTGTTTCAGGGAGTTGACATTGTATTAATTTGTGTTACGCAGTTCACGCTGTTTTATTCGTTTCAGGGAGTTCAAGCTGTTGAATTAATCTGTTTCAGTGAGTTTGCGTTGTTGTATTAATCTGTTTCAGGGAATTTGCGCTGTTGTATTAATCTGTTTCACGGAGTTCAAGGTGACGTATTGATCTGTTTCGGGGAGTTCACCTTGAATTAATCCTTTTGTGCGAGTTCACGCTGTTGTATTAATTTCTTTCAGGGAGCTCACGCTCTTGTATTAATCTGTTTCAGGGGGCTCGTACGGTTGTATTAATCTGTTTCATGGAGCTCGTCCTGTTGTATTAATCTATTTAAGGGAGTTGGCGCTGTTCTATTAAACTGTTTCAGTGAGTTCACGCTGTTGTATTAATCTGTTTCAGAGACCTCTTGGTGTTGTATTAATCTGTTTCAGAGAGCTCGACCTGTTGTATTAATCTATTTCAGGGAGTTGGCGCTGTTGTATTAATCTGTTTCAGGCAGTTCCCATTGTATTATTCTCTTGGTGGAAGTTCAGCCTGTTGTATTAATTTGTTTCAGGGAATTCGCGCTGTTATATTAATCTGCTTAAGAGAGCTCATCGTGTTGCATTTATCTGTTTCAGGGAGCTCGCATTGTTGTATTAATCTGTTTCAGGGATTTTGCGCTCTTGCATTAATCTGGTTCAGGGAGCTAACGCTGTTGTAATAATCAGTTTAAGTGAGTTCACGATGTTGTATTTATGTGCTTTAGGGAGTTCGCGCTGTTGTATTAATCTGTTTTAGGGAGTTCGCGCTGTTGTATTAATCTGTTTCAGGGAGTTCACGCTGTTGTATTAATCTGTTTCAAGGAGTTCAAACTGATGTATTAAACTGTTTCAGGGTGTTCACATTGTATTAATCTTTTTGTGGGAGTTAACGCTGTTGTATTAATTTTTTTTAGGGAGCTCACATTGTATTAATCTTTTTGAGGGAGTTCACGCTCTTGAATTAATTTATTTCAAGGAGCTTGCGTTGTTGTATTAATCTGCTTCAGGGAACTTGAGTTCTTGTATTAATCTGTTTCAGGGAGTTCACGCTGCTGTATTAATCGCTTTCAGGGAGTTTGTGCTGTTGTATTAATCTGTTTCAGGGAGTTCGTGCTGTTGTATTAATCTGTTTCAGGGAGTTCGTGCTGTTGTATTAATCTGTTTCAGGGAGTTCGTGCTGTTGTATTAATCTGTTTCAGGGAGTTCGCGCTGTTCAATTAATCTGTTTCAGGGTGCTAATGGTGTTGTATTAATCAGTTTCAGGGAGCTAACACTGTTGTATTAATCTATTTCAGGGAGTTAACGCTGCTGTACTAATGTGTTTCAGTGAGTTCACGCTGTTGTATTAATCTGTTTCAGGGAGTTCGAATTGTTGTATTAATCTGTTTCAGGCAGTTCCCATTGTATTATTCTCTTGGTGGAAATTCAGGCTGTTGTATTAATTTGTTTCAGGGAGCTCGCGCTGTTGTATTAATCTGTTTCAGGGAGTTCGTGCTGTTGTATTAATCTGTTTCAGGGAGCTCGCCCTGTTGTATTAATCTATTTCAGGGAGTTAACGCTGCTGTATTAATGTGTTTCAGTGAGTTCTCGCTGTTGTATTAATCTGTTTCAGGCAGTTCAAATTGTTGTATTAATCTGTTTCAGGCAGTTCCCATTGTATTATTCTCTTGGTGGAAGTTCAGGCTGTTGTATTAATATGTTTCAGGGAGCTCGCGCTGTTGTATTAATCTCTTTCAGGGAGTTCGCGCTGTTGTATTAATCTGTTTCAGGGAGCTAACGCTGTTGTAATAATCAGTTTCAGGGAGGTCATGTTGTATTTATGTGCTTCAGGGAGTTCGCGCTGTTGTTTTAATCTGTTTCAGGGAGCTTGCCATGTTGTATTAATCTATTTCAGGGAGTTCACGCTGTTGTATTAATCTGTTTCAGAGAGTTCAAACTGATGTATTAATCTGTTTCAGGGAGTTGGTGCCGTTGTATTAATCTGTTTCAGGGAGTTTGCGCTGTTCTACTAATCTGTTTCAGGGAGCTAACACTGTTGTATTAATGAGTTTCAGCGTGTTCGTACTGTTGTATTAATCTGTTTCAGAGAGCTCATGGTGTTGTATTAATTTGTTTCAGGGAGCTCGCATTGTTGTATTAATCTGTTTCAGGGAACTTGCGCTGTTGTATTAATCTGTTTTAGGGAGATGACGTTGTTGTATTAATCTGTTTCAAGGAATTCACTCTGCTGTATTAATCTTTTCAGGGAGTTCACATTGAATTAATGTGTTTGTGGGAGTTCGCGCTGTTGTATTAATCTGTTTCAGGGAGTTCACGCTGTTGTATTAATCTGTTTCAGGGAGATCGCCTTGTTGTATTAATCTATTTCACGGAGTTAACGCTGCTGTACTAATTTGTTTCAGTGAGTTCACGCTGTTGTATTAATCTGTTTCAGGGAGTTCGAATTGTTGTATTAATCTGTTTCAGGCAGTTCCAATTGTATTATTCTCTTGGTGGAAGTTCAGGCTGTTGTATTAATTTGTTTCAGGGAGCTCGCGCTGTTGTATTAATCTCTTTCAGGGAGTTCGCGCTGTTGTATTAATCTGTTTCAGGGAGCTAACGATGTTGTATTAATCAGTTTCAGGGAGTTTATGTTGTTCTATTAATGTGTTTCAGGGAGTTCGCGCTGTTGTATTAATCTGTTTCAGGGAGCTCGTGCTGTTGTATTAATCTGTTTCAGGGAGTTCGCGATGTTCTATTAAACCATTTCTGTGAGTTCGCGCAGATGTATTAATCAGATTCAGGGAGCTCGCTCTGTTGTGATAATCTGTTTCAGGGTGATTGCACTTTTGTATTAATCAGTTTCTAGGAGGTCACGCTGTTGTATTAATCTGTTTCAGGGAGTTCACGCTGTTGTATTAATCTCTTTCAGGGAGTTCACGCTGTTGTATTAATCTGTTTTAGGGAGTTCACGCTGTTGTATTAATCTGTTTCAGGGAGTTGACATTGTATTAATTTGTGTTACGCAGTTCACGCTGTTTTATTCGTTTCAGGGAGTTCAAGCTGTTGAATTAATCTGTTTCAGTGAGTTTGCGTTGTTGTATTAATCTGTTTCAGGGAATTTGCGCTGTTGTATTAATCTGTTTCACGGAGTTCAAGGTGACGTATTGATCTGTTTCGGGGAGTTCACCTTGAATTAATCCTTTTGTGCGAGTTCACGCTGTTGTATTAATTTCTTTCAGGGAGCTCACGCTCTTGTATTAATCTGTTTCAGGGGGCTCGTACGGTTGTATTAATCTGTTTCATGGAGCTCGTCCTGTTGTATTAATCTATTTAAGGGAGTTGGCGCTGTTCTATTAAACTGTTTCAGTGAGTTCACGCTGTTGTATTAATCTGTTTCAGAGACCTCTTGGTGTTGTATTAATCTGTTTCAGAGAGCTCGACCTGTTGTATTAATCTATTTCAGGGAGTTGGCGCTGTTGTATTAATCTGTTTCAGGCAGTTCCCATTGTATTATTCTCTTGGTGGAAGTTCAGCCTGTTGTATTAATTTGTTTCAGGGAATTCGCGCTGTTATATTAATCTGCTTAAGAGAGCTCATCGTGTTGCATTTATCTGTTTCAGGGAGCTCGCATTGTTGTATTAATCTGTTTCAGGGATTTTGCGCTCTTGCATTAATCTGGTTCAGGGAGCTAACGCTGTTGTAATAATCAGTTTAAGTGAGTTCACGATGTTGTATTTATGTGCTTTAGGGAGTTCGCGCTGTTGTATTAATCTGTTTTAGGGAGTTCGCGCTGTTGTATTAATCTGTTTCAGGGAGTTCACGCTGTTGTATTAATCTGTTTCAAGGAGTTCAAACTGATGTATTAAACTGTTTCAGGGTGTTCACATTGTATTAATCTTTTTGTGGGAGTTAACGCTGTTGTATTAATTTTTTTTAGGGAGCTCACATTGTATTAATCTTTTTGAGGGAGTTCACGCTCTTGAATTAATTTATTTCAAGGAGCTTGCGTTGTTGTATTAATCTGCTTCAGGGAACTTGAGTTCTTGTATTAATCTGTTTCAGGGAGTTCACGCTGCTGTATTAATCGCTTTCAGGGAGTTTGTGCTGTTGTATTAATCTGTTTCAGGGAGTTCGTGCTGTTGTATTAATCTGTTTCAGGGAGTTCGTGCTGTTGTATTAATCTGTTTCAGGGAGTTCGTGCTGTTGTATTAATCTGTTTCAGGGAGTTCGCGCTGTTCAATTAATCTGTTTCAGGGTGCTAATGGTGTTGTATTAATCAGTTTCAGGGAGCTAACACTGTTGTATTAATCTATTTCAGGGAGTTAACGCTGCTGTACTAATGTGTTTCAGTGAGTTCACGCTGTTGTATTAATCTGTTTCAGGGAGTTCGAATTGTTGTATTAATCTGTTTCAGGCAGTTCCCATTGTATTATTCTCTTGGTGGAAATTCAGGCTGTTGTATTAATTTGTTTCAGGGAGCTCGCGCTGTTGTATTAATCTGTTTCAGGGAGTTCGTGCTGTTGTATTAATCTGTTTCAGGGAGCTCGCCCTGTTGTATTAATCTATTTCAGGGAGTTAACGCTGCTGTATTAATGTGTTTCAGTGAGTTCTCGCTGTTGTATTAATCTGTTTCAGGCAGTTCAAATTGTTGTATTAATCTGTTTCAGGCAGTTCCCATTGTATTATTCTCTTGGTGGAAGTTCAGGCTGTTGTATTAATATGTTTCAGGGAGCTCGCGCTGTTGTATTAATCTCTTTCAGGGAGTTCGCGCTGTTGTATTAATCTGTTTCAGGGAGCTAACGCTGTTGTAATAATCAGTTTCAGGGAGGTCATGTTGTATTTATGTGCTTCAGGGAGTTCGCGCTGTTGTTTTAATCTGTTTCAGGGAGCTTGCCATGTTGTATTAATCTATTTCAGGGAGTTCACGCTGTTGTATTAATCTGTTTCAGAGAGTTCAAACTGATGTATTAATCTGTTTCAGGGAGTTGGTGCCGTTGTATTAATCTGTTTCAGGGAGTTTGCGCTGTTCTACTAATCTGTTTCAGGGAGCTAACACTGTTGTATTAATGAGTTTCAGCGTGTTCGTACTGTTGTATTAATCTGTTTCAGAGAGCTCATGGTGTTGTATTAATTTGTTTCAGGGAGCTCGCATTGTTGTATTAATCTGTTTCAGGGAACTTGCGCTGTTGTATTAATCTGTTTTAGGGAGATGACGTTGTTGTATTAATCTGTTTCAAGGAATTCACTCTGCTGTATTAATCTTTTCAGGGAGTTCACATTGAATTAATGTGTTTGTGGGAGTTCGCGCTGTTGTATTAATCTGTTTCAGGGAGTTCACGCTGTTGTATTAATCTGTTTCAGGCAGATCGCCTTGTTGTATTAATCTATTTCAGGGAGTTAACGCTGCTGTACTAATTTGTTTCAGTGAGTTCACGCTGTTGTATTAATCTGTTTCAGGGAGTTCGAATTGTTGTATTAATCTGTTTCAGGCAGTTCCAATTGTATTATTCTCTTGGTGGAAGTTCAGGCTGTTGTATTAATTTGTTTCAGGGAGCTCGCGCTGTTGTATTAATCTCTTTCAGGGAGTTCGCGCTGTTGTATTAATCTGTTTCAGGGAGCTAACGATGTTGTATTAATCAGTTTCAGGGAGTTTATGTTGTTCTATTAATGTGTTTCAGGGAGTTCGCGCTGTTGTATTAATCTGTTTCAGGGAGCTCGTGCTGTTGTATTAATCTGTTTCAGGGAGTTCGCGATGTTCTATTAATCCATTTCTGTGAGTTCGCGCAGATGTATTAATCAGATTCAGGGAGCTCGCTCTGTTGTGATAATCTGTTTCAGGGTGATTGCACTTTTGTATTAATCAGTTTCTAGGAGGTCACGCTGTTGTATTAATCTGTTTCAGGGAGTTCACGCTGTTGTATTAATCTCTTTCAGGGAGTTCACGCTGATGTATTAATCTGTTTTAGGGAGTTCACGCTGTTGTATTAATCTGTTTCAGGGAGTTGACATTGTATTAATTTGTTTTACGCAGTTCACGCTGTTTTATTCGTTTCAGGGAGTTCAAGCTGTTGAATTAATCTGTTTCAGTGAGTTTGCGTTGTTGTATTAATCTGTTTCAGGGAATTTGCGCTGTTGTATTAATCTGTTTCACGGAGTTCAAGGTGACGTATTGATCTGTTTCGGGGAGTTTACCTTGAATTAATCCTTTTGTGCGAGTTCACGCTGTTGTATTAATTTCTTTCAGGGAGCTCACGCTCTTGTATTAATCTGTTTCAGGGGGCTCGTACGGTTGTATTAATCTGTTTCATGGAGCTCGTCCTGTTGTATTAATCTTTTTAAGGGAGTTGGCGCTGTTCTATTAAACTGTTTCAGTCAGTTCACGTTGTTGTATTAATCTGTTTCAGAGACCTCTTGGTGTTGTATTAATCTGTTTCAGAGAGCTCGACCTGTTGTATTAATCTATTTCAGGGAGTTGGCGCTGTTGTATTAATCTGTTTCAGGCAGTTCCCATTGTATTATTCTCTTGGTGGAAGTTCAGCCTGTTGTATTAATTTGTTTCAGGGAATTCGCGCTGTTATATTAATCTGCTTTAGAGAGCTCATCGTGTTGCATTTATCTGTTTCAGGGAGCTCGCATTGTTGTATTAATCTGTTTCAGGGATTTTGCGCTCTTGCATTAGTCTGTTTCAGGGAGCTAACGCTGTTGTAATAATCAGTTTAAGTGAGTTCACGATGTTGTATTTATGTGCTTTAGGGAGTTCGCGCTGTTGTATTAATCTGTTTCAGGGAGTTCTCGCTGTTGTATTAATCTGTTTCAAGGAGTTCAAACTGATGTATTAATCTGTTTCAGGGTGTTCACATTGTATTAATCTTTTTGTGGGAGTTAACGCTGTTGTATTAATTTTTTTTAGGGAGCTCACATTGTATTAATCTTTTTGAGGGAGTTCACGTTCTTGAATTAATTTATTTCAAGGAGCTTGCGTTGTTGTATTAATCTGTTTCAGGGAGTTCACGCTGCTGTATTAATCGCTTTCAGGGAGTTCGTGCTGTTGTATTAATCTGTTTCAGGGAGTTCGTGCTGTTGTATTAATCTGTTTCAGGGAGTTCGTGCTGTTGTATTAATCTGTTTCAGGGAGTTCGTGCTGTTGTATTAATCTGTTTCAGGGAGTTCGCGCTGTTCAATTAATCTGTTTCAGGGTGCTAATGGTGTTGTATTAATCAGTTTCAGGGAGCTAACGTTGTTGTACTAATGTGTTTCAATGAGTTCACGCTGTTGTATTAATCCTTTTCAGGGAGTTCGAATTGTTGTATTAATCTGTTTCAGGCAGTTCCCATTGTATTATTCTCTTGGTGGAAATTCAGGCTGTTGTATTAATTTGTTTCAGGGAGCTCGCGCTGTTGTATTAATCTCTTTCAGGGAGTTCGCGCTTTTGTATTAATCTGTTTCAGGGAGCTCGCCATGTTGTATTAATCTATTTCAGGGAGTTCACGCTGTTGTATTAATCTGTTTCAGAGAGTTCAAACTGATGTATTAATCTCTTTCAGGGAGTTCAAATTGTATTAATAGTTTTGTGGGAGTTCACGCTGTTGTATTAATTAGTTTTAGGGAGCTCACATTGTATTAATCTTTTTGTGGGAGTTCGCGCTGTTGTATTAATCTGTTTCAAGGATTTCAAACTGATGTATTAATCTGTTTCAGGGTGTTCACATTGTATTAATCTTTTTGTGGGAGTTAACGCTGTTGTATTAATTTGTTTTAGGGAGCTCACATTGTATTAATCTTTTTGTGGGAGTTCACGCTCTTGAATTAATTTATTTCAAGGAGCTTGCGTTGTTGTATTAATCTGTTTCAGGGAACTTGAGTTCTTGTATGAATCAGTTTCAGGGAGTTCACGCTGCTGTATTAATCTCTTTCAGGGAGTTCGTGCTGTTGTATTAATCTGTTTCAGGGAGTTCGTGCTGTTGTATTAATCTGTTTCAGGGAGTACGTGCGGTTGTATTAATCTGTTCAGGGAGTTCGTGATGTTATATTAATCTGTTTCAGGGAGTTCCTGCTGTTGTATTAATCTGTTTCAGGGAGTTCGCGCTGTTCAATTAATCTGTTTCAGGGTGCTAATGGTGTTATATTAATCAGTTTCAGGGAGCTAACGCTGTTGTATTAATCAGTTTCAGGGAGCTAACGCTGTTGTGTTAATCAGTTTCAGGGAGTTCATGCTGTTGTATTAATGTGTTTCAGGGAGTTCGCGCTGTTGTTTTAATGTGTTTCAGTGAGTTCGCGCTGTTGTATTAAACAGTTCCATTTGTTTAAGCTGTTGTATTAATCTTTTTCAGTGAGTTCACGCTGTTGTATTAATGTGTTTCAATGAGTTCTCGCTGTTGTATTAATCTGTTTCAGGGAGTTCGAATTGTTGTATTAATCTGTTTCAGGCAGTTCCCATTGTATTATTCTCTTGTTGGAAGTTCAGGCTGTTGTATTAATATGTTTCAGGGAGCTCGCGCTGTTGTATTAATCTCTTTCAGGGAGTTCGCGCTGTTGTATTAATCTGTTTCAGGGAGCTAACGCTGTTGTAATAATCAGTTTCAGGGAGGTCATGTTGTATTTATGTGCTTCAGGGAGTTCGCGCTGTTGTCTTAATCTGTTTCAGGGAACTCGCCATGTTGTATTAATCTATTTCAGGGAGTTCACGCTGTTGTATTAATCTGTTTCAGAGAGTTCAAACTGATGTATTAATCTGTTTCAGGGAGTTCGTGCCGTTGTATTAATCTGTTTCAGGGAGTTTGCGCTGTTCTACTAATCTGTTTCAGGGAGCTAACACTGTTGTATTAATCAGTTTCAGCGTGTTCGTACTGTTGTATTAATCTGTTTCAGAGAGCGCATGGTGTTGTATTAATTTGTTTCAGGGAGCTCGCATTGTTGTATTAATCTGTTTCAGGGAACTTGCGCTGTTGTATTAATCTGTTTTAGGGAGATGACGTTGTTGTATTAATCTGTTTCAAGGAATTCACTCAGCTGTATTAATCTTTTCAGGGAGTTCACATTGAATTAATGTGTTTGTGGGAGTTCGCTCTGTTGTATTAATCTGTTTCAGAGAGTTCTCGCTGTTGTATTAATCTGTTTCAGGGAGCTCGCGCTGTTGTATTAATCTGTTTCAGGGAGTTCGTTCTGTTGTATTAATCTGTTTCAGGGAGCTTGTGCTGTTGTATTAATCTGTTTCAGGGAGTTGGCGATGTTGTATTAATCTGTTTCAGGGAGTTGGCGATGTTGTATTAATCTGTTTCAGGGAGTTCGCGCTGTTGTATTAATCTGTTTCAGGGAGTTCGCGCTGTTGTATTCATCTGTTGCACGGATTTCCTGCTGTTGTATTAATCTGTTTCAGGGAGTTAGCGCTGTTCTATTAATCTGTTTCAGGGAGCTAACGCTGTTGTATTAATCAGTTTCTGGGAGCTAATGCTGTTGTATTAATCAGTTTCAGGGAGTTTATGTTGTTGTATTAATGTGTTTCAGGGAGTTCGCGCGGTTGTATTAATCTGTTTCAGAGACCTCATGGTGTTGTACTAACCTGTTTCAGGTAGCTGGCGCTGTTGTATTAATCTGTTTCAGGGAGCTCGTGCTGTTGTATTAATCTGTTTCAGGGATTTCGTGCTGTTGTATTAATCTGTTTCAGGGAGTTCGCGATGTTCTATTAATCCATTTCTGTGAGTACGCGCAGATGTATTAATCAGATTCAGGGAGCTCGCTTTGTTGTGATAATCTGTTTCAGGGAGATTGCACTTTTGTATTAATCTGTTTCAAGGAGGTCACGCTGTTGTATTAATCTGTTTTGGGGAGTTCACGCTGTTGTATTAATCTCTTTCAGGGAGTTCACGCTATTGTATTAATCTGTTTTAGGGAGTTCACGCTGTTGTATTAATCTGTTTCAGGGAGTTGACATTGTATAAATTTGTATTAGGCAGTTCACGCTGTTTTATTCGTTTCAGTGAGTTCAAGCTGTTGAATTAATCTGTTTCAGTGAGTTTGCGTTGTTGTATTAATCTGTTTCAGGGAATTTGCGCTGTTGTATTAATCTGTTTCAGGGAGTTCAAGGTGACCTATTGATCTGTTTAGGGGAGTTCACCTTGAATTAATCCTTTTGTGCGAGTTCACGCTGTTGTATTAATTTCTTTCAGGGAGCTCACGCTCTTGTATTAATCTGTTTCAGGGGGCTCGTATGGTTGTATTAATCTGTTTCATGGAGCTCGTCCTGTTGTATTAATCTATTTAAGGGAGTTGGCGCTGTTCTATTAAACTGTTTCAGTGAGTTCACGCTGTTGTATTAATCTGTTTCAGAGACCTCATGGTGTTGTATTAATCTGTTTCAGAGAGCTCGACCTGTTGTATTAATCTATTCCAGGGAGTTGGCGCTGTTGTATTAATCTGTTTCAGGCAGTTCCCATTGTATTATTCTCTTGGTGGAAGTTCAGGCTGTTGTATTAATTTGTTTCAGGGAGCTCGCACTGTTGTATTAATCTCTTTCAGGGAGTTCGCGCTTTTGTATTCATCTGTTTCAGGGAGCTCGCCATCTTGTATTAATCTTTTTCAGGGAGTTCACGCTGTTGTATTAATCTGTTTCAGAGAGTTCAAACTGATGTATTAATCTGTTTCAGGGAGTTCACATTGTATTAATATTTTTGTGGGAGTTCACGCTGTTGTATTAATTAGTTTTAGGGAGCTCACATTGTATTAATCTTTTTGTGGGAGTTCGCGCTGTTGTATTAATCTGTTTCAGGGAGTTGACATTGCATTAATTTGTTTGTGGGAGTTCGCGCTGTTGTATTAATCTGTTACAGGGAGTTCACGCTGTTGTATTAATCTGTTACAGGGAGTTCACTCTGTTGAATTAATCTGTTTCAGGGAGCTTGCATTGTTGTATTAATCTGTTTCAGGGAGTTCACATTGTATTAATCTTTTTGTGGGAGTTCACGCTGCTGTATTAATTTCTTTCAGGGAGCTTACGCTTTTGTATTAATCTGTTTCAGAGAGGTCATGGTGTTGTATTAATCTGTTTCAGGGAGCTCGCATTGTTGTATTAATCTGTTTCAGGGATTTTGCGCTCTTGAATTAATCTGTTTCAGGGAGCTAACGCTGTTGTAATAATCAGTTTCAGTGAGTTCACGTTGTTGTATTTATGTGCTTCAGGGAGTTCACGCTGTTGTATTAATCTGTTTCAGGGAGTTCGTGCTGTTGTATTAATCTGATTCAGGGAGTTTGTGCTGTTATATAAATCTGTTCAGGGAGTTCTCGATGTTATATTAATCCGTTCAGGGAGTTCCTGCTGTTGTATTAATCTGTTTCAGGGAGTTCGCGCTGTTCAATTAATCTGTTTCAGGGTGCTAATGGTGTTGTATTAATCAGTTTCAGGGAGCTAACGCTGTTGTATTAATCAGTTTCAGGGAGCTAATGCTGTTGTGTTAATCAGTTTCAGGGAGTTCATGCTGTTGTATTAATGTGTTTCAGGGAGTTCGCGCTGTTGTATTAAACAGTTCCATTTGTTTAAGCTGTTGTATTAATCTTTTTCAGTGAGTTTACGCTGTTGTATTAATCTGTTTCAGAGACCTCAAGGTGTTGTATTAATCTGTTTAAGGGAGATCGCCTTGTTGTATTAATCTATTTCCGGGAGTTAACGCTGCTGTACTAATTTGTTTCAGTGAGTTCACGCTGTTGTATTAATCTGTTTCAGGGAGTTCGAATTGTTGTATTAATCTGTTTCAGGCAGTTCCAATTGTATTATTCTCTTGGTGGAAGTTCAGGCTGTTGTATTAATTTGTTTCAGGGAGCTCGCGCTGTTGTATTAATCTCTTTCAGGGAGTTCGCGCTGTTGTATTAATCTGTTTCAGGGAGCTAACGATGTTGTATTAATCAGTTTCAGGGAGTTTATGTTGTTCTATTAATGTGTTTCAGGGAGTTCGCGCTGTTGTATTAATCTGTTTCAGGGAGCTCGTGCTGTTGTATTAATCTGTTTCAGGGAGTTCGCGATGTTCTATTAATCCATTTCTGTGAGTTCACGCTGTTGTATTAATCTGTTTCAGAGACCTCTTGGTGTTGTATTAATCTGTTTCAGAGAGCTCGACCTGTTGTATTAATCTATTTCAGGGAGTTGGCGCTGTTGTATTAATCTGTTTCAGGCAGTTCCCATTGTATTATTCTCTTGGTGGAAGTTCAGCCTGTTGTATTAATTTGTTTCAGGGAATTCGCGCTGTTATATTAATCTGCTTAAGAGAGCTCATCGTGTTGCATTTATCTGTTTCAGGGAGCTCGCATTGTTGTATTAATCTGTTTCAGGGATTTTGCGCTCTTGCATTAATCTGGTTCAGGGAGCTAACGCTGTTGTAATAATCAGTTTAAGTGAGTTCACGATGTTGTATTTATGTGCTTTAGGGAGTTCGCGCTGTTGTATTAATCTGTTTCAGGGAGTTCACGCTGTTGTATTAATCTGTTTCAAGGAGTTCAAACTGATGTATTAATCTGTTTCAGGGTGTTCACATTGTATTAATCTTTTTGTGGGAGTTAACGCTGTTGTATTAATTTTTTTTAGGGAGCTCACATTGTATTAATCTTTTTGAGGGAGTTCACGCTCTTGAATTAATTTATTTCAAGGAGCTTGCGTTGTTGTATTAATCTGCTTCAGGGAACTTGAGTTCTTGTATTAATCTGTTTCAGGGAGTTCACGCTGCTGTATTAATCGCTTTCAGGGAGTTCGTGCTGTTGTATTAATCTGTTTCAGGGAGTTCGTGCTGTTGTATTAATCTGTTTCAGGGAGTTCGTGCTGTTGTATTAATCTGTTTCAGGGAGTTCGTGCTGTTGTATTAATCTGTTTCAGGGAGTTCGCGCTGTTCAATTAATCTGTTTCAGGGTGCTAATGGTGTTGTATTAATCAGTTTCAGGGAGCTAACGCTGTTGTATTAATCTATTTCAGGGAGTTAACGCTGCTGTACTAATGTGTTTCAGTGAGTTCACGCTGTTGTATTAATCTGTTTCAGGGAGTTCGAATTGTTGTATTAATCTGTTTCAGGCAGTTCCCATTGTATTATTCTCTTGGTGGAAATTCAGGCTGTTGTATTAATTTGTTTCAGGGAGCTCGCGCTGTTGTATTAATCTGTTTCAGGGAGTTCGTGCTGTTGTATTAATCTGTTTCAGGGAGCTCGCCCTGTTGTATTAAGCTATTTCAGGGAGTTAACGCTGCTGTATTAATGTGTTTCAGTGAGTTCTCGCTGTTGTATTAATCTGTTTCAGGCAGTTCAAATTGTTGTATTAATCTGTTTCAGGCAGTTCCCATTGTATTATTCTCTTGGTGGAAGTTCAGGCTGTTGTATTAATATGTTTCAGGGAGCTCGCGCTGTTGTATTAAACTCTTTCAGGGAGTTCGCGCTGTTGTATTAATCTGTTTCAGGGAGCTAACGCTGTTGTAATAATCAGTTTCAGGGAGGTCATGTTGTATTTATGTGCTTCAGGGAGTTCGCGCTGTTGTTTTAATCTGTTTCAGGGAGCTTGCCATGTTGTATTAATCTATTTCAGGGAGTTCACGCTGTTGTATTAATCTGTTTCAGAGAGTTCAAACTGATGTATTAATCTGTTTCAGGGAGTTCGTGCCGTTGTATTAATCTGTTTCAGGGAGTTTGCGCTGTTCTACTAATCTGTTTCAGGGAGCTAACACTGTTGTATTAATCAGTTTCAGCGTGTTCGTACTGTTGTATTAATCTGTTTCAGAGAGCTCATGGTGTTGTATTAATTTGTTTCAGGGAGCTCGCATTGTTGTATTAATCTGTTTCAGGGAACTTGCGCTGTTGTATTAATCTGTTTTAGGGAGATGACGTTGTTGTATTAATCTGTTTCAAGGAATTCACTCTGCTGTATTAATCTTTTCAGGGAGTTCACATTGAATTAATGTGTTTGTGGGAGTTCGCGCTGTTGTATTAATCTGTTTCAGGGAGATCGCCTTGTTGTATTAATCTATTTCAGGGAGTTAACGCTGCTGTACTAATTTGTTTCAGTGAGTTCACGCTGTTGTATTAATCTGTTTCAGGGAGTTCGAATTGTTGTATTAATCTGTTTCAGGCAGTTCCAATTGTATTATTCTCTTGGTGGAAGTTCAGGCTGTTGTATTAATTTGTTTCAGGGAGCTCGCGCTGTTGTATTAATCTCTTTCAGGGAGTTCGCGCTGTTGTATTAATCTGTTTCAGGGAGCTAACGATGTTGTATTAATCAGTTTCAGGGAGTTTATGTTGTTCTATTAATGTGTTTCAGGGAGTTCGCGCTGTTGTATTAATCTGTTTCAGGGAGCTCGTGCTGTTGTATTAATCTGTTTCAGGGAGTTCGCGATGTTCTATTAATCCATTTCTGTGAGTTCGCGCAGATGTATTAATCAGATTCAGGGAGCTCGCTCTGTTGTGATAATCTGTTTCAGGGTGATTGCACTTTTGTATTAATCAGTTTCTAGGAGGTCACGCTGTTGTATTAATCTGTTTCAGGGAGTTCACGCTGTTGTATTAATCTCTTTCAGGGAGTTCACGCTGATGTATTAATCTGTTTTAGGGAGTTCACGCTGTTGTATTAATCTGTTTCAGGGAGTTGACATTGTATTAATTTGTTTTACGCAGTTCATGCTGTTTTATTCATTTCGGGGAGTTCAGTCTGTTGAATTAATCTGTTTCAGTGAGTTTGCGTTGTTGTATTAATCTGTTTCAGGGAATTTGCGCTGTTGTATTAATCTGTTTCACGGAGTTCAAGGTGACGTATTGATCTGTTTCGGGGAGTTCACCTTGAATTAATCCTTTTGTGCGAGTTCACGCTGTTGTATTAATTTCTTTCAGGGAGCTCACGCTCTTGTATTAATCTGTTTCAGGGGGCTCGTACGGTTGTATTAATCTGTTTCATGGAGCTCGTCCTGTTGTATTAATCTATTTAAGGGAGTTGGCGCTGTTCTATTCAACTGTTTCAGTGAGTTCACGCTGTTGTATTAATCTGTTTCAGAGACCTCTTGGTGTTGTATTAATCTGTTTCTGAGAGCTCGACCTGTTGTATTAATCTATTTCAGGGAGTTGGCGCTGTTGTATTAATCTGTTTCAGGCAGTTCCCATTGTATTATTCTCTTGGTGGAAGTTCAGCCTGTTGTATTAATTTGTTTCAGGGAATTCGCGCTGTTATATTAATCTGCTTAAGAGAGCTCATCGTGTTGCATTTATCTGTTTCAGGGAGCTCGCATTGTTGTATTAATCTGTTTCAGGGATTTTGCGCTCTTGCATTAATCTGGTTCAGGGAGCTAACGCTGTTGTAATAATCAGTTTAAGTGAGTTCACGATGTTGTATTTATGTGCTTTAGGGAGTTCGCGCTGTTGTATTAATCTGTTTCAGGGAGTTCACGCTGTTGTATTAATCTGTTTCAAGGAGTTCAAACTGATGTATTAATCTGTTTCAGGGTGTTCACATTGTATTAATCTTTTTGTGGGAGTTAACGCTGTTGTATTAATTTTTTTTAGGGAGCTCACATTGTATTAATCTTTTTGAGGGAGTTCACGCTCTTGAATTAATTTATTTCAAGGAGCTTGCGTTGTTGTATTAATCTGCTTCAGGGAACTTGAGTTCTTGTATTAATCTGTTTCAGGGAGTTCACGCTGCTGTATTAATCGCTTTCAGGGAGTTCGTGCTGTTGTATTAATCTGTTTCAGGGAGTTCGTGCTGTTGTATTAATCTGTTTCAGGGAGTTCGTGCTGTTGTATTAATCTGTTTCAGGGAGTTCGTGCTGTTGTATTAATCTGTTTCAGGGAGTTCGCGCTGTTCAATTAATCTGTTTCAGGGTGCTAATGGTGTTGTATTAATCAGTTTCAGGGAGCTAACGCTGTTGTATTAATCTATTTCAGGGAGTTAACGCTGCTGTACTAATGTGTTTCAGTGAGTTCACGCTGTTGTATTAATCTGTTTCAGGGAGTTCGAATTGTTGTATTAATCTGTTTCAGGCAGTTCCCATTGTATTATTCTCTTGGTGGAAATTCAGGCTGTTGTATTAATTTGTTTCAGGGAGCTCGCGCTGTTGTATTAATCTCTTTCAGGGAGTTCGCGCTTTTGTATTAATCTGTTTCAGGGAGCTCGCCATGTTGTATTAATCTATTTCAAGGAGTTCACGCTGTTGTATTAATCTGTTTCAGAGAGTTCAAACTGATGTATTAATCTCTTTCAGGGAGTTCAAATTGTATTAATATTTTTGTGGGAGTTCACGCTGTTGTATTAATTTGTTTTAGGGAGCTCACATTGTATTAATCTTTTTGAGGGAGTTCGCGCTGTTGTATTAATCTGTTTCAAGGAGTTCAAACTGATGTATTAATCTGTT
This sequence comes from Narcine bancroftii, assembly GCF_036971445.1. Taxonomy (NCBI): domain Eukaryota; kingdom Metazoa; phylum Chordata; class Chondrichthyes; order Torpediniformes; family Narcinidae; genus Narcine; species Narcine bancroftii. The sequence goes on along the minus strand of NC_091473.1, from coordinate 137,680,208 downwards.
TCAGGGTGTTCACATTGTATTAATCTTTTTGTGGGAGTTAACGCTGTTGTATTAACTTGTTTGAGGGAGCTCACATTGTATTAATCTTTTTGTGGGAGTTCACGCTCTTGAATTAATTTATTTCAAGGAGCTTGCGTTGTTGTATTAATCTGTTTCAGGGAACTTGAGTTCTTGTATGAATCAGTTTCAGGGAGTTCACGCTGCTGTATTAATCTCTTTCAGGGAGTTCATGCTGTTGTATTAATCTTTTTCAGGGAGTTCGTGCTGTTGTATTAATCTGTTTCAGGGAGTTCGTGCTGTTGTATTAATCTGTTTCAGGGAGTTCGTGCTGTTGTATTAATCTGTTTCAGGGAGTTCGCGCTGTTCAATTAATCTGTTTCAGGGTGCTAATGGTGTTGTATTAATCAGTTTCAGGGAGCTAACGCTGTTGTATTAATCTATTTCAGGGAGTTAACGCTGCTGTACTAATGTGTTTCAGTGAGTTCACGCTGTTGTATTAATCTGTTTCAGGGAGTTCGAATTGTTGTATTAATCTGTTTCAGGCAGTTCCCATTGTATTATTCTCTTGGTGGAAATTCAGGCTGTTGTATTAATTTGTTTCAGGGAGCTCGCGCTGTTGTATTAATCTGTTTCAGGGAGTTCGTGCTGTTGTATTAATCTGTTTCAGGGAGCTCGCCCTGTTGTATTAATCTATTTCAGGGAGTTAACGCTGCTGTATTAATGTGTTTCAGTGAGTTCTCGCTGTTGTATTAATCTGTTTCAGGCAGTTCGAATTGTTGTATTAATCTGTTTCAGGCAGTTCCCATTGTATTATTCTCTTGGTGGAAGTTCAGGCTGTTGTATTAATATGTTTCAGGGAGCTCGCGCTGTTGTATTAATCTCTTTCAGGGAGTTCGCGCTGTTGTATTAATCTGTTTCAGGGAGCTAACGCTGTTGTAATAATCAGATTCAGGGAGGTCATGTTGTATTTATGTGCTTCAGGGAGTTCGCGCTGTTATTTTAATCTGTTTCAGGGAGCTCGCCATGTTGTATTAATCTATTTCAGGGAGTTCACGCTGTTGTATTAATCTGTTTCAGAGAGTTCAAACTGATGTATTAATCTGTTTCAGGGAGTTCGTGCCGTTGTATTAATCTGTTTCAGGGAGTTTGCGCTGTTCTACTAATCTGTTTCAGGGAGCTAACACTGTTGTATTAATCAGTTTCAGCGTGTTCGTACTGTTGTATTAATCTGTTTCAGAGAGCTCATGGTGTTGTATTAATTTGTTTCAGGGAGCTCGCATTGTTGTATTAATCTGTTTCAGGGAACTTGCGCTGTTGTATTAATCTGTTTTAGGGAGATGACGTTGTTGTATTAATCTGTTTCAAGGAATTCACTCTGCTGTATTAATCTTTTCAGGGAGTTCACATTGAATTAATGTGTTTGTGGGAGTTCGCGCTGTTGTATTAATCTGTTTCAGGGAGTTCGCGCTGTTGTATTCATCTGTTGCACGGATTTCCTGCTGTTGTATTAATCTGTTTCAGGGAGTTCGCGCTGTTCTATTAATCTGATTCAGGGAGCTAACGCTGTTGTATTAATCAGTTTCTGGGAGCTAACGCTGTTGTATTAATCAGTTTCAGGGAGTTTATGTTGTTGTATTAATGTGTTTCAGGGAGTTCGCGCTGTTGTATTAATCTGTTTCAGAGACCTCATGGTGTTGTACTAACCTGTTTCAGGTAGCTGGCGCTGTTGTATTAATCTGTTTCAGGGAGCTCGTGCTGTTGTATTAATCTGTTTCAGGGATTTCGTGCTGTTGTATTAATCTGTTTCAGGGAGTTCGCGATGTTCTATTAATCCATTTCTGTGAGTACGCGCAGATGTATTAATCAGATTCAGGGAGCTCGCTTTGTTGTGATAATCTGTTTCAGGGAGATTGCACTTTTGTATTAATCTGTTTCAAGGAGGTCACGCTGTTGTATTAATCTGTTTTGGGGAGTTCACGCTGTTGTATTAATCTCTTTCAGGGAGTTCACGCTATTGTATTAATCTGTTTTAGGGAGTTCACGCTGTTGTATTAATCTGTTTCAGGGAGTTGACATTGTATTAATTTGTATTAGGCAGTTCACGCTGTTTTATTCGTTTCAGTGAGTTCAAGCTGTTGAATTAATCTGTTTCAGTGAGTTTGCGTTGTTGTATTAATCTGTTTCGGGGAATTTGCGCTGTTGTATTAATCTGTTTCAGGGAGTTCAAGGTGACGTATTGATCTGTTTCGGGGAGGTCACCTTGAATTAATCCTTTGGTGCGAGTTCACGCTGTTGTATTAATTTCTTTCAGGGAGCTCACGCTCTTGTATTAATCTGTTTCAGGGGGCTCGTACGGTTGTATTAATCTGTTTCATGGAGCTCGTCCTGTTGTATTAATCTATTTAAGGGAGTTGGCGCTGTTCTATTAAACTGTTTCAGTGAGTTCACGCTGTTGTATTAATCTGTTTCAGGCAGTTCCCATTGTATTATTCTCTTGGTGGAAGTTCAGGCTGTTGTATTATTTTGTTTCAGGGATCTCGCGCTGTTGTATTAATCTCTTTCAGGGAGTTCGCGCTTTTGTATTAATCTGTTTCAGGGAGCTCGCCATGTTGTATTAATCTTTTTCAGGGAGTTCACGCTGTTGTATTAATCTGTTTCAGAGAGTTCAAACTGAAGTATTAATCTGTTTCAGGGAGCTAACACTGTTGTATTAATCAGTTTCAGCGTGTTCGTACTGTTGTATTAATCTGTTTCAGAGAGCTCATGGTGTTGTATTAATTTGTTTCAGGGAGCTCGCATTGTTGTATTAATCTGTTTCAGGGAACTTGCGCTGTTGTATTAATCTGTTTTAGGGAGATGACGTTGTTGTATTAATCTGTTTCAAGGAATTCACTCTGCTGTATTAATCTTTTCAGGGAGTTCACATTGAATTAATGTGTTTGTGGGAGTTCGCGCTGTTGTATTAATCTGTTTCAGGGAGATCGCCTTGTTGTATTAATCTATTTCAGGGAGTTAACGCTGCTGTACTAATTTGTTTCAGTGAGTTCACGCTGTTGTATTAATCTGTTTCAGGGAGTTCGAATTGTTGTATTAATCTGTTTCAGGCAGTTCCAATTGTATTATTCTCTTGGTGGAAGTTCAGGCTGTTGTATTAATTTGTTTCAGGGAGCTCGCGCTGTTGTATTAATCTCTTTCAGGGAGTTCGCGCTGTTGTATTAATCTGTTTCAGGGAGCTAACGATGTTGTATTAATCAGTTTCAGGGAGTTTATGTTGTTCTATTAATGTGTTTCAGGGAGTTCGCGCTGTTGTATTAATCTGTTTCAGGGAGCTCGTGCTGTTGTATTAATCTGTTTCAGGGAGTTCGCGATGTTCTATTAATCCATTTCTGTGAGTTCGCGCAGATGTATTAATCAGATTCAGGGAGCTCGCTCTGTTGTGATAATCTGTTTCAGGGTGATTGCACTTTTGTATTAATCAGTTTCTAGGAGGTCACGCTGTTGTATTAATCTGTTTCAGGGAGTTCACGCTGTTGTATTAATCTCTTTCAGGGAGTTCACGCTGATGTATTAATCTGTTTTAGGGAGTTCACGCTGTTGTATTAATCTGTTTCAGGGAGTTGACATTGTATTAATTTGTTTTACGCAGTTCACGCTGTTTTATTCATTTCGGGGAGTTCAGTCTGTTGAATTAATCTGTTTCAGTGAGTTTGCGTTGTTGTATTAATCTGTTTCAGGGAATTTGCGCTGTTGTATTAATCTGTTTCACGGAGTTCAAGGTGACGTATTGATCTGTTTCGGGGAGTTCACCTTGAATTAATCCTTTTGTGCGAGTTCACGCTGTTGTATTAATTTCTTTCAGGGAGCTCACGCTCTTGTATTAATCTGTTTCAGGGGGCTCGTACGGTTGTATTAATCTGTTTCATGGAGCTCGTCCTGTTGTATTAATCTATTTAAGGGAGTTGGCGCTGTTCTATTCAACTGTTTCAGTGAGTTCACGCTGTTGTATTAATCTGTTTCAGAGACCTCTTGGTGTTGTATTAATCTGTTTCTGAGAGCTCGACCTGTTGTATTAATCTATTTCAGGGAGTTGGCGCTGTTGTATTAATCTGTTTCAGGCAGTTCCCATTGTATTATTCTCTTGGTGGAAGTTCAGCCTGTTGTATTAATTTGTTTCAGGGAATTCGCGCTGTTATATTAATCTGCTTAAGAGAGCTCATCGTGTTGCATTTATCTGTTTCAGGGAGCTCGCATTGTTGTATTAATCTGTTTCAGGGATTTTGCGCTCTTGCATTAATCTGGTTCAGGGAGCTAACGCTGTTGTAATAATCAGTTTAAGTGAGTTCACGATGTTGTATTTATGTGCTTTAGGGAGTTCGCGCTGTTGTATTAATCTGTTTCAGGGAGTTCACGCTGTTGTATTAATCTGTTTCAAGGAGTTCAAACTGATGTATTAATCTGTTTCAGGGTGTTCACATTGTATTAATCTTTTTGTGGGAGTTAACGCTGTTGTATTAATTTTTTTTAGGGAGCTCACATTGTATTAATCTTTTTGAGGGAGTTCACGCTCTTGAATTAATTTATTTCAAGGAGCTTGCGTTGTTGTATTAATCTGCTTCAGGGAACTTGAGTTCTTGTATTAATCTGTTTCAGGGAGTTCACGCTGCTGTATTAATCGCTTTCAGGGAGTTCGTGCTGTTGTATTAATCTGTTTCAGGGAGTTCGTGCTGTTGTATTAATCTGTTTCAGGGAGTTCGTGCTGTTGTATTAATCTGTTTCAGGGAGTTCGTGCTGTTGTATTAATCTGTTTCAGGGAGTTCGCGCTGTTCAATTAATCTGTTTCAGGGTGCTAATGGTGTTGTATTAATCAGTTTCAGGGAGCTAACGCTGTTGTATTAATCTATTTCAGGGAGTTAACGCTGCTGTACTAATGTGTTTCAGTGAGTTCACGCTGTTGTATTAATCTGTTTCAGGGAGTTCGAATTGTTGTATTAATCTGTTTCAGGCAGTTCCCATTGTATTATTCTCTTGGTGGAAATTCAGGCTGTTGTATTAATTTGTTTCAGGGAGCTCGCGCTGTTGTATTAATCTCTTTCAGGGAGTTCGCGCTTTTGTATTAATCTGTTTCAGGGAGCTCGCCATGTTGTATTAATCTATTTCAAGGAGTTCACGCTGTTGTATTAATCTGTTTCAGAGAGTTCAAACTGATGTATTAATCTCTTTCAGGGAGTTCAAATTGTATTAATATTTTTGTGGGAGTTCACGCTGTTGTATTAATTTGTTTTAGGGAGCTCACATTGTATTAATCTTTTTGAGGGAGTTCGCGCTGTTGTATTAATCTGTTTCAAGGAGTTCAAACTGATGTATTAATCTGTTTCAGGGTGTTCACATTGTATTAATCTTTTTGTGGGAGTTAACGCTGTTGTATTAACTTGTTTGAGGGAGCTCACATTGTATTAATCTTTTTGTGGGAGTTCACGCTCTTGAATTAATTTATTTCAAGGAGCTTGCGTTGTTGTATTAATCTGTTTCAGGGAACTTGAGTTCTTGTATGAATCAGTTTCAGGGAGTTCACGCTGCTGTATTAATCTCTTTCAGGGAGTTCATGCTGTTGTATTAATCTTTTTCAGGGAGTTCGTGGTGTTGTATTAATCTGTTTCAGGGAGTTCGTGCTGTTGTATTAATCTGTTTCAGGGAGTTCGTGCTGTTGTATTAATCTGTTTCAGGGAGTTCGCGCTGTTCAATTAATCTGTTTCAGGGTGCTAATGGTGTTGTATTAATCAGTTTCAGGGAGCTAACGCTGTTGTATTAATCTATTTCAGGGAGTTAACGCTGCTGTACTAATGTGTTTCAGTGAGTTCACGCTGTTGTATTAATCTGTTTCAGGGAGTTCGAATTGTTGTATTAATCTGTTTCAGGCAGTTCCCATTGTATTATTCTCTTGGTGGAAATTCAGGCTGTTGTATTAATTTGTTTCAGGGAGCTCGCGCTGTTGTATTAATCTGTTTCAGGGAGTTCGTGCTGTTGTATTAATCTGTTTCAGGGAGCTCGCCCTGTTGTATTAATCTATTTCAGGGAGTTAACGCTGCTGTATTAATGTGTTTCAGTGAGTTCTCGCTGTTGTATTAATCTGTTTCAGGCAGTTCGAATTGTTGTATTAATCTGTTTCAGGCAGTTCCCATTGTATTATTCTCTTGGTGGAAGTTCAGGCTGTTGTATTAATATGTTTCAGGGAGCTCGCGCTGTTGTATTAATCTCTTTCAGGGAGTTCGCGCTGTTGTATTAATCTGTTTCAGGGAGCTAACGCTGTTGTAATAATCAGATTCAGGGAGGTCATGTTGTATTTATGTGCTTCAGGGAGTTCGCGCTGTTGTTTTAATCTGTTTCAGGGAGCTCGCCATGTTGTATTAATCTATTTCAGGGAGTTCACGCTGTTGTATTAATCTGTTTCAGAGAGTTCAAACTGATGTATTAATCTGTTTCAGGGAGTTCGTGCCGTTGTATTAATCTGTTTCAGGGAGTTTGCGCTGTTCTACTAATCTGTTTCAGGGAGCTAACACTGTTGTATTAATCAGTTTCAGCGTGTTCGTACTGTTGTATTAATCTGTTTCAGAGAGCTCATGGTGTTGTATTAATTTGTTTCAGGGAGCTCGCATTGTTGTATTAATCTGTTTCAGGGAACTTGCGCTGTTGTATTAATCTGTTTTAGGGAGATGACGTTGTTGTATTAATCTGTTTCAAGGAATTCACTCTGCTGTATTAATCTTTTCAGGGAGTTCACATTGAATTAATGTGTTTGTGGGAGTTCGCGCTGTTGTATTAATCTGTTTCAGGGAGTTCGCGCTGTTGTATTCATCTGTTGCACGGATTTCCTGCTGTTGTATTAATCTGTTTCAGGGAGTTCGCGCTGTTCTATTAATCTGATTCAGGGAGCTAACGCTGTTGTATTAATCAGTTTCTGGGAGCTAACGCTGTTGTATTAATCAGTTTCAGGGAGTTTATGTTGTTGTATTAATGTGTTTCAGGGAGTTCGCGCTGTTGTATTAATCTGTTTCAGAGACCTCATGGTGTTGTACTAACCTGTTTCAGGTAGCTGGCGCTGTTGTATTAATCTGTTTCAGGGAGCTCGTGCTGTTGTATTAATCTGTTTCAGGGATTTCGTGCTGTTGTATTAATCTGTTTCAGGGAGTTCGCGATGTTCTATTAATCCATTTCTGTGAGTACGCGCAGATGTATTAATCAGATTCAGGGAGCTCGCTTTGTTGTGATAATCTGTTTCAGGGAGATTGCACTTTTGTATTAATCTGTTTCAAGGAGGTCACGCTGTTGTATTAATCTGTTTTGGGGAGTTCACGCTGTTGTATTAATCTCTTTCAGGGAGTTCACGCTATTGTATTAATCTGTTTTAGGGAGTTCACGCTGTTGTATTAATCTGTTTCAGGGAGTTGACATTGTATTAATTTGTATTAGGCAGTTCACGCTGTTTTATTCGTTTCAGTGAGTTCAAGCTGTTGAATTAATCTGTTTCAGTGAGTTTGCGTTGTTGTATTAATCTGTTTCGGGGAATTTGCGCTGTTGTATTAATCTGTTTCAGGGAGTTCAAGGTGACGTATTGATCTGTTTCGGGGAGGTCACCTTGAATTAATCCTTTGGTGCGAGTTCACGCTGTTGTATTAATTTCTTTCAGGGAGCTCACGCTCTTGTATTAATCTGTTTCAGGGGGCTCGTACGGTTGTATTAATCTGTTTCATGGAGCTCGTCCTGTTGTATTAATCTATTTAAGGGAGTTGGCGCTGTTCTATTAAACTGTTTCAGTGAGTTCACGCTGTTGTATTAATCTGTTTCAGGCAGTTCCCATTGTATTATTCTCTTGGTGGAAGTTCAGGCTGTTGTATTATTTTGTTTCAGGGATCTCGCGCTGTTGTATTAATCTCTTTCAGGGAGTTCGCGCTTTTGTATTAATCTGTTTCAGGGAGCTCGCCATGTTGTATTAATCTTTTTCAGGGAGTTCACGCTGTTGTATTAATCTGTTTCAGAGAGTTCAAACTGAAGTATTAATCTGTTTCAGGGAGTTCACATTGTATTAATATTTTTGTGGGAGTTCACGCTGTTGTATTAATTAGTTTTAGGGAGCTCACATTGTATTAATCTTTTTGTGGGAGTTCGAGCTGTTGTATTAATCTGTTTCAGGGAGTTGACATTGCATTAATTTGTTTGTGGGAGTTCGCGCTGTTGTATTAATCTGTTACAGGGAGTTCACGCTGTTGTATTAATCTGTTACAGGGAGTTCACTCTGTTGAATTAATCTGTTTCAGGGAGCTTGCATTGTTGTATTAATCTGTTTCAGGGAGTTCATATTGTATTAATCTTTTCGTGGGAGTTCACGCTGCTGTATTAATTTCTTTCAGGGAGCTCACGCTCTTGTATTAATCTGTTTCAGAGAGGTCATGGTGTTGTATTAATCTGTTTCAGGGAGTTTATGCTGCTGTTTATTGTGGTTCAGGGAGTTCAAGGTGATGTATTAATCTGTTTCAGGCAGTTCCCATTGTATTATTCTCTTGCTGGAAGTTCAGGCTGTTGTTTTAATTTGTTTCAGGGAGCTCGTGCTGTTTTATTAATCTCTTTCAGGGAGTTCGCGCTGTTATATTAATCTGCTTTAGAGAGCTCGTCGTGTTGCATTGATCTGTTTCAGGGAGCTCGCATTGTTGTATTAATCTGTTTCAGGGATTTTGCGCTCTTGCATTAATCTGTTTCAGGGAGCTAACGCTGTTGTAATAATCAGTTTCAGTGAGTTCACGTTGTTGTATTTATGTGCTTCAGGGAGTTCGCGCTGTTGTATTAATCTGTTTCAGGGAGCTCGCCATGTTGTATTAATCTATTTCAGGGAGTTCACGCTGTTGTATTAATCTGTTTCAGGGAGCTCGCCCTGTTGTATTAATCTATTTCAGGGAGTTTGCGCTGTTGTATTAATCTGTTTCAGGGAGTTCACGCTGCTGTTTTAATGTGGTTCAGAAAGTTCACTCTGTGGTATTAATCTGTTTCAGGGAGTTTGAATTGTTGCATTAATCTGTTTCAGGCAGTTCACATTGTATTATTCACTTTGTGGGATTTCAGGCTGTTGTATTAATCTGTTTCGGTTGAGGATGGAGATCTTGTCGCTGAGGAGGACTTTGCCGTCTGAGCTGCGCAGCGGGCTTTGGACTTGGGGTGAGGGGCCGTACACAGCCTTTAGAGCCTCGTAGAAACCCCTGAAGTCGCCAATGTCCGCGCTGAGCTGTGTTCGTTTGGCGAGGCTAGTCCACCACTCATTTTGGATCTCCCGGAGTTTGCGCTGAAGATGGCTGCATGCGCGACGGAAGGCTTGTTTTTTCTCTGGACAGGACGGCTTTGTAAGGTGAGCCTGGTGGGCAGCTCGCTTCTTTGCCAGCAGCTCCTGGATTTCCTGGCTGTTTTCGTCAAACCAGTCCTTGTTTTTCCTGGAGGAGAAGCCCAGTACCTCTTCAGTGGATTGCAGTATGGTAGTCTTCAACTGATCGCAGAGGGTTTCAGGGGATGGGTCCGTGAGGCGGGTTGCAACGTCGAGCTTTGCTTTGGGGTTTGCCTGGAAGTTTCCTCTCGCTTCGTCTGACTGCAGTTTTCCAACATTGAACCTCTTTCTGGGGGCCCTGCTCCAGCTCCCTCAACAGCCCCTAAGGCTAGAGCTGGATGAGGTTCCCACCCTGGATGGGACATATAAGGCAATCGAACAACTGAAAAGTGGCAAAGCAGCAGGTATGGATGGAATCCCCCCAGAAGTCTGGAAGGCTGGCGGCAAAACTCTGCATGCCAAACTGCATGAGTTTTTCAAGCTTTGTTGGGACCAAGGTAAACTGCCTCAGGATCTTCGTGATGCCACCATCATCACCCTATACAAAAACAAAGGCGAGAAATCAGACTGCTCAAACTACAGGGGAATCACGTTGCTCTCCATTGCAGGCAAAATCTTCGCTAGGATTCTACTAAACAGAATAATACCTAGTGTCGCCGAGAATATTCTCCCAGAATCACAGTGCGGCTTTCGCGCAAACAGAGGAACCACTGACATGGTCTTTGCCCTCAGACAGCTCCAAGAAAAGTGCAGAGAACAAAACAAAGGACTCTACATCACCTTTGTTGACCTCACCAAAGCCTTCGACACCGTGAGCAGGAAAGGGCTTTGGCAAATACTAGAGCGCATCGGATGTCCCCCAAAGTTCCTCAACATGATTATCCAACTGCACGAAAACCAACAAGGTCGGGTCAGATACAGCAATGAGCACTCTGAACCCTTCTCCATTAACAATGGCGTGAAGCAAGGCTGTGTTCTCGCACCAACCCTCTTTTCAATTTTCTTCAGCATGATGCTGAACCAAGCCATGAAAGACCCCAACAATGAAGACGCTGTTTACATCCGGTACCGCACGGATGGCAGTCTCTTCAATCTGAGGCGCCTGCAAGCTCACACCAAGACACAAGAGAAACTTGTCCGTGAACTACTCTTTGCAGATGATGCCGCTTTAGTTGCCCATTCAGAGCCAGCTCTTCAGCGCTTGACATCCTGCTTTGCGGAAACTGCTAAAATGTTTGGCCTGGAAGTCAGCCTGAAGAAAACTGAGGTCCTCCATCAGCCAGCTCCCCACCATGACTACCAGCCCCCCCACATCTCCATCGGGCACACAAAACTCAAAACGGTCAACAAGTTTACCTATCTCGGCTGCACCATTTCATCAGATGCAAGGATCGACAATGAGATAGACAACAGACTCGCCAAGGCAAATAGCGCCTTTGGAAGACTACACAAAAGAGTCTGGAAAAACAACCAACTGAAATACCTCACAAAGATAAGCGTATACAGAGCCGTTGTCATACCCACACTCCTGTTCGGCTCCGAATCATGGGTCCTCTACCGGCACCACCTACGGCTCCTAGAACGCTTCCACCAGCGTTGTCTCCGCTCCATCATCAGCATCCATTGGAGCGCTCACACCCCTAACGTCGAGGTACTCGAGATGGCAGAGGTCGACAGCATCGAGTCCACGCTGCTGAAGATCCAGCTGCGCTGGATGGGTCACGTCTCCAGAATGGAGGACCATCGCCTTCCCAAGATCGTATTATATGGCGAGCTCTCCACTGGCCACCGTGACAGAGGTGCACCAAAGAAAAGGTACAAGGACTGCCTAAAGAAATCTCTTGGTGCCTGCCACATTGACCACCGCCAGTGGGCTGATATCGCCTCAAACCGTGCATCTTGGCGCCTCACAGTTTGGCGGGCAGCAGCCTCCTTTGAAGAAGACCGCAGAGCCCACCTCACTGACAAAAGGCAAAGGAGGAAAAACCCAACACCCAACCCCAACCAACCAATTTTCCCTTGCAACCGCTGCAATCGTGTCTGCCTGTCCCGCATCGGACTGGTCAGCCACAAACGAGCCTGCAGCTGACGTGGACTTTTTTACCCCCTCCATAAATCTTCGTCCGCGAAGCCAAGCCAAAGAAGAAAGAAGACATTAATCTGTTTCAGGGAGTTGGAGCTGTTGTATTAGTCTATTTCAGGGAACTCGCGCTGTTGAATTAATCAGTTACAGGGCATTCGCGATGTTGTATTAATCTGTTTCAGGGAGTTTGTGCCGTTGTATTAATCTGTTTCAGGCAGTTCCCATTGTATTATTCGCTTGGTGGAAGTTCAGGCTGTTGTATTAATTTGTTTCAGGGAGCTCGTGCTGTTGTATTAATCTCTTTCAGGGAGTTCGCGCTGTTATATTAATCTGCTTTAGAGAGGTCATCGTGTTGCATTTATCTGTTTCAGGGAGCTCGCATTGTTGTATTAATCTGTTTCAGGGATTTTGCGCTCTTGCATTAATCTGTTTCAGGGAGCTAACGCTGTTGTAATAATCAGTTTCAGTGAGTTCACGTTGTTGTATTTATGTGCTTCAGGGAGTTCGTGCTGTTGTATTAATCTGTTTCAGGGAGTTCGTGCTGTTGTATTAATCTGATTCAGGGAGTTTGTGCTGTTGTATAAATCTGTTCAGGGAGTTCGCGATGTTATATTAATCCGTTCAGGGAGTTCCTGCTGTTGTATTAATCTGTTTCAGGGAGTTCGCGCTGTTCAATTGATCTGTTTCAGGGTGCTAATGGTGTTGTATTAATCAGTTTCAGGGAGCTAACGCTGTTGTATTAATCAGTTTCAGGGAGCTAATGCTGTTGTGTTAATCAGTTTCAGGGAGTTCATGCTGTTGTATTAATGTGTTTCAGGGACTTCGCGCTGTTGTATTAAACAGTTCCATTTGTTTAAGCTGTTGTATTAATCTTTTTCAGTGAGTTTACGCTGTTGTATTAATCTGTTTCAGAGACCTCAAGGTGTTGTATTAATCTGTTTAAGGGAGATCGCCTTGTTGTATTAATCTATTTCAGGGAGTTAACGCTGCTGTACTAATGTGTTTCAGTGAGTTCACGCTGTTGTATTAATCTGTTTCAGGGAGTTCGAATTGTTGTATTAATCTGTTTCAGGCAGTTCCCATTGTGTTATTCTCTTGGTGGAAATTCAGGCTGTTGTATTAATTTGTTTCAGGGAGCTCGCGCTGTTGTATTAATCTCTTTCAGGGAGTTCGCGCTGTTGTATTAATCTGTTTCAGGGAGCTAACGATGTTGTAATAATCAGTTTCAGGGAGGTCATGTTGTTGTATTTATGTGCTTCAGGGAGTTCGCCATGTTGTATTAATGTATTTCAGGGAGTTCACGCTGTTGTATTAATCTGTTTCAAGGAGTTCAAACTGATGTATTAATCTGTTTTAGGGTGTTCACATTGTATTAATCTTTTTGTGGGAGTTAACGCTGTTGTATTAATTTGTTTTAGGGAGCTCACATAGTATTAATCTTTTTGTGGGAGTTCACGCTCTTGAATTAATTTATTTCAAGGAGCTTGCGTTGTTGTATTAATCTGCTTTAGAGAGCTCATCGTGTTGCATTTATCTGTTTTAGGGAGCTCGCATTGTTGTATTAATCTGTTTCAGGGATTTTGCGCTCTTGCATTAATCTGTTTCAGGGAGCTAACGCTGTTGTAATAATCAGTTTCAGTGAGTTCACGTTGTTGTATTTATGTGCTTCAGCGAGTTCGCGCTGTTGTATTAATCTGTTTCAGGGAGCTCGCCATGTTGTATTAATCTATTTCAGGGAGTTCACGCTGTTGTATTAATCTGTTTCAGGGAGCTCGCCATGTTGTATTAATGTATTTCAGGGAGTTCACGCTGTTGTACTAATCTGTTTCAAGGAGTTCAAACTGTTGTATTAATCTGTTTCAGTGTGTTCACATTGTATTAATCTTTTTGTGGGAGTTAATTAACACTGTTGTATTAATTAGTTTTAGGGAGCTCACATTGTATTAATCTTTTTGTGGGAGTTCACGCTCTTGAATTAATTTATTTCAAGGAGCTTGCGTTGTTGTATTAATCTGCTTCAGGGAACTTGAGTTCTTGTATTAATCTGTTTCAGGGAGTTCACGCTACTATATTAATCTCTTTCAGGGAGTTCGTTCTGTTGCATTAATCTGTTTCAGGGAATAGGTGCTGTTGTATTAATCTGTTTCAGGGAATTCGTGCTGTTGTATTAATCTGTTCAGGGAGTTCGCGATGTTATATTAATCTGTTTCAGGGAGTTCCTGCTGTTGTATTAATCTGTTTCAGGTAGTTCGCGCTGTTCAATTAATCTGTTTCAGGGTGCTAATGGTGTTGTATTAATCAGTTTCAGGGAGCTAACGCTGTTGTATTAATCAGTTTCAGGGAGCTAACGCTGTTGTGTTAATCAGTTTCAGGGAGTTCATGCTGTTGTATTAATGTGTTTCAGGGAGTTCGCGCTGTTGTATTAATGTGTTTTAGGGAGTTCGCGCTGTTGTATTAAACAGTTCCATTTGTTTAAGCTGTTGTATTAATCTTTTTCAGTGAGTTCACGCTGTTGTATTAATCTGTTTCAGAGACCTCATGGTGTTGTATTAATCTATTTCAGGGAGTTAACGCTGCTGTATTAATGTGTTTCAGTGAGTTCACGCTGTTGTATTAATCTGTTTCAGGGAGTTCGAATTGTTGTATTAATCTGTTTCAGGCAGTTCCCATTGTCTTATTCTCTTGGTGGAAGTTCAGGCTGTTGTATTAATTTGTTTCAGGGAGCTCGCGCTGTTGTATTAATCTCTTTCAGGGTGTTCGCGCTGTTGTATTAATCTGTTTCAGGGAGCTCGCCATGTTGTATTAATCTATTTCAGGGAGTTCACGCTGTTGTATTAATCTGTTTCAGAGAGTTCAAACTGATGTATTAATCTGTTTCAGGGAGTTCACATTGTATTAATATTTTTGTGGGAGTATACGCTGTTGTATTAATTTGTTTTAGGGAGCTCACATTGTATTAATCTTTTTGTGGGAGTTCGCGCTGTTGTATTAATCTGTTTCAGGGAGTTGACATTGCATTAATTTGTTTGTGGGTGTTCGCGCTGTTGTATTAATCTGTTACAGGGAGTTCATGCTGTTGTATTAATCTGTTACAGGGAGTTTACGCTGTTGAATTAATCTGTTTCAGGGAGTTTGCATTGTTGTATTAATCTGTTTCAGGCAATTTGCGCTGTTGCATTAATCTGTTTCAGGGAGTTTACATTGTATTAATCTTTTTGTGGGAGTTCACGCTGCTGTATTAATTTCTTTCAGGGTGCTCACGCTCTCGTATTAATCTGTTTCAGAGAGCTCATGGTGTTGTATTAATCTGTTTCAGGGAGCTCGCCCTGTTGTATTAATCTATTTCCGGGAGTTTGCGCTGTTGTATTAATCTGTTTCAGGGAGTTGACATTGCATTAATTAACATTGACCACCGCCAGTGGGCTGATATCGCCTCAAACCGTGCATCTTGGCGCCTCACAGTTTTGCGGGCAGCAACCTCCTTTGAAGAAGACCGCAGAGCCTACCTCACTGACAAAAGGCAAAGGAGGAAAAACCCAACACCCAACCCCAACCAACCAATTTTCCCCTGCAACCGCTGCAATCGTGTCTGCCTGTCCCGCATCGGACTTGTCAGCCACAAACGAGCCTGCAGCTGACGTGGACTTTTTAACCCCTCCATAAATCTTCGTCCGCGAAGCCAAGCCAAAGAAGAAAGAAGACATTAATCTGTTTCAGGGAGTTGGAGCTGTTGTATTAGTCTATTTCAGGGAACTCGCGCTGTTGAATTAATCAGTTACAGGGCATTCGCGATGTTGTATTAATCTGTTTCAGGGAGTTTGTGCCGTTGTATTAATCTATTTCAGGGAGTTTGCGCTGTTGTATTAATCTGTTTCAGGGAGTTCACGCTGCTGTTTTAATGTGGTTCAGGGAGTTCACTCTGTGGTATTAATCTGTTTCAGGGAGTTTGAATTGTTGTATTAATCTGTTTCAGGCAGTTCACATTGTATTATTCACTTTGTGGGATTTCAGGCTGTTGTATTAATCTGTTTCAGGGAGCTGGAGCTGTTGTATTAGTCTATTTCAGGGAGCTCGCGCTGTTGAATTAATCAGTTTCAGGGCATTCGCGATGTTGTATTAATCTGTTTCAGGGAGTTCGTGCCGTTGTATTAATCTGTTTCAGGCAGTTCCCATTGTATTATTCTCTTGGTGGAAGTTCAGGCTGTTGTATTAATTTGTTTCAGGGAGCTCGTGCTGTTGTATTAATCTCTTTCAGGGAGTTCGCGCTGTTATATTAATCTGCTTTAGAGAGCTCATCGTGTTGCATTTATCTGTTTCAGGGAGCTCGCATTGTTGTATTAATCTGTTTCAGGGATTTTGCGCTCTTGCATTAATCTGTTTCAGGGAGCTAACGCTGTTGTAATAATCAGTTTCAGTGAGTTCACGTTGTTGTATTTATGTGCTTCAGGGAGTTCGCGCTGTTGTATTAATCTGTTTCAGGGAGCTCGCCATGTTGTATTAATCTATTTCAGGGAGTTCACGCTGTTGTATTAATCTGTTTCAGGGAGCTCGTCATGTTGTATTTATGTATTTCAGGGAGTTCACGCTGTTGTATTAATCTGTTTCAAGGAGTTCAAACTGATGTATTAATCTGTTTCAGGGTGTTCACATTGTATTAATCTTTTTGTGGGAGTTAACGCTGTTGTATTAATTTGTTTTAGGGAGCTCACATTGTATTAATCTTTTTGTGGGAGTTCACGCTCTTGAATTAATTTATTTCAAGGAGCTTGCGTTGTTGTATTAATCTGCTTCAGGGAACTTGAGTTCTTGTATTAATCTGTTTCAGGGAGTTCACGCTACTGTATTAATCTCTTTCAGGGAGTTCGTGCTGTTGTATTAATCTGTTTCAGGGAATAGGTGCTGTTGTATTAATCTGTTTCAGGGAGTTCGTGCTGTTGTATTAATCTGTTCAGGGAGTTCGCGATGTTATATTAATCTGTTTCAGGGAGTTCCTGCTGTTGTATGAATCTGTTTCAGGGAGTTCGCTCTGTTCAATTAATCTGTTTCAGGGTGCTAATGGTGTTGTATTAATCAGTTTCAGGGAGCTAAAGCTGTTGTATTAATCAGTTTCAGGGAGCTAACGCTGTTGTGTTAATCACTTTCAGGGAGTTCATGCTGTTGTATTAATGTGTTTCAGGGAGTTCGCGCTTTTGTATTAATCTGTTTCAGGGAGTTTGCGCTGTTGTATTAAACAGTTCCATTTGTTTAAGCTGTTGTATTAATCTTTTTCAGTGAGTTCAAACTGATGTATTAATCTGTTTCAGGGAGTTCACATTGTATTAATATTTTTGTGGGAGTACACGCTGTTGTATTAATTTGTTTTAGGGAGCTCACATTGTATTAATCTTTTTGTGGGAGTTCGCGCTGTTGTATTAATCTGTTTCAGGGAGTTGACATTGCATTAATTTGTTTGTGGGAGTTCGCGCTGTTGTATTAATCTGTTACAGGGAGTTCATGCTGTTGTATTAATCTGTTACAGGGAGTTCACGCTGTTGAATTAATCTGTTTCAGGGAGTTTGCATTGTTGTATTAATCTGTTTCAGGCAATTTGCGCTGTTGCATTAATCTGTTTCAGGGAGTTCAAGGTGATGTATTAATCTGTTTCAGGGAGCTCGCCCTGTTGTATTAATCTATTTCCGGGAGTTTGCGCTGTTGTATTAATCTGTTTCAGGGAGTTCACGCTGCTGTTTTAATGTGGTTCAGGGAGTTCACTCTGTGGTATTAATCTGTTTCAGGGAGTTTGAATTGTTGCATTAATCTGTTTCAGGCAGTTCACATTGTATTATTCACTTTGTGGGATTTCAGGCTGTTGTATTAATCTGTTTCAGGGAGCTGGAGCTGTTGTATTAGTCTATTTCAGGGAGCTCGCGCTGTTGAATTAATCAGTTTCAGTGCATTCGCGATGTTGTATTAATCTGTTTCAGGGAGTTCGTGCCGTTGTATTAATCTGTTTCAGGCAGTTCCCATTGTATTATTCGCTTGGTGGAAGTTCAGGCTGTTGTATTAATTTGTTTCAGGGAGCTCGTGCTGTTGTATTAATCTCTTTCAGGGAGTTCGCGCTGTTATATTAATCTGCTTGAGAGATCATCGTGTTGCATTTATCTGTTTCAGGGAGCTCGCATTGTTGTATTAATCTGTTTCAGGGAGCTCGCATTGTTGTATTAATCTGTTTCAGGGAGTTCACATTGTATTAATATTTTTGTGGGAGTTCACGCTGTTGTATTAATTTGTTTTAGGGAGCTCACATTGTATTAATCTTTTTGTGGGAGTTCACGCTCTTGAATTAATTTGTTAAAGGGAGCTTGCGCTGTTGTATTAATCTGTTTCAGGGAGTTCGTTCTGTTGTATTAATCTGTTTCAGGGAGTTTGTTCTGTTGTATTAATCTGTTTCAGGGACCCTTCTCCATTAACAATGGCGTGAAGCAAGGCTGTGTTCTCGCACCAACCCTCTTTTCAATCTTCTTCAGCATGATGCTGAACCAAGCCATGAAAGACCCCAACAATGAAGACGCTGTTTACATCCGGTACCGCACGGATGGCAGTCTCTTCAATCTGAGGCGCCTGCAAGCTCACACCAAGACACAAGAGAAACTTGTCCGTGAACTACTCTTTGCAGATGATGCCGCTTTAGTTGCCCATTCAGAGCCAGCTCTTCAGCGCTTGACGTCCTGCTTTGCGGAAACTGCCAAAATGTTTGGCCTGGAAGTCAGCCTGAAGAAAACTGAGGTCCTCCATCAGCCAGCTCCCCACCATGACTACCAGCCCCCCCACATCTCCATCGGGCACACAAAACTCAAAACGGTCAACCAGTTTACCTATCTCGGCTGCACCATTTCATCAGATGCAAGGATCGACAATGAGATAGACAACAGACTCGCCAAGGCAAATAGCGCCTTTGGAAGACTACACAAAAGAGTCTGGAAAAACAACCAACTGAAAAACCTCACAAAGATAAGCGTATAGAGAGCCGTTGTCATACCCACACTCCTGTTCGGCTCCGAATCATGGGTCCTCTACCGGCACCACCTACGGCTCCTAGAACGCTTCCACCAGCGTTGTCTCCGCTCCATCCTCAACATCCATTGGAGCGCTCACACCCCTAACGTCGAGGTACTCGAGATGGCAGAGGTCGACAGCATCGAGTCCACGCTGCTGAAGATCCAGCTGCGCTGGATGGGTCACGTCTCCAGAATGGAGGACCATCGCCTTCCCAAGATCGTATTATATGGCGAGCTCTCCACTGGCCACCGTGACAGAGGTGCACCAAAGAAAAGGTACAAGGACTGCCTAAAGAAATCTCTTGGTGCCTGCCACATTGACCACCGCCAGTGGGCTGATAACGCCTCAAACCGTGCATCTTGGCGCCTCACAGTTTGGCGGGCAGCAGCCTCCTTTGAAGAAGACCGCAGAGCCCACCTCACTGACAAAAGGCAAAGGAGGAAAAACCCAACCCCAACCAACCAATTTTCCCTTGCAACCGCTGCAATCGTGTCTGCCTGTGCCGCATCGGACTGGTCAGCCACAAACGAGCCTGCAGCTGACGTGGACTTTTTACCCCCTCCATAAATCTTCGTCCGCGAAGCCAAGCCAAAGAAAAAGAAGAAAAAGAAGAAAAAAAAAAAATTAATCTGTTTCAGAGAGTTCAAACTGATGTATGAATCTGTTTCAGGGAGTTCACATTGTATTAATATTTTTGTGGGAGTTCACGCTGTTGTATTAATTAGTTTTAGGGAGCTCACGTTGTAGTAATCTTTTTGTGGGAGATCGCACTGTTGTATTAATCTGTTTCAGGGATTTGACATTGCATTAATTTGTTTGTGGGAGCTCGCGCTGTTGTATTAATCTGTTACAGGGAGTTCACGCTGTTGAATTAATCTGTTTCAAGGAGTTTGCGTTGTTGTATTAATCTGTTTCAGGGAATTTGCGCTGTTGTATTAATCTGTTTCAGGGAGTTCAAGGTGATGTATTAATCTGTTTAAGGGAGTTCACAATGTATTAATCTTTTTGTGGGAGTTCACGCTGTTGTATTAATTTCTTTCAGGGAGCTCACGCTCTTGTATTAATCTGTTTCAGAGAGCTCATGGTGTTGTATTAATCTGTTTCAGGGAGCTCACCCTGTTGTATTAATCTGTTTCAGGGAGCTCGCCCTGTTGTATTAATCTATTTCAGGGAGTTTGCGCTGTTTTATTAATCTGTTTCTGGGAGTTTGAATTGTTGTATTAATCTGTTTCAGGCAGTTCACATTGTATTATTAACTTTGTGGGAGTTCAGGCTGTTGTATTAATCTGTTTCAGGGAGCTGAAGTTGTTGTATTAGTCTATTTCAGGGAGCTCGCGCTGTTGAATTAATCAGTTTCAGGGCATTCGCGATGTTGTATTAATCTGTTTCAGGGAGTTTGCGCTGTTCTACTAATCTGTTTCAGGGAGCTAACACTGTTGTATTAATCAGTTTCAGCGTGTTCGTACTGTTGTATTAATCTGTTTCAGAGAGCGCATGGTGTTGTATTAATTTGTTTCAGGGAGCTCGCATTGTTGTATTAATCTGTTTCAGGGTGTTCGCGCTGTTGTATTAATCTGTTTCAAGGAGTTCACGCTGCTGTATTAATCTTTTCAGGGAGTTCATATTGAATTAATGTGTTAGTGGGAGTTCGCGCTGTTGTATTAATCTGTTTCAGGGAGTTCACGCTGCTGTATTAATCTTTTCCGGGAGTTCACAATGAATTAATGTGTTTGTGGGAGTTCACGCTGTTGTATTAATCTGTTTCAGGGAGTTCTCGGTGTTGTATTAATCTTTTTCAGGGAGTTCTCGCTGTTGTATTAATCTGTTACAGGGAGCTCGCGCTGTTGTATTAATCTGTTTCAGGGAGTTCGTGCTGTTGTATTAATCTGTTTCAGGGAGCTTGTGCTGTTGTATTAATCTGTTTCAGGGAGTTCGCGATGTTGTATTAATCGGTTTCAGGGTGTTCGCGCTGTTGTTTTAATCTGTTTCAGGGAGTTCCTGCTGTTGTATTAATCTGTTTCAGGGAGTTCGAATTGTTGTATTAATCTGTTTCAGGCATTTCCCATTGTATTATTCTCTTGGTGGAAGTTCAGGCTGTTGTATTAATTTTTTTTCAGGGAGCTCGCGCTGCTGTATTAATCTCTTTCATGGAGTTCGCACTGTTGTATTAACCTGCTTTAGAGAGCTCATGGTGTTGCATTTATCTGTTTCAGGCAGCTCGCATTGTTGTATTCATCTGTTTCAGGGATTTTGCGCTCTTGTATTAATCTGTTTCAGGGAGCTAACGCTGTTGTGATAAACAGTTTCAGGGAGGTCATGTTGTTGTATTTATGTGCTTCAGGGAGTTCGCGCTGTTGTTTTAATCTGTTTCAGGGAGCTCGCCATGTTGTATTAATCTATTTCAGGGAGTTCACGCTGTTGTATTAATCATTTTCAGGGAGCTCAAACTGATGTATTAATCTGTTTCAGGGAGTTCACATTGTATTAATATTTTTGTGGGAGTTCACGCTGTTGTATTAATTAGTTTTAGGGAGCTCACATTGTAGTAATCTTTTTGTGGGAGATCGCACTGTTGTATTAATCTGTTTCAGGGATTTGACATTGCATTAATTTGTTTGTGGGAGCTCGCGCTGTTGTATTAATCTGTTACAGGGAGTTCACGCTGTTGAATTAATCTGTTTCAAGGAGTTTGCGTTGTTGTATTAATCTGTTTCAGGGAGCTTGTGCTGTTGTATTAATCTGTTTCAGGGAATTTGCGCTGTTGTATTAATCTGTTTCAGGGAGTTCAAGGTGATGTATTAATCTGTTTCAGGGAGTTCGAATTGTTGTGTTAATCTGTTTCATACAGTTCTCATTGTATTATTCTCTTTGTGGGAGTTCAGGCTGTTGTATTAATCTGTTTCAGGGAGCTCGCGCTGTTGTATTAATCTGTTTCAGGGAGTTCGTGCTGTTGTATTAATCTGTTTCAGGGAGCTTGTGCTGTTGTATTAATCTGTTTCAGGGAGTTCGCGATGTTGTATTAATCTGTTTCAGGGAGTTCCTGCTGTTGTATTAATCTGTTTCAGGGAGTTCGAATTGTTGTATTAATCTGTTTCAGGCAGTTCCCATTGTATTATTCTCTTGGTGGAAGTTCAGGCTGTTGTATTAATTTTTTTTCAGGGAGCTCGCGCTGTTGTATTAATCTCTTTCAGGGAGTTCGCACTGTTGTATTAACCTGCTTTAGAGAGCTCATGGTGTTGCATTTATCTGTTTCAGGCGGCTCGCATTGTTGTATTAATTTGTTTCAGGGATTTTGCGCTCTTGTATTAATCTGTTTCAGGGAGCTAACGCTGTTGTGATAAACAGTTTCAGGGAGGTCATGTTGTTGTATTTATGTGCTTCAGGGAGTTCGCGCTGTTGTTTTAATCTGTTTCAGGGAGCTCGCCATGTTGTATTAATCTATTTCAGGGAGTTCACGCTGTTGTATTAATCATTTTCAGGGAGTTCAAACTGATGTATTAATCTGTTTCAGGGAGTTCACATTGTATTAATATTTTTGTGTGAGTTCACGCTCTTGAATTAATTGGTTTAAGGTAGCTTGCGCTGTTGTATTAATCTGCTTCAGAGAGTTCATGGTGTTGTATTAATCTGTTTCAGGGAGCTCGGTTTGTTGTATTAATCTGTTTCAGGGAACTTGCGCTCTTGTATTAATCTGTTTGAGGGAGTTCACGCTGCTGTATTAATCTGTTTCAGGGAGTTCACATTGTATTAATCTTTTTGTGGGAGTTCACGCTGTTGTATTAATTTCTTTCAGGGAGCTCACGCTCTTGTATTAATCTGTTTCAGTGAGCTCATGGTGTTGTATTAATCTGTTTCAGGGAGCTCGCCCTGTTGTATTAATCTATTTCAGGGAGTTTACGCTGTTGTATTAATCTGTTTCAGGGAGTTCACGCTGCTGTTTTAATGTGGTTCAGGGAGTTCACTTTGTTGTATTAATCTGTTTCATGGAGTTCGAATTGTTGTGTTAATCTGTTTCAGACAGTTCTCATTGTATTATTCTCTTTGTGGGAGTTCAGGCTGTTGTATTAATCTGTTTCAGGGAGCTGGTGCTGTTGTATTAGTCTATTTCAGGGAGCTCGCGCTGTTGAATTAATCAGTTTCAGGGCATTCGCGATGTTGTATTAATCTGTTTCAGGGAGTTTGCGCTGTTCTACTAATCTGTTTCAGGGAGCTAACACTGTTGTATTAATCAGTTTCAGCGTGTTCGTACTGTTGTATTAATCTGTTTCAGAGAGCGCATGGTGTTGTATTAATTTGTTTCAGGGAGCTCGCATTGTTGTATTAATCTGTTTCAGGGTGTTCGCGCTGTTGTATTAATCTGGTTCAAGGAGTTCACGCTGCTGTATTAATCTTTTCAGGGAGTTCACATTGAATTAATGTGTTAGTGGGAGTTCGCGCTGTTGTATTAATCTGTTTCAGGGAGTTCACGCTGCTGTATTAATCTTTTCCGGGAGTTCACAATGAATTAATGTGTTTGTGGGAGTTCACGCTGTTGTATTAATCTGTTTCAGGGAGTTCTCGCTGTTGTATTAATGTGTTTCAGGGAGTTCTCGCTGTTGTATTAATCTGTTACAGGGAGCTCGCGCTGTTGTATTAATCTGTTTCAGGGAGTTCGTGCTGTTGTATTAATCTGTTTCAGGGAGCTTGTGCTGTTGTATTAATCTGTTTCAGGGAGTTCGCGATGTTGTATTAATCTGTTTCAGGGTGTTCGCGCTGTTGTTTTAATCTGTTTCAGGGAGTTCCTGCTGTTGTATTAATCTGTTTCAGGGAGTTCGAATTGTTGTATTAATCTGTTTCAGGCATTTCCCATTGTATTATTCTCTTGGTGGAAGTTCAGGCTGTTGTATTAATTTTTTTTACGGGGAGCTCGCGCTGTTGTATTAATCTCTTTCAGGGAGTTCGCACTGTTGTATTAACCTGCTTTAGAGAGCTCATGGTGTTGCATTTATCTGTTTCAGGCAGCTCGCATTGTTGTATTCATCTGTTTCAGGGATTTTGCGCTCTTGTATTAATCTGTTTCAGGGAGCTAACGCTGTTGTGATAAACAGTTTCAGGGAGGTCATGTTGTTGTATTTATGTGCTTCAGGGAGTTCGCGCTGTTGTTTTAATCTGTTTCAGGGAGCTCGCCATGTTGTATTAATCTATTTCAGGGAGTTCACGCTGTTGTATTAATCATTTTCAGGGAGTTCAAACTGATGTATTAATCTGTTTCAGGGAGTTCACATTGTATTAATATTTTTGTGTGAGTTCACGCTCTTGAATTAATTGGTTTAAGGTAGCTTGCGCTGTTGTATTAATCTGCTTCAGAGAGTTCATGGTGTTGTATTAATCTGTTTCAGGGAGCTCGGTTTGTTGTATTAATCTGTTTCAGGGAACTTGCGCTCTTGTATTAATCTGTTTGAGGGAGTTCACGCTGCTGTATTAATCTGTTTCAGGGAGTTCACATTGTATTAATCTTTTTGTGGGAGTTCACGCTGTTGTATTAATTTCTTTCAGGGAGCTCACGCTCTTGTATTAATCTGTTTCAGTGAGCTCATGGTGTTGTATTAATCTGTTTCAGGGAGCTCGCCCTGTTGTATTAATCTATTTCAGGGAGTTTACGCTGTTGTATTAATCTGTTTCAGGGAGTTCACGCTGCTGTTTTAATGTGGTTCAGGGAGTTCACTTTGTTGTATTAATCTGTTTCATGGAGTTCGAATTGTTGTGTTAATCTGTTTCAGACAGTTCTCATTGTATTATTCTCTTTGTGGGAGTTCAGGCTGTTGTATTAATCTGTTTCAGGGAGCTGGTGCTGTTGTATTAGTCTATTTCAGGGAGCTCGCGCTGTTGAATTAATCAGTTTCAGGGCATTCGCGATGTTGTATTAATCTGTTTCACGGAGTTCGTGCCGTTGTATTAATCTGTTTCAGGGAGTTTGCGCTGTTGTATTAATGTGTTTCAGGGAGCTAACACTGTTGTATTAACCAGTTTCAGCGTCTTCGTACTGTTGTATTAATCTGTTTCAGAGAGTGCATGGTGTTGTATTGATTTGTTTCAGGGAGTTCGCGCCGTTGTATTAATCTGTTTCAAGGAGTTCACGCTGCTGTATTAATCTTTTCATGGAGTTCACAATGAATTAATGTGTTTGTGGGAGTTCGCGCTGTTGTATTAATCTGTTTCAGGGAGTTCTCGCTGTTGTATTAATCTGTATCAGGGAGCTCGCGCTGTTGTATTAATCTGTTTAAGCGAGTTCGTGCTGTTGTATTAATCTGTTTCATGGGGCTTGTGCTGTTGTATTAATCTGTTTCAGGGAGTTCGCGATGTTGTATTAATCTGTTTCAGGGAGTTCAAGGTGATGTATTAATCTGTTTCAGGGAGTTCACATTGCATTAATCTTTTTGTGGGAGTTCATGCTGTTGAATTAATTTCTTTCAGGGAGCTCGCGCTCTTGTATTAATCTGTTTCAGAGAGCTCATGGTGTTGTATTAACCTGCTTTAGAGAGCTCATGGTGTTGCATTTATCTGTTTCAGGCGGCTCGCATTGTTGTATTAATTTGTTTCAGGGATTTTGCGCTCTTGTATTAATCTGTTTCAGGGAGCTAACGCTGTTGTGATAAACAGTTTCAGGGAGGTCATGTTGTTGTATTTATGTGCTTCAGGGAGTTCGCGCTGTTGTTTTAATCTGTTTCAGGGAGATCGCCATGTTGTATTAATCTATTTCAGGGAGTTCACGCTGTTGTATTAATCATTTTCAGGGAGTTCAAACTGATGTATTAATCTGTTTCAGGGAGTTCACATTGTATTAATATTTTTGTGTGAGTTCACGCACTTGAATTAATTGGTTTAAGGTAGCTTGCGCTGTTGTATTAATCTGATTCAGAGAGTTCATGGTGTTGTATTAATCTGTTTCAGGGAGCTCGGTTTGTTGTATTAATCTGTTTCAGGGAACTTGCGCTCTTGTATTAATCTGTTTAAGCGAGTTCGTGCTGTTGTATTAATCTGTTTCAGGGAGCTTGTGCTGTTGTATTAATCTGTTTCAGGGAGTTCGCGATGTTGTATTAATCTGTTTCAGGGAGTTCAAGGTGATGTATTAATCTGTTTCAGGGAGTTCACATTGCATTAATCTTTTTGTGGGAGTTCATGCTGTTGAATTAATTTCTTTCAGGGAGCTCGCGCTCCTGTATTAATCTGTTTCAGAGAGCTCATGGTGTTGTATTAACCTGCTTTAGAGAGCTCATGGTGTTGCATTTATCAGTTTCAGGGAGCTCGGATTGTTGTATTAATCTGTTTCAGGGATTTTGCGCTCTTGTATTAATCTGTTTCAGGGAGCTAACGCTGTTGTGATAATCTGTTTCAGGGAGGTCACGTTGCTGTATTTATGTGCTTCAGGGAGTTCGCGCTGTTGTTTTAATCTGTTTCAGGGAGCTCGCCATGTTGTATTAATCTATTTCAGGGAGTTCACGCTGTTGTATTAATCTATTTCAGGGAGTTCACGCTGTTGGATTAATCTGTGTCAGGGAGTTCAAACTGATGTATTAATCTGTTTCAGAGAGTTCACATTGTATTAATATTTTTGTGGGAGTTCAAGCTGTTGTATTAATTTGTTTTAGGGTGCTCACATTTTATTAATCTTTTTGTGGGAGTTCACGCTCTTGAATTAATTTGTTTAAGGGAGCTTGCGCTGTTGTATTAATCTGCTTCAGAGAGTTCATGGTGTTGTATTAATCTGTTTCAGGGAACTCGCCCTGTTGTATTAATCTATTTCAGGGAGTTGGCGCTGTTGTATTAATTTTTTTCAGGGAGTTCATGCTGCTGTAGTAATGTGTTTCAGGGCGTTCACGCTGTTGTATTAATCTGTTTCAGGGAGTTCAAATTGTTGTGTTAATCTGTTTCATACAGTTCTCATTGTATTATTCTCTTTGTGGGAGTTCAGGCTGTTGTATTAATCTGTTTCAGGGAGCTGGAGCTGTTGTATTAGTCTATTTCAGGGAGCTCGTGCTGTTGAATTAATCAGTTTCAGGGCATTCGCGATGTTGTATTAATCTGTTTCACGGAGTTCGTGCCGTTGTATTAATCTGTTTCAGGGAGTTTGCGCTGTTGTTTTAATGTGTTTCAGGGAGCTAACACTGTTGTATTAACCAGTTTCAGCGTCTTCGTACTGTTGTATTAATCTGTTTCAGAGAGCGCATGGTGTTGTATTGATTTGTTTCAGGGAGTTCGCGCTGTTGTATTAATCTGTTTCAAGGAGTTCACGCTGCTGTATTAATCTTTTCATGGAGTTCACAATGAATTAATGTGTTTGTGGGAGTTCGCGCTGTTGTATTAATCTGTTTCAGGGAGTTCTCGCTGTTGTATTAATCTGTATCAGGGAGCTCGCGCTGTTGTATTAATCTGTTTAAGCGAGTTCGTGCTGTTGTATTAATCTGTTTCAGGGGGCTTGTGCTGTTGTATTAATCTGTTTCAGGTAGTTCGCGATGTTGTATTAATCTGTTTCAGGGAGTTCAAGGTGATGTATTAATCTGTTTCAGGGAGTTCACATTGCACTAATCTTTTTGTGGGAGTTCATGCTGTTGAATTAATTTCTTTCAGGGAGCTCGCGCTCTTGTATTAATCTGTTTCAGAGAGCTCATGGTGTTGTATTAACCTGCTTTAGAGAGCTCATGGTGTTGTATTTATCTGTTTCAGGGAGCTCGGATTGTTGTATTAATCTGTTTCAGGGATTTTGCGCTCTTGTATTAATCTGTTTCAGGGAGCTAACGCTTTTGTGATAATCAGTTTCAGGGAGGTCACGTTGTTGTATTTATGTGCTTCAGGGAGTTCGCGCTGTTGTTTTAATCTGTTTCAGGGAGCTCGCCATGTATTAATCTATTTCAGGGAGTTCACGCTGTTGTATTAATCTATTTCAGGGAGTTCACGCTGTTGTATTAATCTGTGTCAGGGAGTTCAAACTGATGTATTAATCTGTTTCAGGGAGTTCACGCTGCTGTATTAATCTTTTCCGGGAGTTCACAATGAGTTAATGTGTTTGTGGGAGTTCACGCTGTTGTATTAATCTGTTTCAGGGAGTTCTCGCTGTTGTATTAATCTGTTTCAGGGAGTTCTCGCTGTTGTATTAATCTGTTTCAGGGAGCTCGCGCTGTTGTATTAATCTGTTTCAGGGAGTTCGTGCTGTTGTATTAATCTGTTTCAGGGAGCTTGTGCTGTTGTATTAATCTGTTTCAGTGAGTTCGCGATGATGTATTAATCTGTTTCAGGGTGTTCGCGCTGTTGTTTTAATCTGTTTCAGGGAGTTCCTGCTGTTGTATTAATCTGTTTCAGGGAGTTCGAATTGTTGTATTAATCTGTTTCAGGCAGTTCCCATTGTATTATTCTCTTGGTGGAAGTTCAGGCTGTTGTATTAATTTTTTTTCAGGGAGCTCGCGCTGTTGTATTAATCTCTTTCAGGGAGTTCGCACTGTTGTATTAACCTGCATTAGAGAGCTCATGGTGTTGCATTTATCTGTTTCAGGCAGCTCGCATTGTTGTATTAATTTGTTTCAGGGATTTTGCGCTCTTGTATTAATCTGTTTCAGGGAGCTAACGCTGTTGTGATAAACAGTTTCAGGGAGGTCATGTTGTTGTATTTATGTGCCTCAGGGAGTTCGCGCTGTTGTTTTAATCTGTTTCAGGGAGCTCGCCATGTTGTATTAATCTATTTCAGGGAGTTCACGCTGTTGTATTAATCTGTTTCAGGGAGTTCACGCTGCTGTTTTAATGTGGTTCAGGGAGTTCACTCTGTTGTATTAATCTGTTTCATGGAGTTCGAATTGTTGTGTTAATCTGTTTCAGACAGTTCTCATTGTATTAGTCTATTTCAGGGAGCTCGCGCTGTTGAATTAATCAGTTTCAGGGCATTCGCGATGTTATATTAATCAGTTTCACGGAGTTCGTGCCGTTGTATTAATCTGTTTCAGGGAGTTTGCGCTGTTATATTAATCTATTTCAGGGAGTTCACGCTGTTGTATTAATCTGTTTCAAGGAGTTCAAACTGATGTATTAATCTGTTTCAGGGTGTTCACATTGTATTAATCTTTTTGTGGGAGTTAACGCTGTTGTATTAATTTTTTTTAGGGAGCTCACATTGTATTAATCTTTTTGAGGGAGTTCACGTTCTTGAATTAATTTATTTCAAGGAGCTTGCGTTGTTGTATTAATCTGTTTCAGGGAGTTCACGCTGCTGTATTAATCGCTTTCAGGGAGTTCGTGCTGTTGTATTAATCTGTTTCAGGGAGTTCGTGCTGTTGTATTAATCTGTTTCAGGGAGTTCGTGCTGTTGTATTAATCTGTTTCAGGGAGTTCGTGCTGTTGTATTAATCTGTTTCAGGGAGTTCGCGCTGTTCAATTAATCTGTTTCAGGGTGCTAATGGTGTTGTATTAATCAGTTTCAGGGAGCTAACGTTGTTGTACTAATGTGTTTCAATGAATTCACGCTGTTGTATTAATCCTTTTCAGGGAGTTCGAATTGTTGTATTAATCTGTTTCAGGCAGTTCCCATTGTATTATTCTCTTGGTGGAAATTCAGGCTGTTGTATTAATTTGTTTCAGGGAGCTCGCGCTGTTGTATTAATCTCTTTCAGGGAGTTCGCGCTTTTGTATTAATCTGTTTCAGGGAGCTCGCCATGTTGTATTAATCTATTTCAGGGAGTTCACGCTGTTGTATTAATCTGTTTCAGAGAGTTCAAACTGATGTATTAATCTCTTTCAGGGAGTTCAAATTGTATTAATAGTTTTGTGGGAGTTCACGCTGTTGTATTAATTAGTTTTAGGGAGCTCACATTGTATTAATCTTTTTGTGGGAGTTCGCGCTGTTGTATTAATCTGTTACAAGGATTTCAAACTGATGTATTAATCTGTTTCAGGGTGTTCACATTGTATTAATCTTTTTGTGGGAGTTAACGCTGTTGTATTAATTTGTTTTAGGGAGCTCACATTGTATTAATCTTTTTGTGGGAGTTCACGCTCTTGAATTAATTTATTTCAAGGAGCTTGCGTTGTTGTATTAATCTGTTTCAGGGAACTTGAGTTCTTGTATGAACCAGTTTCAGGGAGTTCACGCTGCTGTATTAATCTCTTTCAGGGAGTTCGTGCTGTTGTATTAATCTGTTTCAGGGAGTTCGTGCTGTTGTATTAATCTGTTTCAGGGAGTACGTGCGGTTGTATTAATCTGTTCAGGGAGTTCGTGATGTTATATTAATCTGTTTCAGGGAGTTCCTGCTGTTGTATTAATCTGTTTCAGGGAGTTCGCGCTGTTCAATTAATCTGTTTCAGGGTGCTAATGGTGTTATATTAATCAGTTTCAGGGAGCTAACGCTGTTGTATTAATCAGTTTCAGGGAGCTAACGCTGTTGTGTTAATCAGTTTCAGGGAGTTCATGCTGTTGTATTAATGTGTTTCAGGGAGTTCGCGCTGTTGTTTTAATGTGTTTCAGTGAGTTCGCGCTGTTGTATTAAACAGTTCCATTTGTTTAAGCTGTTGTATTAATCTTTTTCAGTGAGTTCACGCTGTTGTATTAATGTGTTTCAATGAGTTCTCGCTGTTGTATTAATCTGTTTCAGGGAGTTCGAATTGTTGTATTAATCTGTTTCAGGCAGTTCCCATTGTATTATTCTCTTGTTGGAAGTTCAGGCTGTTGTATTAATATGTTTCAGGGAGCTCGCGCTGTTGTATTAATCTCTTTCAGGGAGTTCGCGCTGTTGTATTAATCTGTTTCAGGGAGCTAACGCTGTTGTAATAATCAGTTTCAGGGAGGTCATGTTGTATTTATGTGCTTCAGGGAGTTCGCGCTGTTGTCTTAATCTGTTTCAGGGAACTCGCCATGTTGTATTAATCTATTTCAGGGAGTTCACGCTGTTGTATTAATCTGTTTCAGAGAGTTCAAACTGATGTATTAATCTGTTTCAGGGAGTTCGTGCCGTTGTATTAATCTGTTTCAGGGAGTTTGCGCTGTTCTACTAATCTGTTTCAGGGAGCTAACACTGTTGTATTAATCAGTTTCAGCGTGTTCGTACTGTTGTATTAATCTGTTTCAGAGAGCGCATGGTGTTGTATTAATTTGTTTCAGGGAGCTCGCATTGTTGTATTAATCTGTTTCAGGGAACTTGCGCTGTTGTATTAATCTGTTTTAGGGAGATGACGTTGTTGTATTAATCTGTTTCAAGGAATTCACTCAGCTGTATTAATCTTTTCAGGGAGTTCACATTGAATTAATGTGTTTGTGGGAGTTCGCTCTGTTGTATTAATCTGTTTCAGAGAGTTCTCGCTGTTGTATTAATCTGTTTCAGGGAGCTCGCGCTGTTGTATTAATCTGTTTCAGGGAGTTCGTTCTGTTGTATTAATCTGTTTCAGGGAGCTTGTGCTGTTGTATTAATCTGTTTCAGGGAGTTGGCGATGTTGTATTAATCTGTTTCAGGGAGTTGGCGATGTTGTATTAATCTGTTTCAGGGAGTTCGCGCTGTTGTATTAATCTGTTTCAGGGAGTTCGCGCTGTTGTATTCATCTGTTGCACGGATTTCCTGCTGTTGTATTAATATGTTTCAGGGAGTTAGCGCTGTTCTATTAATCTGTTTCAGGGAGCTAACGCTGTTGTATTAATCAGTTTCTGGGAGCTAATGCTGTTGTATTAATCAGTTTCAGGGAGTTTATGTTGTTGTATTAATGTGTTTCAGGGAGTTCGCGCGGTTGTATTAATCTGTTTCAGAGACCTCATGGTGTTGTACTAACCTGTTTCAGGTAGCTGGCGCTGTTGTATTAATCTGTTTCAGGGAGCTCGTGCTGTTGTATTAATCTGTTTCAGGGATTTCGTGCTGTTGTATTAATCTGTTTCAGGGAGTTCGCGATGTTCTATTAATCCATTTCTGTGAGTACGCGCAGATGTATTAATCAGATTCAGGGAGCTCGCTTTGTTGTGATAATCTGTTTCAGGGAGATTGCACTTTTGTATTAATCTGTTTCAAGGAGGTCACGCTGTTGTATTAATCTGTTTTGGGGAGTTCACGCTGTTGTATTAATCTCTTTCAGGGAGTTCACGCTATTGTATTAATCTGTTTTAGGGAGTTCACGCTGTTGTATTAATCTGTTTCAGGGAGTTGACATTGTATAAATTTGTATTAGGCAGTTCACGCTGTTTTATTCGTTTCAGTGAGTTCAAGCTGTTGTATTAATCTGTTTCAGTGAGTTTGCGTTGTTGTATTAATCTGTTTCAGGGAATTTGCGCTGTTGTATTAATCTGTTTCAGGGAGTTCAAGGTGACCTATTGATCTGTTTAGGGGAGTTCACCTTGAATTAATCCTTTTGTGCGAGTTCACGCTGTTGTATTAATTTCTTTCAGGGAGCTCACGCTCTTGTATTAATCTGTTTCAGGGGGCTCGTACGGTTGTATTAATCTGTTTCATGGAGCTCGTCCTGTTGTATTAATCTATTTAAGGGAGTTGGCGCTGTTCTATTAAACTGTTTCAGTGAGTTCACGCTGTTGTATTAATCTGTTTCAGAGACCTCATGGTGTTGTATTAATCTGTTTCAGAGAGCTCGACCTGTTGTATTAATCTATTCCAGGGAGTTGGCGCTGTTGTATTAATCTGTTTCAGGCAGTTCCCATTGTATTATTCTCTTGGTGGAAGTTCAGGCTGTTGTATTAATTTGTTTCAGGGAGCTCGCACTGTTGTATTAATCTCTTTCAGGGAGTTCGCGCTTTTGTATTCATCTGTTTCAGGGAGCTCGCCATCTTGTATTAATCTTTTTCAGGGAGTTCACGCTGTTGTATTAATCTGTTTCAGAGAGTTCAAACTGATGTATTAATCTGTTTCAGGGAGTTCACATTGTATTAATATTTTTGTGGGAGTTCACGCTGTTGTATTAATTAGTTTTAGGGAGCTCACATTGTATTAATCTTTTTGTGGGAGTTCGCGCTGTTGTATTAATCTGTTTCAGGGAGTTGACATTGCATTAATTTGTTTGTGGGAGTTCGCGCTGTTGTATTAATCTGTTACAGGGAGTTCACGCTGTTGTATTAATCTGTTACAGGGAGTTCACTCTGTTGAATTAATCTGTTTCAGGGAGCTTGCATTGTTGTATTAATCTGTTTCAGGGAGTTCACATTGTATTAATCTTTTTGTGGGAGTTCACGCTGCTGTATTAATTTCTTTCAGGGAGCTTACGCTTTTGTATTAATCTGTTTCAGAGAGGTCATGGTGTTGTATTAATCTGTTTCAGGGAGCTCGCATTGTTGTATTAATCTGTTTCAGGGATTTTGCGCTCTTGAATTAATCTGTTTCAGGGAGCTAACGCTGTTGTAATAATCAGTTTCAGTGAGTTCACGTTGTTGTATTTATGTGCTTCAGGGAGTTCACGCTGTTGTATTAATCTGTTTCAGGGAGTTCGTGCTGTTGTATTAATCTGATTCAGGGAGTTTGTGCTG
This sequence comes from Narcine bancroftii, assembly GCF_036971445.1. Lineage (NCBI taxonomy): Eukaryota > Metazoa > Chordata > Chondrichthyes > Torpediniformes > Narcinidae > Narcine > Narcine bancroftii. The sequence goes on along the minus strand of NC_091473.1, from coordinate 137,647,253 downwards.
TTATATAAATCTGTTCAGGGAGTTCTCGATGTTATATTAATCCGTTCAGGGAGTTCCTGCTGTTGTATTAATCTGTTTCAGGGAGTTCGCGCTGTTCAATTAATCTGTTTCAGGGTGCTAATGGTGTTGTATTAATCAGTTTCAGGGAGCTAACGCTGTTGTATTAATCAGTTTCAGGGAGCTAATGCTGTTGTGTTAATCAGTTTCAGGGAGTTCATGCTGTTGTATTAATGTGTTTCAGGGAGTTCGCGCTGTTGTATTAAACAGTTCCATTTGTTTAAGCTGTTGTATTAATCTTTTTCAGTGAGTTTACGCTGTTGTATTAATCTGTTTCAGAGACCTCAAGGTGTTGTATTAATCTGTTTAAGGGAGATCGCCTTGTTGTATTAATCTATTTCCGGGAGTTAACGCTGCTGTACTAATTTGTTTCAGTGAGTTCACGCTGTTGTATTAATCTGTTTCAGGGAGTTCGAATTGTTGTATTAATCTGTTTCAGGCAGTTCCAATTGTATTATTCTCTTGGTGGAAGTTCAGGCTGTTGTATTAATTTGTTTCAGGGAGCTCGCGCTGTTGTATTAATCTCTTTCAGGGAGTTCGCGCTGTTGTATTAATCTGTTTCAGGGAGCTAACGATGTTGTATTAATCAGTTTCAGGGAGTTTATGTTGTTCTATTAATGTGTTTCAGGGAGTTCGCGCTGTTGTATTAATCTGTTTCAGGGAGCTCGTGCTGTTGTATTAATCTGTTTCAGGGAGTTCGCGATGTTCTATTAATCCATTTCTGTGAGTTCACGCTGTTGTATTAATCTGTTTCAGAGACCTCTTGGTGTTGTATTAATCTGTTTCAGAGAGCTCGACCTGTTGTATTAATCTATTTCAGGGAGTTGGCGCTGTTGTATTAATCTGTTTCAGGCAGTTCCCATTGTATTATTCTCTTGGTGGAAGTTCAGCCTGTTGTATTAATTTGTTTCAGGGAATTCGCGCTGTTATATTAATCTGCTTAAGAGAGCTCATCGTGTTGCATTTATCTGTTTCAGGGAGCTCGCATTGTTGTATTAATCTGTTTCAGGGATTTTGCGCTCTTGCATTAATCTGGTTCAGGGAGCTAACGCTGTTGTAATAATCAGTTTAAGTGAGTTCACGATGTTGTATTTATGTGCTTTAGGGAGTTCGCGCTGTTGTATTAATCTGTTTCAGGGAGTTCACGCTGTTGTATTAATCTGTTTCAAGGAGTTCAAACTGATGTATTAATCTGTTTCAGGGTGTTCACATTGTATTAATCTTTTTGTGGGAGTTAACGCTGTTGTATTAATTTTTTTTAGGGAGCTCACATTGTATTAATCTTTTTGAGGGAGTTCACGCTCTTGAATTAATTTATTTCAAGGAGCTTGCGTTGTTGTATTAATCTGCTTCAGGGAACTTGAGTTCTTGTATTAATCTGTTTCAGGGAGTTCACGCTGCTGTATTAATCGCTTTCAGGGAGTTCGTGCTGTTGTATTAATCTGTTTCAGGGAGTTCGTGCTGTTGTATTAATCTGTTTCAGGGAGTTCGTGCTGTTGTATTAATCTGTTTCAGGGAGTTCGTGCTGTTGTATTAATCTGTTTCAGGGAGTTCGCGCTGTTCAATTAATCTGTTTCAGGGTGCTAATGGTGTTGTATTAATCAGTTTCAGGGAGCTAACGCTGTTGTATTAATCTATTTCAGGGAGTTAACGCTGCTGTACTAATGTGTTTCAGTGAGTTCACGCTGTTGTATTAATCTGTTTCAGGGAGTTCGAATTGTTGTATTAATCTGTTTCAGGCAGTTCCCATTGTATTATTCTCTTGGTGGAAATTCAGGCTGTTGTATTAATTTGTTTCAGGGAGCTCGCGCTGTTGTATTAATCTGTTTCAGGGAGTTCGTGCTGTTGTATTAATCTGTTTCAGGGAGCTCGCCCTGTTGTATTAAGCTATTTCAGGGAGTTAACGCTGCTGTATTAATGTGTTTCAGTGAGTTCTCGCTGTTGTATTAATCTGTTTCAGGCAGTTCAAATTGTTGTATTAATCTGTTTCAGGCAGTTCCCATTGTATTATTCTCTTGGTGGAAGTTCAGGCTGTTGTATTAATATGTTTCAGGGAGCTCGCGCTGTTGTATTAAACTCTTTCAGGGAGTTCGCGCTGTTGTATTAATCTGTTTCAGGGAGCTAACGCTGTTGTAATAATCAGTTTCAGGGAGGTCATGTTGTATTTATGTGCTTCAGGGAGTTCGCGCTGTTGTTTTAATCTGTTTCAGGGAGCTTGCCATGTTGTATTAATCTATTTCAGGGAGTTCACGCTGTTGTATTAATCTGTTTCAGAGAGTTCAAACTGATGTATTAATCTGTTTCAGGGAGTTCGTGCCGTTGTATTAATCTGTTTCAGGGAGTTTGCGCTGTTCTACTAATCTGTTTCAGGGAGCTAACACTGTTGTATTAATCAGTTTCAGCGTGTTCGTACTGTTGTATTAATCTGTTTCAGAGAGCTCATGGTGTTGTATTAATTTGTTTCAGGGAGCTCGCATTGTTGTATTAATCTGTTTCAGGGAACTTGCGCTGTTGTATTAATCTGTTTTAGGGAGATGACGTTGTTGTATTAATCTGTTTCAAGGAATTCACTCTGCTGTATTAATCTTTTCAGGGAGTTCACATTGAATTAATGTGTTTGTGGGAGTTCGCGCTGTTGTATTAATCTGTTTCAGGGAGATCGCCTTGTTGTATTAATCTATTTCAGGGAGTTAACGCTGCTGTACTAATTTGTTTCAGTGAGTTCACGCTGTTGTATTAATCTGTTTCAGGGAGTTCGAATTGTTGTATTAATCTGTTTCAGGCAGTTCCAATTGTATTATTCTCTTGGTGGAAGTTCAGGCTGTTGTATTAATTTGTTTCAGGGAGCTCGCGCTGTTGTATTAATCTCTTTCAGGGAGTTCGCGCTGTTGTATTAATCTGTTTCAGGGAGCTAACGATGTTGTATTAATCAGTTTCAGGGAGTTTATGTTGTTCTATTAATGTGTTTCAGGGAGTTCGCGCTGTTGTATTAATCTGTTTCAGGGAGCTCGTGCTGTTGTATTAATCTGTTTCAGGGAGTTCGCGATGTTCTATTAATCCATTTTTGAGTTCGCGCAGATGTATTAATCAGATTCAGGGAGCTCGCTCTGTTGTGATAATCTGTTTCAGGGTGATTGCACTTTTGTATTAATCAGTTTCTAGGAGGTCACGCTGTTGTATTAATCTGTTTCAGGGAGTTCACGCTGTTGTATTAATCTCTTTCAGGGAGTTCACGCTGATGTATTAATCTGTTTTAGGGAGTTCACGCTGTTGTATTAATCTGTTTCAGGGAGTTGACATTGTATTAATTTGTTTTACGCAGTTCATGCTGTTTTATTCATTTCGGGGAGTTCAGTCTGTTGAATTAATCTGTTTCAGTGAGTTTGCGTTGTTGTATTAATCTGTTTCAGGGAATTTGCGCTGTTGTATTAATCTGTTTCACGGAGTTCAAGGTGACGTATTGATCTGTTTCGGGGAGTTCACCTTGAATTAATCCTTTTGTGCGAGTTCACGCTGTTGTATTAATTTCTTTCAGGGAGCTCACGCTCTTGTATTAATCTGTTTCAGGGGGCTCGTACGGTTGTATTAATCTGTTTCATGGAGCTCGTCCTGTTGTATTAATCTATTTAAGGGAGTTGGCGCTGTTCTATTCAACTGTTTCAGTGAGTTCACGCTGTTGTATTAATCTGTTTCAGAGACCTCTTGGTGTTGTATTAATCTGTTTCTGAGAGCTCGACCTGTTGTATTAATCTATTTCAGGGAGTTGGCGCTGTTGTATTAATCTGTTTCAGGCAGTTCCCATTGTATTATTCTCTTGGTGGAAGTTCAGCCTGTTGTATTAATTTGTTTCAGGGAATTCGCGCTGTTATATTAATCTGCTTAAGAGAGCTCATCGTGTTGCATTTATCTGTTTCAGGGAGCTCGCATTGTTGTATTAATCTGTTTCAGGGATTTTGCGCTCTTGCATTAATCTGGTTCAGGGAGCTAACGCTGTTGTAATAATCAGTTTAAGTGAGTTCACGATGTTGTATTTATGTGCTTTAGGGAGTTCGCGCTGTTGTATTAATCTGTTTCAGGGAGTTCACGCTGTTGTATTAATCTGTTTCAAGGAGTTCAAACTGATGTATTAATCTGTTTCAGGGTGTTCACATTGTATTAATCTTTTTGTGGGAGTTAACGCTGTTGTATTAATTTTTTTTAGGGAGCTCACATTGTATTAATCTTTTTGAGGGATTTCACGCTCTTGAATTAATTTATTTCAAGGAGCTTGCGTTGTTGTATTAATCTGCTTCAGGGAACTTGAGTTCTTGTATTAATCTGTTTCAGGGAGTTCACGCTGCTGTATTAATCGCTTTCAGGGAGTTCGTGCTGTTGTATTAATCTGTTTCAGGGAGTTCGTGCTGTTGTATTAATCTGTTTCAGGGAGTTCGTGCTGTTGTATTAATCTGTTTCAGGGAGTTCGTGCTGTTGTATTAATCTGTTTCAGGGAGTTCGCGCTGTTCAATTAATCTGTTTCAGGGTGCTAATGGTGTTGTATTAATCAGTTTCAGGGAGCTAACGCTGTTGTATTAATCTATTTCAGGGAGTTAACGCTGCTGTACTAATGTGTTTCAGTGAGTTCACGCTGTTGTATTAATCTGTTTCAGGGAGTTCGAATTGTTGTATTAATCTGTTTCAGGCAGTTCCCATTGTATTATTCTCTTGGTGGAAATTCAGGCTGTTGTATTAATTTGTTTCAGGGAGCTCGCGCTGTTGTATTAATCTCTTTCAGGGAGTTCGCGCTTTTGTATTAATCTGTTTCAGGGAGCTCGCCATGTTGTATTAATCTATTTCAAGGAGTTCACGCTGTTGTATTAATCTGTTTCAGAGAGTTCAAACTGATGTATTAATCTCTTTCAGGGAGTTCAAATTGTATTAATATTTTTGTGGGAGTTCACGCTGTTGTATTAATTTGTTTTAGGGAGCTCACATTGTATTAATCTTTTTGAGGGAGTTCGCGCTGTTGTATTAATCTGTTTCAAGGAGTTCAAACTGATGTATTAATCTGTTTCAGGGTGTTCACATTGTATTAATCTTTTTGTGGGAGTTAACGCTGTTGTATTAACTTGTTTGAGGGAGCTCACATTGTATTAATCTTTTTGTGGGAGTTCACGCTCTTGAATTAATTTATTTCAAGGAGCTTGCGTTGTTGTATTAATCTGTTTCAGGGAACTTGAGTTCTTGTATGAATCAGTTTCAGGGAGTTCACGCTGCTGTATTAATCTCTTTCAGGGAGTTCATGCTGTTGTATTAATCTTTTTCAGGGAGTTCGTGCTGTTGTATTAATCTGTTTCAGGGAGTTCGTGCTGTTGTATTAATCTGTTTCAGGGAGTTCGTGCTGTTGTATTAATCTGTTTCAGGGAGTTCGCGCTGTTCAATTAATCTGTTTCAGGGTGCTAATGGTGTTGTATTAATCAGTTTCAGGGAGCTAACGCTGTTGTATTAATCTATTTCAGGGAGTTAACGCTGCTGTACTAATGTGTTTCAGTGAGTTCACGCTGTTGTATTAATCTGTTTCAGGGAGTTCGAATTGTTGTATTAATCTGTTTCAGGCAGTTCCCATTGTATTATTCTCTTGGTGGAAGTTCAGGCTGTTGTATTAATATGTTTCAGGGAGCTCGCGCTGTTGTATTAATCTCTTTCAGGGAGTTCGCGCTGTTGTATTAATCTGTTTCAGGGAGCTAACGCTGTTGTAATAATCAGATTCAGGGAGGTCATGTTGTATTTATGTGCTTCAGGGAGTTCGCGCTGTTATTTTAATCTGTTTCAGGGAGCTCGCCATGTTGTATTAATCTATTTCAGGGAGTTCACGCTGTTGTATTAATCTGTTTCAGAGAGTTCAAACTGATGTATTAATCTGTTTCAGGGAGTTCGTGCCGTTGTATTAATCTGTTTCAGGGAGTTTGCGCTGTTCTACTAATCTGTTTCAGGGAGCTAACACTGTTGTATTAATCAGTTTCAGCGTGTTCGTACTGTTGTATTAATCTGTTTCAGAGAGCTCATGGTGTTGTATTAATTTGTTTCAGGGAGCTCGCATTGTTGTATTAATCTGTTTCAGGGAACTTGCGCTGTTGTATTAATCTGTTTTAGGGAGATGACGTTGTTGTATTAATCTGTTTCAAGGAATTCACTCTGCTGTATTAATCTTTTCAGGGAGTTCACATTGAATTAATGTGTTTGTGGGAGTTCGCGCTGTTGTATTAATCTGTTTCAGGGAGTTCGCGCTGTTGTATTCATCTGTTGCACGGATTTCCTGCTGTTGTATTAATCTGTTTCAGGGAGTTCGCGCTGTTCTATTAATCTGATTCAGGGAGCTAACGCTGTTGTATTAATCAGTTTCTGGGAGCTAACGCTGTTGTATTAATCAGTTTCAGGGAGTTTATGTTGTTGTATTAATGTGTTTCAGGGAGTTCGCGCTGTTGTATTAATCTGTTTCAGAGACCTCATGGTGTTGTACTAACCTGTTTCAGGTAGCTGGCGCTGTTGTATTAATCTGTTTCAGGGAGCTCGTGCTGTTGTATTAATCTGTTTCAGGGATTTCGTGCTGTTGTATTAATCTGTTTCAGGGAGTTCGCGATGTTCTATTAATCCATTTCTGTGAGTACGCGCAGATGTATTAATCAGATTCAGGGAGCTCGCTTTGTTGTGATAATCTGTTTCAGGGAGATTGCACTTTTGTATTAATCTGTTTCAAGGAGGTCACGCTGTTGTATTAATCTGTTTTGGGGAGTTCACGCTGTTGTATTAATCTCTTTCAGGGAGTTCACGCTATTGTATTAATCTGTTTTAGGGAGTTCACGCTGTTGTATTAATCTGTTTCAGGGAGTTGACATTGTATTAATTTGTATTAGGCAGTTCACGCTGTTTTATTCGTTTCAGTGAGTTCAAGCTGTTGAATTAATCTGTTTCAGTGAGTTTGCGTTGTTGTATTAATCTGTTTCGGGGAATTTGCGCTGTTGTATTAATCTGTTTCAGGGAGTTCAAGGTGACGTATTGATCTGTTTCGGGGAGGTCACCTTGAATTAATCCTTTGGTGCGAGTTCACGCTGTTGTATTAATTTCTTTCAGGGAGCTCACGCTCTTGTATTAATCTGTTTCAGGGGGCTCGTACGGTTGTATTAATCTGTTTCATGGAGCTCGTCCTGTTGTATTAATCTATTTAAGGGAGTTGGCGCTGTTCTATTAAACTGTTTCAGTGAGTTCACGCTGTTGTATTAATCTGTTTCAGGCAGTTCCCATTGTATTATTCTCTTGGTGGAAGTTCAGGCTGTTGTATTATTTTGTTTCAGGGATCTCGCGCTGTTGTATTAATCTCTTTCAGGGAGTTCGCGCTTTTGTATTAATCTGTTTCAGGGAGCTCGCCATGTTGTATTAATCTTTTTCAGGGAGTTCACGCTGTTGTATTAATCTGTTTCAGAGAGTTCAAACTGAAGTATTAATCTGTTTCAGGGAGCTAACACTGTTGTATTAATCAGTTTCAGCGTGTTCGTACTGTTGTATTAATCTGTTTCAGAGAGCTCATGGTGTTGTATTAATTTGTTTCAGGGAGCTCGCATTGTTGTATTAATCTGTTTCAGGGAACTTGCGCTGTTGTATTAATCTGTTTTAGGGAGATGACGTTGTTGTATTAATCTGTTTCAAGGAATTCACTCTGCTGTATTAATCTTTTCAGGGAGTTCACATTGAATTAATGTGTTTGTGGGAGTTCGCGCTGTTGTATTAATCTGTTTCAGGGAGATCGCCTTGTTGTATTAATCTATTTCAGGGAGTTAACGCTGCTGTACTAATTTGTTTCAGTGAGTTCACGCTGTTGTATTAATCTGTTTCAGGGAGTTCGAATTGTTGTATTAATCTGTTTCAGGCAGTTCCAATTGTATTATTCTCTTGGTGGAAGTTCAGGCTGTTGTATTAATTTGTTTCAGGGAGCTCGCGCTGTTGTATTAATCTCTTTCAGGGAGTTCGCGCTGTTGTATTAATCTGTTTCAGGGAGCTAACGATGTTGTATTAATCAGTTTCAGGGAGTTTATGTTGTTCTATTAATGTGTTTCAGGGAGTTCGCGCTGTTGTATTAATCTGTTTCAGGGAGCTCGTGCTGTTGTATTAATCTGTTTCAGGGAGTTCGCGATGTTCTATTAATCCATTTCTGTGAGTTCGCGCAGATGTATTAATCAGATTCAGGGAGCTCGCTCTGTTGTGATAATCTGTTTCAGGGTGATTGCACTTTTGTATTAATCAGTTTCTAGGAGGTCACGCTGTTGTATTAATCTGTTTCAGGGAGTTCACGCTGTTGTATTAATCTCTTTCAGGGAGTTCACGCTGATGTATTAATCTGTTTTAGGGAGTTCACGCTGTTGTATTAATCTGTTTCAGGGAGTTGACATTGTATTAATTTGTTTTACGCAGTTCACGCTGTTTTATTCATTTCGGGGAGTTCAGTCTGTTGAATTAATCTGTTTCAGTGAGTTTGCGTTGTTGTATTAATCTGTTTCAGGGAATTTGCGCTGTTGTATTAATCTGTTTCACGGAGTTCAAGGTGACGTATTGATCTGTTTCGGGGAGTTCACCTTGAATTAATCCTTTTGTGCGAGTTCACGCTGTTGTATTAATTTCTTTCAGGGAGCTCACGCTCTTGTATTAATCTGTTTCAGGGGGCTCGTACGGTTGTATTAATCTGTTTCATGGAGCTCGTCCTGTTGTATTAATCTATTTAAGGGAGTTGGCGCTGTTCTATTCAACTGTTTCAGTGAGTTCACGCTGTTGTATTAATCTGTTTCAGAGACCTCTTGGTGTTGTATTAATCTGTTTCTGAGAGCTCGACCTGTTGTATTAATCTATTTCAGGGAGTTGGCGCTGTTGTATTAATCTGTTTCAGGCAGTTCCCATTGTATTATTCTCTTGGTGGAAGTTCAGCCTGTTGTATTAATTTGTTTCAGGGAATTCGCGCTGTTATATTAATCTGCTTAAGAGAGCTCATCGTGTTGCATTTATCTGTTTCAGGGAGCTCGCATTGTTGTATTAATCTGTTTCAGGGATTTTGCGCTCTTGCATTAATCTGGTTCAGGGAGCTAACGCTGTTGTAATAATCAGTTTAAGTGAGTTCACGATGTTGTATTTATGTGCTTTAGGGAGTTCGCGCTGTTGTATTAATCTGTTTCAGGGAGTTCACGCTGTTGTATTAATCTGTTTCAAGGAGTTCAAACTGATGTATTAATCTGTTTCAGGGTGTTCACATTGTATTAATCTTTTTGTGGGAGTTAACGCTGTTGTATTAATTTTTTTTAGGGAGCTCACATTGTATTAATCTTTTTGAGGGAGTTCACGCTCTTGAATTAATTTATTTCAAGGAGCTTGCGTTGTTGTATTAATCTGCTTCAGGGAACTTGAGTTCTTGTATTAATCTGTTTCAGGGAGTTCACGCTGCTGTATTAATCGCTTTCAGGGAGTTCGTGCTGTTGTATTAATCTGTTTCAGGGAGTTCGTGCTGTTGTATTAATCTGTTTCAGGGAGTTCGTGCTGTTGTATTAATCTGTTTCAGGGAGTTCGTGCTGTTGTATTAATCTGTTTCAGGGAGTTCGCGCTGTTCAATTAATCTGTTTCAGGGTGCTAATGGTGTTGTATTAATCAGTTTCAGGGAGCTAACGCTGTTGTATTAATCTATTTCAGGGAGTTAACGCTGCTGTACTAATGTGTTTCAGTGAGTTCACGCTGTTGTATTAATCTGTTTCAGGGAGTTCGAATTGTTGTATTAATCTGTTTCAGGCAGTTCCCATTGTATTATTCTCTTGGTGGAAATTCAGGCTGTTGTATTAATTTGTTTCAGGGAGCTCGCGCTGTTGTATTAATCTCTTTCAGGGAGTTCGCGCTTTTGTATTAATCTGTTTCAGGGAGCTCGCCATGTTGTATTAATCTATTTCAAGGAGTTCACGCTGTTGTATTAATCTGTTTCAGAGAGTTCAAACTGATGTATTAATCTCTTTCAGGGAGTTCAAATTGTATTAATATTTTTGTGGGAGTTCACGCTGTTGTATTAATTTGTTTTAGGGAGCTCACATTGTATTAATCTTTTTGAGGGAGTTCGCGCTGTTGTATTAATCTGTTTCAAGGAGTTCAAACTGATGTATTAATCTGTTTCAGGGTGTTCACATTGTATTAATCTTTTTGTGGGAGTTAACGCTGTTGTATTAACTTGTTTGAGGGAGCTCACATTGTATTAATCTTTTTGTGGGAGTTCACGCTCTTGAATTAATTTATTTCAAGGAGCTTGCGTTGTTGTATTAATCTGTTTCAGGGAACTTGAGTTCTTGTATGAATCAGTTTCAGGGAGTTCACGCTGCTGTATTAATCTCTTTCAGGGAGTTCATGCTGTTGTATTAATCTTTTTCAGGGAGTTCGTGGTGTTGTATTAATCTGTTTCAGGGAGTTCGTGCTGTTGTATTAATCTGTTTCAGGGAGTTCGTGCTGTTGTATTAATCTGTTTCAGGGAGTTCGCGCTGTTCAATTAATCTGTTTCAGGGTGCTAATGGTGTTGTATTAATCAGTTTCAGGGAGCTAACGCTGTTGTATTAATCTATTTCAGGGAGTTAACGCTGCTGTACTAATGTGTTTCAGTGAGTTCACGCTGTTGTATTAATCTGTTTCAGGGAGTTCGAATTGTTGTATTAATCTGTTTCAGGCAGTTCCCATTGTATTATTCTCTTGGTGGAAATTCAGGCTGTTGTATTAATTTGTTTCAGGGAGCTCGCGCTGTTGTATTAATCTGTTTCAGGGAGTTCGTGCTGTTGTATTAATCTGTTTCAGGGAGCTCGCCCTGTTGTATTAATCTATTTCAGGGAGTTAACGCTGCTGTATTAATGTGTTTCAGTGAGTTCTCGCTGTTGTATTAATCTGTTTCAGGCAGTTCGAATTGTTGTATTAATCTGTTTCAGGCAGTTCCCATTGTATTATTCTCTTGGTGGAAGTTCAGGCTGTTGTATTAATATGTTTCAGGGAGCTCGCGCTGTTGTATTAATCTCTTTCAGGGAGTTCGCGCTGTTGTATTAATCTGTTTCAGGGAGCTAACGCTGTTGTAATAATCAGATTCAGGGAGGTCATGTTGTATTTATGTGCTTCAGGGAGTTCGCGCTGTTGTTTTAATCTGTTTCAGGGAGCTCGCCATGTTGTATTAATCTATTTCAGGGAGTTCACGCTGTTGTATTAATCTGTTTCAGAGAGTTCAAACTGATGTATTAATCTGTTTCAGGGAGTTCGTGCCGTTGTATTAATCTGTTTCAGGGAGTTTGCGCTGTTCTACTAATCTGTTTCAGGGAGCTAACACTGTTGTATTAATCAGTTTCAGCGTGTTCGTACTGTTGTATTAATCTGTTTCAGAGAGCTCATGGTGTTGTATTAATTTGTTTCAGGGAGCTCGCATTGTTGTATTAATCTGTTTCAGGGAACTTGCGCTGTTGTATTAATCTGTTTTAGGGAGATGACGTTGTTGTATTAATCTGTTTCAAGGAATTCACTCTGCTGTATTAATCTTTTCAGGGAGTTCACATTGAATTAATGTGTTTGTGGGAGTTCGCGCTGTTGTATTAATCTGTTTCAGGGAGTTCGCGCTGTTGTATTCATCTGTTGCACGGATTTCCTGCTGTTGTATTAATCTGTTTCAGGGAGTTCGCGCTGTTCTATTAATCTGATTCAGGGAGCTAACGCTGTTGTATTAATCAGTTTCTGGGAGCTAACGCTGTTGTATTAATCAGTTTCAGGGAGTTTATGTTGTTGTATTAATGTGTTTCAGGGAGTTCGCGCTGTTGTATTAATCTGTTTCAGAGACCTCATGGTGTTGTACTAACCTGTTTCAGGTAGCTGGCGCTGTTGTATTAATCTGTTTCAGGGAGCTCGTGCTGTTGTATTAATCTGTTTCAGGGATTTCGTGCTGTTGTATTAATCTGTTTCAGGGAGTTCGCGATGTTCTATTAATCCATTTCTGTGAGTACGCGCAGATGTATTAATCAGATTCAGGGAGCTCGCTTTGTTGTGATAATCTGTTTCAGGGAGATTGCACTTTTGTATTAATCTGTTTCAAGGAGGTCACGCTGTTGTATTAATCTGTTTTGGGGAGTTCACGCTGTTGTATTAATCTCTTTCAGGGAGTTCACGCTATTGTATTAATCTGTTTTAGGGAGTTCACGCTGTTGTATTAATCTGTTTCAGGGAGTTGACATTGTATTAATTTGTATTAGGCAGTTCACGCTGTTTTATTCGTTTCAGTGAGTTCAAGCTGTTGAATTAATCTGTTTCAGTGAGTTTGCGTTGTTGTATTAATCTGTTTCGGGGAATTTGCGCTGTTGTATTAATCTGTTTCAGGGAGTTCAAGGTGACGTATTGATCTGTTTCGGGGAGGTCACCTTGAATTAATCCTTTGGTGCGAGTTCACGCTGTTGTATTAATTTCTTTCAGGGAGCTCACGCTCTTGTATTAATCTGTTTCAGGGGGCTCGTACGGTTGTATTAATCTGTTTCATGGAGCTCGTCCTGTTGTATTAATCTATTTAAGGGAGTTGGCGCTGTTCTATTAAACTGTTTCAGTGAGTTCACGCTGTTGTATTAATCTGTTTCAGGCAGTTCCCATTGTATTATTCTCTTGGTGGAAGTTCAGGCTGTTGTATTATTTTGTTTCAGGGATCTCGCGCTGTTGTATTAATCTCTTTCAGGGAGTTCGCGCTTTTGTATTAATCTGTTTCAGGGAGCTCGCCATGTTGTATTAATCTTTTTCAGGGAGTTCACGCTGTTGTATTAATCTGTTTCAGAGAGTTCAAACTGAAGTATTAATCTGTTTCAGGGAGTTCACATTGTATTAATATTTTTGTGGGAGTTCACGCTGTTGTATTAATTAGTTTTAGGGAGCTCACATTGTATTAATCTTTTTGTGGGAGTTCGAGCTGTTGTATTAATCTGTTTCAGGGAGTTGACATTGCATTAATTTGTTTGTGGGAGTTCGCGCTGTTGTATTAATCTGTTACAGGGAGTTCACGCTGTTGTATTAATCTGTTACAGGGAGTTCACTCTGTTGAATTAATCTGTTTCAGGGAGCTTGCATTGTTGTATTAATCTGTTTCAGGGAGTTCATATTGTATTAATCTTTTTGTGGGAGTTCACGCTGCTGTATTAATTTCTTTCAGGGAGCTCACGCTCTTGTATTAATCTGTTTCAGAGAGGTCATGGTGTTGTATTAATCTGTTTCAGGGAGTTTATGCTGCTGTTTATTGTGGTTCAGGGAGTTCAAGGTGATGTATTAATCTGTTTCAGGCAGTTCCCATTGTATTATTCTCTTGCTGGAAGTTCAGGCTGTTGTTTTAATTTGTTTCAGGGAGCTCGTGCTGTTTTATTAATCTCTTTCAGGGAGTTCGCGCTGTTATATTAATCTGCTTTAGAGAGCTCGTCGTGTTGCATTGATCTGTTTCAGGGAGCTCGCATTGTTGTATTAATCTGTTTCAGGGATTTTGCGCTCTTGCATTAATCTGTTTCAGGGAGCTAACGCTGTTGTAATAATCAGTTTCAGTGAGTTCACGTTGTTGTATTTATGTGCTTCAGGGAGTTCGCGCTGTTGTATTAATCTGTTTCAGGGAGCTCGCCATGTTGTATTAATCTATTTCAGGGAGTTCACGCTGTTGTATTAATCTGTTTCAGGGAGCTCGCCCTGTTGTATTAATCTATTTCAGGGAGTTTGCGCTGTTGTATTAATCTGTTTCAGGGAGTTCACGCTGCTGTTTTAATGTGGTTCAGAAAGTTCACTCTGTGGTATTAATCTGTTTCAGGGAGTTTGAATTGTTGCATTAATCTGTTTCAGGCAGTTCACATTGTATTATTCACTTTGTGGGATTTCAGGCTGTTGTATTAATCTGTTTCGGTTGAGGATGGAGATCTTGTCGCTGAGGAGGACTTTGCCGTCTGAGCTGCGCAGCGGGCTTTGGACTTGGGGTGAGGGGCCGTACACAGCCTTTAGAGCCTCGTAGAAACCCCTGAAGTCGCCAATGTCCGCGCTGAGCTGTGTTCGTTTGGCGAGGCTAGTCCACCACTCATTTTGGATCTCCCGGAGTTTGCGCTGAAGATGGCTGCATGCGCGACGGAAGGCTTGTTTTTTCTCTGGACAGGACGGCTTTGTAAGGTGAGCCTGGTGGGCAGCTCGCTTCTTTGCCAGCAGCTCCTGGATTTCCTGGCTGTTTTCGTCAAACCAGTCCTTGTTTTTCCTGGAGGAGAAGCCCAGTACCTCTTCAGTGGATTGCAGTATGGTAGTCTTCAACTGATCGCAGAGGGTTTCAGGGGATGGGTCCGTGAGGCGGGTTGCAACGTCGAGCTTTGCTTTGGGGTTTGCCTGGAAGTTTCCTCTCGCTTCGTCTGACTGCAGTTTTCCAACATTGAACCTCTTTCTGGGGGCCCTGCTCCAGCTCCCTCAACAGCCCCTAAGGCTAGAGCTGGATGAGGTTCCCACCCTGGATGGGACATATAAGGCAATCGAACAACTGAAAAGTGGCAAAGCAGCAGGTATGGATGGAATCCCCCCAGAAGTCTGGAAGGCTGGCGGCAAAACTCTGCATGCCAAACTGCATGAGTTTTTCAAGCTTTGTTGGGACCAAGGTAAACTGCCTCAGGATCTTCGTGATGCCACCATCATCACCCTATACAAAAACAAAGGCGAGACATCAGACTGCTCAAACTACAGGGGAATCACGTTGCTCTCCATTGCAGGCAAAATCTTCGCTAGGATTCTACTAAACAGAATAATACCTAGTGTCGCCGAGAATATTCTCCCAGAATCACAGTGCGGCTTTCGCGCAAACAGAGGAACCACTGACATGGTCTTTGCCCTCAGACAGCTCCAAGAAAAGTGCAGAGAACAAAACAAAGGACTCTACATCACCTTTGTTGACCTCACCAAAGCCTTCGACACCGTGAGCAGGAAAGGGCTTTGGCAAATACTAGAGCGCATCGGATGTCCCCCAAAGTTCCTCAACATGATTATCCAACTGCACGAAAACCAACAAGGTCGGGTCAGATACAGCAATGAGCACTCTGAACCCTTCTCCATTAACAATGGCGTGAAGCAAGGCTGTGTTCTCGCACCAACCCTCTTTTCAATTTTCTTCAGCATGATGCTGAACCAAGCCATGAAAGACCCCAACAATGAAGACGCTGTTTACATCCGGTACCGCACGGATGGCAGTCTCTTCAATCTGAGGCGCCTGCAAGCTCACACCAAGACACAAGAGAAACTTGTCCGTGAACTACTCTTTGCAGATGATGCCGCTTTAGTTGCCCATTCAGAGCCAGCTCTTCAGCGCTTGACATCCTGCTTTGCGGAAACTGCTAAAATGTTTGGCCTGGAAGTCAGCCTGAAGAAAACTGAGGTCCTCCATCAGCCAGCTCCCCACCATGACTACCAGCCCCCCCACATCTCCATCGGGCACACAAAACTCAAAACGGTCAACAAGTTTACCTATCTCGGCTGCACCATTTCATCAGATGCAAGGATCGACAATGAGATAGACAACAGACTCGCCAAGGCAAATAGCGCCTTTGGAAGACTACACAAAAGAGTCTGGAAAAACAACCAACTGAAATACCTCACAAAGATAAGCGTATACAGAGCCGTTGTCATACCCACACTCCTGTTCGGCTCCGAATCATGGGTCCTCTACCGGCACCACCTACGGCTCCTAGAACGCTTCCACCAGCGTTGTCTCCGCTCCATCATCAGCATCCATTGGAGCGCTCACACCCCTAACGTCGAGGTACTCGAGATGGCAGAGGTCGACAGCATCGAGTCCACGCTGCTGAAGATCCAGCTGCGCTGGATGGGTCACGTCTCCAGAATGGAGGACCATCGCCTTCCCAAGATCGTATTATATGGCGAGCTCTCCACTGGCCACCGTGACAGAGGTGCACCAAAGAAAAGGTACAAGGACTGCCTAAAGAAATCTCTTGGTGCCTGCCACATTGACCACCGCCAGTGGGCTGATATCGCCTCAAACCGTGCATCTTGGCGCCTCACAGTTTGGCGGGCAGCAGCCTCCTTTGAAGAAGACCGCAGAGCCCACCTCACTGACAAAAGGCAAAGGAGGAAAAACCCAACACCCAACCCCAACCAACCAATTTTCCCTTGCAACCGCTGCAATCGTGTCTGCCTGTCCCGCATCGGACTGGTCAGCCACAAACGAGCCTGCAGCTGACGTGGACTTTTTTACCCCCTCCATAAATCTTCGTCCGCGAAGCCAAGCCAAAGAAGAAAGAAGACATTAATCTGTTTCAGGGAGTTGGAGCTGTTGTATTAGTCTATTTCAGGGAACTCGCGCTGTTGAATTAATCAGTTACAGGGCATTCGCGATGTTGTATTAATCTGTTTCAGGGAGTTTGTGCCGTTGTATTAATCTGTTTCAGGCAGTTCCCATTGTATTATTCGCTTGGTGGAAGTTCAGGCTGTTGTATTAATTTGTTTCAGGGAGCTCGTGCTGTTGTATTAATCTCTTTCAGGGAGTTCGCGCTGTTATATTAATCTGCTTTAGAGAGGTCATCGTGTTGCATTTATCTGTTTCAGGGAGCTCGCATTGTTGTATTAATCTGTTTCAGGGATTTTGCGCTCTTGCATTAATCTGTTTCAGGGAGCTAACGCTGTTGTAATAATCAGTTTCAGTGAGTTCACGTTGTTGTATTTATGTGCTTCAGGGAGTTCGTGCTGTTGTATTAATCTGTTTCAGGGAGTTCGTGCTGTTGTATTAATCTGATTCAGGGAGTTTGTGCTGTTGTATAAATCTGTTCAGGGAGTTCGCGATGTTATATTAATCCGTTCAGGGAGTTCCTGCTGTTGTATTAATCTGTTTCAGGGAGTTCGCGCTGTTCAATTGATCTGTTTCAGGGTGCTAATGGTGTTGTATTAATCAGTTTCAGGGAGCTAACGCTGTTGTATTAATCAGTTTCAGGGAGCTAATGCTGTTGTGTTAATCAGTTTCAGGGAGTTCATGCTGTTGTATTAATGTGTTTCAGGGACTTCGCGCTGTTGTATTAAACAGTTCCATTTGTTTAAGCTGTTGTATTAATCTTTTTCAGTGAGTTTACGCTGTTGTATTAATCTGTTTCAGAGACCTCAAGGTGTTGTATTAATCTGTTTAAGGGAGATCGCCTTGTTGTATTAATCTATTTCAGGGAGTTAACGCTGCTGTACTAATGTGTTTCAGTGAGTTCACGCTGTTGTATTAATCTGTTTCAGGGAGTTCGAATTGTTGTATTAATCTGTTTCAGGCAGTTCCCATTGTGTTATTCTCTTGGTGGAAATTCAGGCTGTTGTATTAATTTGTTTCAGGGAGCTCGCGCTGTTGTATTAATCTCTTTCAGGGAGTTCGCGCTGTTGTATTAATCTGTTTCAGGGAGCTAACGATGTTGTAATAATCAGTTTCAGGGAGGTCATGTTGTTGTATTTATGTGCTTCAGGGAGTTCGCCATGTTGTATTAATGTATTTCAGGGAGTTCACGCTGTTGTATTAATCTGTTTCAAGGAGTTCAAACTGATGTATTAATCTGTTTCAGGGTGTTCACATTGTATTAATCTTTTTGTGGGAGTTAACGCTGTTGTATTAATTTGTTTTAGGGAGCTCACATAGTATTAATCTTTTTGTGGGAGTTCACGCTCTTGAATTAATTTATTTCAAGGAGCTTGCGTTGTTGTATTAATCTGCTTTAGAGAGCTCATCGTGTTGCATTTATCTGTTTTAGGGAGCTCGCATTGTTGTATTAATCTGTTTCAGGGATTTTGCGCTCTTGCATTAATCTGTTTCAGGGAGCTAACGCTGTTGTAATAATCAGTTTCAGTGAGTTCACGTTGTTGTATTTATGTGCTTCAGCGAGTTCGCGCTGTTGTATTAATCTGTTTCAGGGAGCTCGCCATGTTGTATTAATCTATTTCAGGGAGTTCACGCTGTTGTATTAATCTGTTTCAGGGAGCTCGCCATGTTGTATTAATGTATTTCAGGGAGTTCACGCTGTTGTACTAATCTGTTTCAAGGAGTTCAAACTGTTGTATTAATCTGTTTCAGTGTGTTCACATTGTATTAATCTTTTTGTGGGAGTTAATTAACACTGTTGTATTAATTAGTTTTAGGGAGCTCACATTGTATTAATCTTTTTGTGGGAGTTCACGCTCTTGAATTAATTTATTTCAAGGAGCTTGCGTTGTTGTATTAATCTGCTTCAGGGAACTTGAGTTCTTGTATTAATCTGTTTCAGGGAGTTCACGCTACTATATTAATCTCTTTCAGGGAGTTCGTTCTGTTGCATTAATCTGTTTCAGGGAATAGGTGCTGTTGTATTAATCTGTTTCAGGGAATTCGTGCTGTTGTATTAATCTGTTCAGGGAGTTCGCGATGTTATATTAATCTGTTTCAGGGAGTTCCTGCTGTTGTATTAATCTGTTTCAGGTAGTTCGCGCTGTTCAATTAATCTGTTTCAGGGTGCTAATGGTGTTGTATTAATCAGTTTCAGGGAGCTAACGCTGTTGTATTAATCAGTTTCAGGGAGCTAACGCTGTTGTGTTAATCAGTTTCAGGGAGTTCATGCTGTTGTATTAATGTGTTTCAGGGAGTTCGCGCTGTTGTATTAATGTGTTTTAGGGAGTTCGCGCTGTTGTATTAAACAGTTCCATTTGTTTAAGCTGTTGTATTAATCTTTTTCAGTGAGTTCACGCTGTTGTATTAATCTGTTTCAGAGACCTCATGGTGTTGTATTAATCTATTTCAGGGAGTTAACGCTGCTGTATTAATGTGTTTCAGTGAGTTCACGCTGTTGTATTAATCTGTTTCAGGGAGTTCGAATTGTTGTATTAATCTGTTTCAGGCAGTTCCCATTGTCTTATTCTCTTGGTGGAAGTTCAGGCTGTTGTATTAATTTGTTTCAGGGAGCTCGCGCTGTTGTATTAATCTCTTTCAGGGTGTTCGCGCTGTTGTATTAATCTGTTTCAGGGAGCTCGCCATGTTGTATTAATCTATTTCAGGGAGTTCACGCTGTTGTATTAATCTGTTTCAGAGAGTTCAAACTGATGTATTAATCTGTTTCAGGGAGTTCACATTGTATTAATATTTTTGTGGGAGTATACGCTGTTGTATTAATTTGTTTTAGGGAGCTCACATTGTATTAATCTTTTTGTGGGAGTTCGCGCTGTTGTATTAATCTGTTTCAGGGAGTTGACATTGCATTAATTTGTTTGTGGGTGTTCGCGCTGTTGTATTAATCTGTTACAGGGTGTTCATGCTGTTGTATTAATCTGTTACAGGGAGTTTACGCTGTTGAATTAATCTGTTTCAGGGAGTTTGCATTGTTGTATTAATCTGTTTCAGGCAATTTGCGCTGTTGCATTAATCTGTTTCAGGGAGTTTACATTGTATTAATCTTTTTGTGGGAGTTCACGCTGCTGTATTAATTTCTTTCAGGGTGCTCACGCTCTCGTATTAATCTGTTTCAGAGAGCTCATGGTGTTGTATTAATCTGTTTCAGGGAGCTCGCCCTGTTGTATTAATCTATTTCCGGGAGTTTGCGCTGTTGTATTAATCTGTTTCAGGGAGTTGACATTGCATTAATTAACATTGACCACCGCCAGTGGGCTGATATCGCCTCAAACCGTGCATCTTGGCGCCTCACAGTTTTGCGGGCAGCAACCTCCTTTGAAGAAGACCGCAGAGCCTACCTCACTGACAAAAGGCAAAGGAGGAAAAACCCAACACCCAACCCCAACCAACCAATTTTCCCCTGCAACCGCTGCAATCGTGTCTGCCTGTCCCGCATCGGACTTGTCAGCCACAAACGAGCCTGCAGCTGACGTGGACTTTTTAACCCCTCCATAAATCTTCGTCCGCGAAGCCAAGCCAAAGAAGAAAGAAGACATTAATCTGTTTCAGGGAGTTGGAGCTGTTGTATTAGTCTATTTCAGGGAACTCGCGCTGTTGAATTAATCAGTTACAGGGCATTCACGATGTTGTATTAATCTGTTTCAGGGAGTTTGTGCCGTTGTATTAATCTATTTCAGGGAGTTTGCGCTGTTGTATTAATCTGTTTCAGGGAGTTCACGCTGCTGTTTTAATGTGGTTCAGGGAGTTCACTCTGTGGTATTAATCTGTTTCAGGGAGTTTGAATTGTTGTATTAATCTGTTTCAGGCAGTTCACATTGTATTATTCACTTTGTGGGATTTCAGGCTGTTGTATTAATCTGTTTCAGGGAGCTGGAGCTGTTGTATTAGTCTATTTCAGGGAGCTCGCGCTGTTGAATTAATCAGTTTCAGGGCATTCGCGATGTTGTATTAATCTGTTTCAGGGAGTTCGTGCCGTTGTATTAATCTGTTTCAGGCAGTTCCCATTGTATTATTCTCTTGGTGGAAGTTCAGGCTGTTGTATTAATTTGTTTCAGGGAGCTCGTGCTGTTGTATTAATCTCTTTCAGGGAGTTCGCGCTGTTATATTAATCTGCTTTAGAGAGCTCATCGTGTTGCATTTATCTGTTTCAGGGAGCTCGCATTGTTGTATTAATCTGTTTCAGGGATTTTGCGCTCTTGCATTAATCTGTTTCAGGGAGCTAACGCTGTTGTAATAATCAGTTTCAGTGAGTTCACGTTGTTGTATTTATGTGCTTCAGGGAGTTCGCGCTGTTGTATTAATCTGTTTCAGGGAGCTCGCCATGTTGTATTAATCTATTTCAGGGAGTTCACGCTGTTGTATTAATCTGTTTCAGGGAGCTCGTCATGTTGTATTTATGTATTTCAGGGAGTTCACGCTGTTGTATTAATCTGTTTCAAGGAGTTCAAACTGATGTATTAATCTGTTTCAGGGTGTTCACATTGTATTAATCTTTTTGTGGGAGTTAACGCTGTTGTATTAATTTGTTTTAGGGAGCTCACATTGTATTAATCTTTTTGTGGGAGTTCACGCTCTTGAATTAATTTATTTCAAGGAGCTTGCGTTGTTGTATTAATCTGCTTCAGGGAACTTGAGTTCTTGTATTAATCTGTTTCAGGGAGTTCACGCTACTGTATTAATCTCTTTCAGGGAGTTCGTGCTGTTGTATTAATCTGTTTCAGGGAATAGGTGCTGTTGTATTAATCTGTTTCAGGGAGTTCGTGCTGTTGTATTAATCTGTTCAGGGAGTTCGCGATGTTATATTAATCTGTTTCAGGGAGTTCCTGCTGTTGTATGAATCTGTTTCAGGGAGTTCGCTCTGTTCAATTAATCTGTTTCAGGGTGCTAATGGTGTTGTATTAATCAGTTTCAGGGAGCTAAAGCTGTTGTATTAATCAGTTTCAGGGAGCTAACGCTGTTGTGTTAATCACTTTCAGGGAGTTCATGCTGTTGTATTAATGTGTTTCAGGGAGTTCGCGCTTTTGTATTAATCTGTTTCAGGGAGTTTGCGCTGTTGTATTAAACAGTTCCATTTGTTTAAGCTGTTGTATTAATCTTTTTCAGTGAGTTCAAACTGATGTATTAATCTGTTTCAGGGAGTTCACATTGTATTAATATTTTTGTGGGAGTACACGCTGTTGTATTAATTTGTTTTAGGGAGCTCACATTGTATTAATCTTTTTGTGGGAGTTCGCGCTGTTGTATTAATCTGTTTCAGGGAGTTGACATTGCATTAATTTGTTTGTGGGAGTTCGCGCTGTTGTATTAATCTGTTACAGGGAGTTCATGCTGTTGTATTAATCTGTTACAGGGAGTTCACGCTGTTGAATTAATCTGTTTCAGGGAGTTTGCATTGTTGTATTAATCTGTTTCAGGCAATTTGCGCTGTTGCATTAATCTGTTTCAGGGAGTTCAAGGTGATGTATTAATCTGTTTCAGGGAGCTCGCCCTGTTGTATTAATCTATTTCCGGGAGTTTGCGCTGTTGTATTAATCTGTTTCAGGGAGTTCACGCTGCTGTTTTAATGTGGTTCAGGGAGTTCACTCTGTGGTATTAATCTGTTTCAGGGAGTTTGAATTGTTGCATTAATCTGTTTCAGGCAGTTCACATTGTATTATTCACTTTGTGGGATTTCAGGCTGTTGTATTAATCTGTTTCAGGGAGCTGGAGCTGTTGTATTAGTCTATTTCAGGGAGCTCGCGCTGTTGAATTAATCAGTTTCAGTGCATTCGCGATGTTGTATTAATCTGTTTCAGGGAGTTCGTGCCGTTGTATTAATCTGTTTCAGGCAGTTCCCATTGTATTATTCGCTTGGTGGAAGTTCAGGCTGTTGTATTAATTTGTTTCAGGGAGCTCGTGCTGTTGTATTAATCTCTTTCAGGGAGTTCGCGCTGTTATATTAATCTGCTTGAGAGATCATCGTGTTGCATTTATCTGTTTCAGGGAGCTCGCATTGTTGTATTAATCTGTTTCAGGGAGCTCGCATTGTTGTATTAATCTGTTTCAGGGAGTTCACATTGTATTAATATTTTTGTGGGAGTTCACGCTGTTGTATTAATTTGTTTTAGGGAGCTCACATTGTATTAATCTTTTTGTGGGAGTTCACGCTCTTGAATTAATTTGTTAAAGGGAGCTTGCGCTGTTGTATTAATCTGTTTCAGGGAGTTCGTTCTGTTGTATTAATCTGTTTCAGGGAGTTTGTTCTGTTGTATTAATCTGTTTCAGGGACCCTTCTCCATTAACAATGGCGTGAAGCAAGGCTGTGTTCTCGCACCAACCCTCTTTTCAATCTTCTTCAGCATGATGCTGAACCAAGCCATGAAAGACCCCAACAATGAAGACGCTGTTTACATCCGGTACCGCACGGATGGCAGTCTCTTCAATCTGAGGCGCCTGCAAGCTCACACCAAGACACAAGAGAAACTTGTCCGTGAACTACTCTTTGCAGATGATGCCGCTTTAGTTGCCCATTCAGAGCCAGCTCTTCAGCGCTTGACGTCCTGCTTTGCGGAAACTGCCAAAATGTTTGGCCTGGAAGTCAGCCTGAAGAAAACTGAGGTCCTCCATCAGCCAGCTCCCCACCATGACTACCAGCCCCCCCACATCTCCATCGGGCACACAAAACTCAAAACGGTCAACCAGTTTACCTATCTCGGCTGCACCATTTCATCAGATGCAAGGATCGACAATGAGATAGACAACAGACTCGCCAAGGCAAATAGCGCCTTTGGAAGACTACACAAAAGAGTCTGGAAAAACAACCAACTGAAAAACCTCACAAAGATAAGCGTATAGAGAGCCGTTGTCATACCCACACTCCTGTTCGGCTCCGAATCATGGGTCCTCTACCGGCACCACCTACGGCTCCTAGAACGCTTCCACCAGCGTTGTCTCCGCTCCATCCTCAACATCCATTGGAGCGCTCACACCCCTAACGTCGAGGTACTCGAGATGGCAGAGGTCGACAGCATCGAGTCCACGCTGCTGAAGATCCAGCTGCGCTGGATGGGTCACGTCTCCAGAATGGAGGACCATCGCCTTCCCAAGATCGTATTATATGGCGAGCTCTCCACTGGCCACCGTGACAGAGGTGCACCAAAGAAAAGGTACAAGGACTGCCTAAAGAAATCTCTTGGTGCCTGCCACATTGACCACCGCCAGTGGGCTGATAACGCCTCAAACCGTGCATCTTGGCGCCTCACAGTTTGGCGGGCAGCAGCCTCCTTTGAAGAAGACCGCAGAGCCCACCTCACTGACAAAAGGCAAAGGAGGAAAAACCCAACACCCAACCCCAACCAACCAATTTTCCCTTGCAACCGCTGCAATCGTGTCTGCCTGTGCCGCATCGGACTGGTCAGCCACAAACGAGCCTGCAGCTGACGTGGACTTTTTACCCCCTCCATAAATCTTCGTCCGCGAAGCCAAGCCAAAGAAAAAGAAGAAAAAGAAGAAAAAAAAAAAATTAATCTGTTTCAGAGAGTTCAAACTGATGTATGAATCTGTTTCAGGGAGTTCACATTGTATTAATATTTTTGTGGGAGTTCACGCTGTTGTATTAATTAGTTTTAGGGAGCTCACGTTGTAGTAATCTTTTTGTGGGAGATCGCACTGTTGTATTAATCTGTTTCAGGGATTTGACATTGCATTAATTTGTTTGTGGGAGCTCGCGCTGTTGTATTAATCTGTTACAGGGAGTTCACGCTGTTGAATTAATCTGTTTCAAGGAGTTTGCGTTGTTGTATTAATCTGTTTCAGGGAATTTGCGCTGTTGTATTAATCTGTTTCAGGGAGTTCAAGGTGATGTATTAATCTGTTTAAGGGAGTTCACAATGTATTAATCTTTTTGTGGGAGTTCACGCTGTTGTATTAATTTCTTTCAGGGAGCTCACGCTCTTGTATTAATCTGTTTCAGAGAGCTCATGGTGTTGTATTAATCTGTTTCAGGGAGCTCACCCTGTTGTATTAATCTGTTTCAGGGAGCTCGCCCTGTTGTATTAATCTATTTCAGGGAGTTTGCGCTGTTTTATTAATCTGTTTCTGGGAGTTTGAATTGTTGTATTAATCTGTTTCAGGCAGTTCACATTGTATTATTAACTTTGTGGGAGTTCAGGCTGTTGTATTAATCTGTTTCAGGGAGCTGAAGTTGTTGTATTAGTCTATTTCAGGGAGCTCGCGCTGTTGAATTAATCAGTTTCAGGGCATTCGCGATGTTGTATTAATCTGTTTCAGGGAGTTTGCGCTGTTCTACTAATCTGTTTCAGGGAGCTAACACTGTTGTATTAATCAGTTTCAGCGTGTTCGTACTGTTGTATTAATCTGTTTCAGAGAGCGCATGGTGTTGTATTAATTTGTTTCAGGGAGCTCGCATTGTTGTATTAATCTGTTTCAGGGTGTTCGCGCTGTTGTATTAATCTGTTTCAAGGAGTTCACGCTGCTGTATTAATCTTTTCAGGGAGTTCATATTGAATTAATGTGTTAGTGGGAGTTCGCGCTGTTGTATTAATCTGTTTCAGGGAGTTCACGCTGCTGTATTAATCTTTTCCGGGAGTTCACAATGAATTAATGTGTTTGTGGGAGTTCACGCTGTTGTATTAATCTGTTTCAGGGAGTTCTCGGTGTTGTATTAATCTTTTTCAGGGAGTTCTCGCTGTTGTATTAATCTGTTACAGGGAGCTCGCGCTGTTGTATTAATCTGTTTCAGGGAGTTCGTGCTGTTGTATTAATCTGTTTCAGGGAGCTTGTGCTGTTGTATTAATCTGTTTCAGGGAGTTCGCGATGTTGTATTAATCGGTTTCAGGGTGTTCGCGCTGTTGTTTTAATCTGTTTCAGGGAGTTCCTGCTGTTGTATTAATCTGTTTCAGGGAGTTCGAATTGTTGTATTAATCTGTTTCAGGCATTTCCCATTGTATTATTCTCTTGGTGGAAGTTCAGGCTGTTGTATTAATTTTTTTTCAGGGAGCTCGCGCTGCTGTATTAATCTCTTTCATGGAGTTCGCACTGTTGTATTAACCTGCTTTAGAGAGCTCATGGTGTTGCATTTATCTGTTTCAGGCAGCTCGCATTGTTGTATTCATCTGTTTCAGGGATTTTGCGCTCTTGTATTAATCTGTTTCAGGGAGCTAACGCTGTTGTGATAAACAGTTTCAGGGAGGTCATGTTGTTGTATTTATGTGCTTCAGGGAGTTCGCGCTGTTGTTTTAATCTGTTTCAGGGAGCTCGCCATGTTGTATTAATCTATTTCAGGGAGTTCACGCTGTTGTATTAATCATTTTCAGGGAGCTCAAACTGATGTATTAATCTGTTTCAGGGAGTTCACATTGTATTAATATTTTTGTGGGAGTTCACGCTGTTGTATTAATTAGTTTTAGGGAGCTCACATTGTAGTAATCTTTTTGTGGGAGATCGCACTGTTGTATTAATCTGTTTCAGGGATTTGACATTGCATTAATTTGTTTGTGGGAGCTCGCGCTGTTGTATTAATCTGTTACAGGGAGTTCACGCTGTTGAATTAATCTGTTTCAAGGAGTTTGCGTTGTTGTATTAATCTGTTTCAGGGAGCTTGTGCTGTTGTATTAATCTGTTTCAGGGAATTTGCGCTGTTGTATTAATCTGTTTCAGGGAGTTCAAGGTGATGTATTAATCTGTTTCAGGGAGTTCGAATTGTTGTGTTAATCTGTTTCATACAGTTCTCATTGTATTATTCTCTTTGTGGGAGTTCAGGCTGTTGTATTAATCTGTTTCAGGGAGCTCGCGCTGTTGTATTAATCTGTTTCAGGGAGTTCGTGCTGTTGTATTAATCTGTTTCAGGGAGCTTGTGCTGTTGTATTAATCTGTTTCAGGGAGTTCGCGATGTTGTATTAATCTGTTTCAGGGAGTTCCTGCTGTTGTATTAATCTGTTTCAGGGAGTTCGAATTGTTGTATTAATCTGTTTCAGGCAGTTCCCATTGTATTATTCTCTTGGTGGAAGTTCAGGCTGTTGTATTAATTTTTTTTCAGGGAGCTCGCGCTGTTGTATTAATCTCTTTCAGGGAGTTCGCACTGTTGTATTAACCTGCTTTAGAGAGCTCATGGTGTTGCATTTATCTGTTTCAGGCGGCTCGCATTGTTGTATTAATTTGTTTCAGGGATTTTGCGCTCTTGTATTAATCTGTTTCAGGGAGCTAACGCTGTTGTGATAAAGAGTTTCAGGGAGGTCATGTTGTTGTATTTATGTGCTTAAGGGAGTTCGCGCTGTTGTTTTAATCTGTTTCAGGGAGCTCGCCATGTTGTATTAATCTATTTCAGGGAGTTCACGCTGTTGTATTAATCATTTTCAGGGAGTTCAAACTGATGTATTAATCTGTTTCAGGGAGTTCACATTGTATTAATATTTTTGTGTGAGTTCACGCTCTTGAATTAATTGGTTTAAGGTAGCTTGCGCTGTTGTATTAATCTGCTTCAGAGAGTTCATGGTGTTGTATTAATCTGTTTCAGGGAGCTCGGTTTGTTGTATTAATCTGTTTCAGGGAACTTGCGCTCTTGTATTAATCTGTTTGAGGGAGTTCACGCTGCTGTATTAATCTGTTTCAGGGAGTTCACATTGTATTAATCTTTTTGTGGGAGTTCACGCTGTTGTATTAATTTCTTTCAGGGAGCTCACGCTCTTGTATTAATCTGTTTCAGTGAGCTCATGGTGTTGTATTAATCTGTTTCAGGGAGCTCGCCCTGTTGTATTAATCTATTTCAGGGAGTTTGCGCTGTTGTATTAATCTGTTTCAGGGAGTTCATGCTGCTGTTTTAATGTGGTTCAGGGAGTTCACTCTGTTGTATTAATCTGTTTCATGGACTTCGAAATGTTGTGTTAATCTGTTTCAGACAGTTCTCATTGTATTATTCTCTTTGTGGGAGTTCAGGCTGTTGTATTAATCTGTTTCAGGGAGTTTGCGCTGTTGTATTAATGTGTTTCAGGGAGCTAACACTGTTGTATTAACCAGTTTCAGCGTCTTCGTACTGTTGCATTAATCTGTTTCAGAGAGCGCATGGTGTTGTATTGATTTATTTCAGGGAGTTCGCTCTGTTGTATTAATCTGTTTCAAGGAGTTCACGCTGCTGTATTAATCTTTTCATGGAGTTCACAATGAATTAATGTGTTTGTGGGAGTTCGAGCTCTTGTATTAATCTTTTTCAGGGAGTTCTCGCTGTTGTATTAATCTGTATCAGGGAGCTCGCGCTGTTGTATTAATCTGTTTAAGCGAGTTCGTGCTGTTGTATTAATCTGTTTCAGGGGGCTTGTGCTGTTGTATTAATCTGTTTCAGGGAGTTCGCGATGTTGTATTAATCTGTTTCAGGGAGTTAAAGGTGATGTATTAATCTGTTTCATGGAGTTCACATTGCATTAATCTTTTTGTGGGAGTTCATGCTGTTGAATTAATTTCTTTCAGGGAGCTCGCGCTCTTGTATTAATCTGTTTCAGAGAGCTCATGGTGTTGTATTAACCTGCTTTAGAGAGCTCATGGTGTTGCATTTATCTGTTTCAGGGAGCTCGGATTGTTGTATTAATCTGTTTCAGGGATTTTGCGCTCTTGTATTAATCTGTTTCAGGGAGCTAACGCTGTTGTGATAATCAGTTTCAGGGAGGTCACGTTGCTGTATTTATATGCTTCAGGGAGTTCGCGCTGTTGTTTTAATCTGTTTCAGGGAGCTCGCCATGTTGTATTAATCTATTTCAGGGAGTTCACGCTGTTGTATTAATCTATTTCAGGGAGTTCACGCTGTTGTATTAATCTGTGTCAGGGAGTTCAAACTGATGTATTAATCTGTTTCAGAGAGTTCACATTGTATTAATATTTTTGTGGGAGTTCAAGCTGTTGTATTAATTTGTTTTAGGGTGCTCACATTTTATTAATCTTTTTGTGGGAGTTCACGCTCTTGAATTAATTTGTTTAAGGGAGCTTGCGCTGTTGTATTAATCTGCTTCAGAGAGTTCATGGTGTTGTATTAATCTGTTTCAGGGAACTCGCCCTGTTGTATTAATCTATTTCAGGGAGTTGGCGCTGTTGTATTAATTTTTTTCAGGGAGTTCATGCTGCTGTAGTAATGTGTTTCAGGGCGTTCACGCTGTTGTATTAATCTATTTCAGGGAGTTCACGCTGTTGTATTAATCTGTTTCAGAGAGTTCAAACTGATGTATGAATCTGTTTCAGGGAGTTCACCTTGTATTAATATTTTTGTGGGAGTTCACGCTGTTGTTTTAATTAGTTTTAGGGAGCTCACATTGTAGTAATCTTTTTGTGGGAGATCGCACTGTTGTATTAATCTATTTCAGGGATTTGACATTGCATTAATTTGTTTGTGGGAGCTCGCGCTGTTGTATTAATCTCTTACAGGAAGTTCACGCTGTTGAATTAATCTGTTTCAAGGAGTTTGCGTTGTTGTATTAATCTGTTTCAGGGAATTTGCGCTGTTGTATTAATCTGTTTCAGGGAGTTCAAGGTGATGTATTAATCTGTTTTAGGGAGTTCACAATGTATTAATCTTTTTGTGGGAGTTCACGCTGTTGTATTAATTTCTTTCAGGGAGCTCACGCTCTTGTATTAATCTGTTTCAGAGAGCTCATGGTGTTGTATTAATCTGTTTCAGGGAGCTCACCCTGTTGTATTAATCTGTTTCAGGGAGCTCGCCCTGTTGTATTAATCTATTTCAGGGAGTTTGCGCTGTTTTATTAATCTGTTTCAGGGAGCTCACCCTGTTGTATTAATCTGTTTCAGGGAGCTCACCCTGTTGTATTAATCTATTTCAGGGAGTTTGCGCTGTTTTATTAATCTGTTTCTGGGAGTTTGAATTGTTGTATTAATCTGTTTCAGGCAGTTCACATTGTATTATTCACTTTGTGGGAGTTCAGGCTGTTGTATTAATCTGTTTCAGGGAGCTGGAGTTGTTGTATTAGTCTATTTCAGGGAGCTCGCGCTGTTGAATTAATCAGTTTCAGGGCATTCGCGATGTTGTATTAATCTGTCTCAGGGAGTTTGCGCTGTTCTACTAATCTGTTTCAGGGAGCTAACACTGTTGTATTAATCAGTTTCAGCGTGTTCGTACTGTTGTATTAATCTGTTTCAGAGAGCGCATGGTGTTGTATTAATTTGTTTCAGGGAGCTCGCATTGTTGTATTAATCTGTTTCAGGGTGTTCGCGCTGTTGTATTAATCTGTTTCAAGGAGTTCACGCTGCTGTATTAATCTTTTCAGGGAGTTCACATTGAATTAATGTGTTAGTGGGAGTTCGCGCTGTTGTATTAATCTGTTTCAGGGAGTTCACGCTGCTGTATTAATCTTTTCCGGGAGTTCACAATGAATTAATGTGTTTGTTGGAGTTCACGCTGTTGTATTAATCTGTTTCAGGGAGTTCTCGCTGTTGTATTAATGTGTTTCAGGGAGTTCTCGCTGTTGTATTAATCTGTTACAGGGAGCTCGCGCTGTTGTATTAATCTGTTTCAGGGAGTTCGTGCTGTTGTATTAATCTGTTTCAGGGAGCTTGTGCTGTTGTATTAATCTGTTTCAGGGAGTTCGCGATGTTGTATTAATCTGTTTCAGGGTGTTCGCGCTGTTGTTTTAATCTGTTTCAGGGAGTTCCTGCTGTTGTATTAATCTGTTTCAGGGAGTTCGAATTGTTGTATTAATCTGTTTCAGGCATTTCCCATTGTATTATTCTCTTGGTGGAAGTTCAGGCTGTTGTATTAATTTTTTTTCAGGGAGCTCGCGCTGTTGTATTAATCTCTTTCAGGGAGTTCGCACTGTTGTATTAACCTGCTTTAGAGAGCTCATGGTGTTGCATTTATCTGTTTCAGGCAGCTCGCATTGTTGTATTCATCTGTTTCAGGGATTTTGCGCTCTTGTATTAATCTGTTTCAGGGAGCTAACGCTGTTGTGATAAACAGTTTCAGGGAGGTCATGTTGTTGTATTTATGTGCTTCAGGGAGTTCGCGCTGTTGTTTTAATCTGTTTCAGGGAGCTCGCCATGTTGTATTAATCTATTTCAGGGAGTTCACGCTGTTGTATTAATCATTTTCAGGGAGTTCAAACTGATGTATTAATCTGTTTCAGGGAGTTCACATTGTATTAATATTTTTGTGTGAGTTCACGCTCTTGAATTAATTGGTTTAAGGTAGCTTGCGCTGTTGTATTAATCTGCTTCAGAGAGTTCATGGTGTTGTATTAATCTGTTTCAGGGAGCTCGGTTTGTTGTATTAATCTGTTTCAGGGAACTTGCGCTCTTGTATTAATCTGTTTGAGGGAGTTCACGCTGCTGTATTAATCTGTTTCAGGGAGTTCACATTGTATTAATCTTTTTGTGGGAGTTCACGCTGTTGTATTAATTTCTTTCAGGGAGCTCACGCTCTTGTATTAATCTGTTTCAGTGAGCTCATGGTGTTGTATTAATCTGTTTCAGGGAGCTCGCCCTGTTGTATTAATCTATTTCAGGGAGTTTACGCTGTTGTATTAATCTGTTTCAGGGAGTTCACGCTGCTGTTTTAATGTGGTTCAGGGAGTTCACTTTGTTGTATTAATCTGTTTCATGGAGTTCGAATTGTTGTGTTAATCTGTTTCAGACAGTTCTCATTGTATTATTCTCTTTGTGGGAGTTCAGGCTGTTGTATTAATCTGTTTCAGGGAGCTGGTGCTGTTGTATTAGTCTATTTCAGGGAGCTCGCGCTGTTGAATTAATCAGTTTCAGGGCATTCGCGATGTTGTATTAATCTGTTTCAGGGAGTTTGCGCTGTTCTACTAATCTGTTTCAGGGAGCTAACACTGTTGTATTAATCAGTTTCAGCGTGTTCGTACTGTTGTATTAATCTGTTTCAGAGAGCGCATGGTGTTGTATTAATTTGTTTCAGGGAGCTCGCATTGTTGTATTAATCTGTTTCAGGGTGTTCGCGCTGTTGTATTAATCTGGTTCAAGGAGTTCACGCTGCTGTATTAATCTTTTCAGGGAGTTCACATTGAATTAATGTGTTAGTGGGAGTTCGCGCTGTTGTATTAATCTGTTTCAGGGAGTTCACGCTGCTGTATTAATCTTTTCCGGGAGTTCACAATGAATTAATGTGTTTGTGGGAGTTCACGCTGTTGTATTAATCTGTTTCAGGGAGTTCTCGCTGTTGTATTAATGTGTTTCAGGGAGTTCTCGCTGTTGTATTAATCTGTTACAGGGAGCTCGCGCTGTTGTATTAATCTGTTTCAGGGAGTTCGTGCTGTTGTATTAATCTGTTTCAGGGAGCTTGTGCTGTTGTATTAATCTGTTTCAGGGAGTTCGCGATGTTGTATTAATCTGTTTCAGGGTGTTCGCGCTGTTGTTTTAATCTGTTTCAGGGAGTTCCTGCTGTTGTATTAATCTGTTTCAGGGAGTTCGAATTGTTGTATTAATCTGTTTCAGGCATTTCCCATTGTATTATTCTCTTGGTGGAAGTTCAGGCTGTTGTATTAATTTTTTTTACGGGGAGCTCGCGCTGTTGTATTAATCTCTTTCAGGGAGTTCGCACTGTTGTATTAACCTGCTTTAGAGAGCTCATGGTGTTGCATTTATCTGTTTCAGGCAGCTCGCATTGTTGTATTCATCTGTTTCAGGGATTTTGCGCTCTTGTATTAATCTGTTTCAGGGAGCTAACGCTGTTGTGATAAACAGTTTCAGGGAGGTCATGTTGTTGTATTTATGTGCTTCAGGGAGTTCGCGCTGTTGTTTTAATCTGTTTCAGGGAGCTCGCCATGTTGTATTAATCTATTTCAGGGAGTTCACGCTGTTGTATTAATCATTTTCAGGGAGTTCAAACTGATGTATTAATCTGTTTCAGGGAGTTCACATTGTATTAATATTTTTGTGTGAGTTCACGCTCTTGAATTAATTGGTTTAAGGTAGCTTGCGCTGTTGTATTAATCTGCTTCAGAGAGTTCATGGTGTTGTATTAATCTGTTTCAGGGAGCTCGGTTTGTTGTATTAATCTGTTTCAGGGAACTTGCGCTCTTGTATTAATCTGTTTGAGGGAGTTCACGCTGCTGTATTAATCTGTTTCAGGGAGTTCACATTGTATTAATCTTTTTGTGGGAGTTCACGCTGTTGTATTAATTTCTTTCAGGGAGCTCACGCTCTTGTATTAATCTGTTTCAGTGAGCTCATGGTGTTGTATTAATCTGTTTCAGGGAGCTCGCCCTGTTGTATTAATCTATTTCAGGGAGTTTACGCTGTTGTATTAATCTGTTTCAGGGAGTTCACGCTGCTGTTTTAATGTGGTTCAGGGAGTTCACTTTGTTGTATTAATCTGTTTCATGGAGTTCGAATTGTTGTGTTAATCTGTTTCAGACAGTTCTCATTGTATTATTCTCTTTGTGGGAGTTCAGGCTGTTGTATTAATCTGTTTCAGGGAGCTGGTGCTGTTGTATTAGTCTATTTCAGGGAGCTCGCGCTGTTGAATTAATCAGTTTCAGGGCATTCGCGATGTTGTATTAATCTGTTTCACGGAGTTCGTGCCGTTGTATTAATCTGTTTCAGGGAGTTTGCGCTGTTGTATTAATGTGTTTCAGGGAGCTAACACTGTTGTATTAACCAGTTTCAGCGTCTTCGTACTGTTGTATTAATCTGTTTCAGAGAGTGCATGGTGTTGTATTGATTTGTTTCAGGGAGTTCGCGCCGTTGTATTAATCTGTTTCAAGGAGTTCACGCTGCTGTATTAATCTTTTCATGGAGTTCACAATGAATTAATGTGTTTGTGGGAGTTCGCGCTGTTGTATTAATCTGTTTCAGGGAGTTCTCGCTGTTGTATTAATCTGTATCAGGGAGCTCGCGCTGTTGTATTAATCTGTTTAAGCGAGTTCGTGCTGTTGTATTAATCTGTTTCATGGGGCTTGTGCTGTTGTATTAATCTGTTTCAGGGAGTTCGCGATGTTGTATTAATCTGTTTCAGGGAGTTCAAGGTGATGTATTAATCTGTTTCAGGGAGTTCACATTGCATTAATCTTTTTGTGGGAGTTCATGCTGTTGAATTAATTTCTTTCAGGGAGCTCGCGCTCTTGTATTAATCTGTTTCAGAGAGCTCATGGTGTTGTATTAACCTGCTTTAGAGAGCTCATGGTGTTGCATTTATCTGTTTCAGGCGGCTCGCATTGTTGTATTAATTTGTTTCAGGGATTTTGCGCTCTTGTATTAATCTGTTTCAGGGAGCTAACGCTGTTGTGATAAACAGTTTCAGGGAGGTCATGTTGTTGTATTTATGTGCTTCAGGGAGTTCGCGCTGTTGTTTTAATCTGTTTCAGGGAGATCGCCATGTTGTATTAATCTATTTCAGGGAGTTCACGCTGTTGTATTAATCATTTTCAGGGAGTTCAAACTGATGTATTAATCTGTTTCAGGGAGTTCACATTGTATTAATATTTTTGTGTGAGTTCACGCACTTGAATTAATTGGTTTAAGGTAGCTTGCGCTGTTGTATTAATCTGATTCAGAGAGTTCATGGTGTTGTATTAATCTGTTTCAGGGAGCTCGGTTTGTTGTATTAATCTGTTTCAGGGAACTTGCGCTCTTGTATTAATCTGTTTAAGCGAGTTCGTGCTGTTGTATTAATCTGTTTCAGGGAGCTTGTGCTGTTGTATTAATCTGTTTCAGGGAGTTCGCGATGTTGTATTAATCTGTTTCAGGGAGTTCAAGGTGATGTATTAATCTGTTTCAGGGAGTTCACATTGCATTAATCTTTTTGTGGGAGTTCATGCTGTTGAATTAATTTCTTTCAGGGAGCTCGCGCTCCTGTATTAATCTGTTTCAGAGAGCTCATGGTGTTGTATTAACCTGCTTTAGAGAGCTCATGGTGTTGCATTTATCAGTTTCAGGGAGCTCGGATTGTTGTATTAATCTGTTTCAGGGATTTTGCGCTCTTGTATTAATCTGTTTCAGGGAGCTAACGCTGTTGTGATAATCTGTTTCAGGGAGGTCACGTTGCTGTATTTATGTGCTTCAGGGAGTTCGCGCTGTTGTTTTAATCTGTTTCAGGGAGCTCGCCATGTTGTATTAATCTATTTCAGGGAGTTCACGCTGTTGTATTAATCTATTTCAGGGAGTTCACGCTGTTGGATTAATCTGTGTCAGGGAGTTCAAACTGATGTATTAATCTGTTTCAGAGAGTTCACATTGTATTAATATTTTTGTGGGAGTTCAAGCTGTTGTATTAATTTGTTTTAGGGTGCTCACATTTTATTAATCTTTTTGTGGGAGTTCACGCTCTTGAATTAATTTGTTTAAGGGAGCTTGCGCTGTTGTATTAATCTGCTTCAGAGAGTTCATGGTGTTGTATTAATCTGTTTCAGGGAACTCGCCCTGTTGTATTAATCTATTTCAGGGAGTTGGCGCTGTTGTATTAATTTTTTTCAGGGAGTTCATGCTGCTGTAGTAATGTGTTTCAGGGCGTTCACGCTGTTGTATTAATCTGTTTCAGGGAGTTCAAATTGTTGTGTTAATCTGTTTCATACAGTTCTCATTGTATTATTCTCTTTGTGGGAGTTCAGGCTGTTGTATTAATCTGTTTCAGGGAGCTGGAGCTGTTGTATTAGTCTATTTCAGGGAGCTCGTGCTGTTGAATTAATCAGTTTCAGGGCATTCGCGATGTTGTATTAATCTGTTTCACGGAGTTCGTGCCGTTGTATTAATCTGTTTCAGGGAGTTTGCGCTGTTGTTTTAATGTGTTTCAGGGAGCTAACACTGTTGTATTAACCAGTTTCAGCGTCTTCGTACTGTTGTATTAATCTGTTTCAGAGAGCGCATGGTGTTGTATTGATTTGTTTCAGGGAGTTCGCGCTGTTGTATTAATCTGTTTCAAGGAGTTCACGCTGCTGTATTAATCTTTTCATGGAGTTCACAATGAATTAATGTGTTTGTGGGAGTTCGCGCTGTTGTATTAATCTGTTTCAGGGAGTTCTCGCTGTTGTATTAATCTGTATCAGGGAGCTCGCGCTGTTGTATTAATCTGTTTAAGCGAGTTCGTGCTGTTGTATTAATCTGTTTCAGGGGGCTTGTGCTGTTGTATTAATCTGTTTCAGGTAGTTCGCGATGTTGTATTAATCTGTTTCAGGGAGTTCAAGGTGATGTATTAATCTGTTTCAGGGAGTTCACATTGCACTAATCTTTTTGTGGGAGTTCATGCTGTTGAATTAATTTCTTTCAGGGAGCTCGCGCTCTTGTATTAATCTGTTTCAGAGAGCTCATGGTGTTGTATTAACCTGCTTTAGAGAGCTCATGGTGTTGTATTTATCTGTTTCAGGGAGCTCGGATTGTTGTATTAATCTGTTTCAGGGATTTTGCGCTCTTGTATTAATCTGTTTCAGGGAGCTAACGCTTTTGTGATAATCAGTTTCAGGGAGGTCACGTTGTTGTATTTATGTGCTTCAGGGAGTTCGCGCTGTTGTTTTAATCTGTTTCAGGGAGCTCGCCATGTATTAATCTATTTCAGGGAGTTCACGCTGTTGTATTAATCTATTTCAGGGAGTTCACGCTGTTGTATTAATCTGTGTCAGGGAGTTCAAACTGATGTATTAATCTGTTTCAGGGAGTTCACGCTGCTGTATTAATCTTTTCCGGGAGTTCACAATGAGTTAATGTGTTTGTGGGAGTTCACGCTGTTGTATTAATCTGTTTCAGGGAGTTCTCGCTGTTGTATTAATCTGTTTCAGGGAGTTCTCGCTGTTGTATTAATCTGTTTCAGGGAGCTCGCGCTGTTGTATTAATCTGTTTCAGGGAGTTCGTGCTGTTGTATTAATCTGTTTCAGGGAGCTTGTGCTGTTGTATTAATCTGTTTCAGTGAGTTCGCGATGATGTATTAATCTGTTTCAGGGTGTTCGCGCTGTTGTTTTAATCTGTTTCAGGGAGTTCCTGCTGTTGTATTAATCTGTTTCAGGGAGTTCGAATTGTTGTATTAATCTGTTTCAGGCAGTTCCCATTGTATTATTCTCTTGGTGGAAGTTCAGGCTGTTGTATTAATTTTTTTTCAGGGAGCTCGCGCTGTTGTATTAATCTCTTTCAGGGAGTTCGCACTGTTGTATTAACCTGCATTAGAGAGCTCATGGTGTTGCATTTATCTGTTTCAGGCAGCTCGCATTGTTGTATTAATTTGTTTCAGGGATTTTGCGCTCTTGTATTAATCTGTTTCAGGGAGCTAACGCTGTTGTGATAAACAGTTTCAGGGAGGTCATGTTGTTGTATTTATGTGCCTCAGGGAGTTCGCGCTGTTGTTTTAATCTGTTTCAGGGAGCTCGCCATGTTGTATTAATCTATTTCAGGGAGTTCACGCTGTTGTATTAATCTGTTTCAGGGAGTTCACGCTGCTGTTTTAATGTGGTTCAGGGAGTTCACTCTGTTGTATTAATCTGTTTCATGGAGTTCGAATTGTTGTGTTAATCTGTTTCAGACAGTTCTCATTGTATTAGTCTATTTCAGGGAGCTCGCGCTGTTGAATTAATCAGTTTCAGGGCATTCGCGATGTTATATTAATCAGTTTCACGGAGTTCGTGCCGTTGTATTAATCTGTTTCAGGGAGTTTGCGCTGTTATATTAATCTATTTCAGGGAGTTCACGCTGTTGTATTAATCTGTTTCAAGGAGTTCAAACTGATGTATTAATCTGTTTCAGGGTGTTCACATTGTATTAATCTTTTTGTGGGAGTTAACGCTGTTGTATTAATTTTTTTTAGGGAGCTCACATTGTATTAATCTTTTTGAGGGAGTTCACGTTCTTGAATTAATTTATTTCAAGGAGCTTGCGTTGTTGTATTAATCTGTTTCAGGGAGTTCACGCTGCTGTATTAATCGCTTTCAGGGAGTTCGTGCTGTTGTATTAATCTGTTTCAGGGAGTTCGTGCTGTTGTATTAATCTGTTTCAGGGAGTTCGTGCTGTTGTATTAATCTGTTTCAGGGAGTTCGTGCTGTTGTATTAATCTGTTTCAGGGAGTTCGCGCTGTTCAATTAATCTGTTTCAGGGTGCTAATGGTGTTGTATTAATCAGTTTCAGGGAGCTAACGTTGTTGTACTAATGTGTTTCAATGAGTTCACGCTGTTGTATTAATCCTTTTCAGGGAGTTCGAATTGTTGTATTAATCTGTTTCAGGCAGTTCCCATTGTATTATTCTCTTGGTGGAAATTCAGGCTGTTGTATTAATTTGTTTCAGGGAGCTCGCGCTGTTGTATTAATCTCTTTCAGGGAGTTCGCGCTTTTGTATTAATCTGTTTCAGGGAGCTCGCCATGTTGTATTAATCTATTTCAGGGAGTTCACGCTGTTGTATTAATCTGTTTCAGAGAGTTCAAACTGATGTATTAATCTCTTTCAGGGAGTTCAAATTGTATTAATAGTTTTGTGGGAGTTCACGCTGTTGTATTAATTAGTTTTAGGGAGCTCACATTGTATTAATCTTTTTGTGGGAGTTCGCGCTGTTGTATTAATCTGTTACAAGGATTTCAAACTGATGTATTAATCTGTTTCAGGGTGTTCACATTGTATTAATCTTTTTGTGGGAGTTAACGCTGTTGTATTAATTTGTTTTAGGGAGCTCACATTGTATTAATCTTTTTGTGGGAGTTCACGCTCTTGAATTAATTTATTTCAAGGAGCTTGCGTTGTTGTATTAATCTGTTTCAGGGAACTTGAGTTCTTGTATGAATCAGTTTCAGGGAGTTCACGCTGCTGTATTAATCTCTTTCAGGGAGTTCGTGCTGTTGTATTAATCTGTTTCAGGGAGTTCGTGCTGTTGTATTAATCTGTTTCAGGGAGTACGTGCGGTTGTATTAATCTGTTCAGGGAGTTCGTGATGTTATATTAATCTGTTTCAGGGAGTTCCTGCTGTTGTATTAATCTGTTTCAGGGAGTTCGCGCTGTTCAATTAATCTGTTTCAGGGTGCTAATGGTGTTATATTAATCAGTTTCAGGGAGCTAACGCTGTTGTATTAATCAGTTTCAGGGAGCTAACGCTGTTGTGTTAATCAGTTTCAGGGAGTTCATGCTGTTGTATTAATGTGTTTCAGGGAGTTCGCGCTGTTGTTTTAATGTGTTTCAGTGAGTTCGCGCTGTTGTATTAAACAGTTCCATTTGTTTAAGCTGTTGTATTAATCTTTTTCAGTGAGTTCACGCTGTTGTATTAATGTGTTTCAATGAGTTCTCGCTGTTGTATTAATCTGTTTCAGGGAGTTCGAATTGTTGTATTAATCTGTTTCAGGCAGTTCCCATTGTATTATTCTCTTGTTGGAAGTTCAGGCTGTTGTATTAATATGTTTCAGGGAGCTCGCGCTGTTGTATTAATCTCTTTCAGGGAGTTCGCGCTGTTGTATTAATCTGTTTCAGGGAGCTAACGCTGTTGTAATAATCAGTTTCAGGGAGGTCATGTTGTATTTATGTGCTTCAGGGAGTTCGCGCTGTTGTCTTAATCTGTTTCAGGGAACTCGCCATGTTGTATTAATCTATTTCAGGGAGTTCACGCTGTTGTATTAATCTGTTTCAGAGAGTTCAAACTGATGTATTAATCTGTTTCAGGGAGTTCGTGCCGTTGTATTAATCTGTTTCAGGGAGTTTGCGCTGTTCTACTAATCTGTTTCAGGGAGCTAACACTGTTGTATTAATCAGTTTCAGCGTGTTCGTACTGTTGTATTAATCTGTTTCAGAGAGCGCATGGTGTTGTATTAATTTGTTTCAGGGAGCTCGCATTGTTGTATTAATCTGTTTCAGGGAACTTGCGCTGTTGTATTAATCTGTTTTAGGGAGATGACGTTGTTGTATTAATCTGTTTCAAGGAATTCACTCAGCTGTATTAATCTTTTCAGGGAGTTCACATTGAATTAATGTGTTTGTGGGAGTTCGCTCTGTTGTATTAATCTGTTTCAGAGAGTTCTCGCTGTTGTATTAATCTGTTTCAGGGAGCTCGCGCTGTTGTATTAATCTGTTTCAGGGAGTTCGTTCTGTTGTATTAATCTGTTTCAGGGAGCTTGTGCTGTTGTATTAATCTGTTTCAGGGAGTTGGCGATGTTGTATTAATCTGTTTCAGGGAGTTGGCGATGTTGTATTAATCTGTTTCAGGGAGTTCGCGCTGTTGTATTAATCTGTTTCAGGGAGTTCGCGCTGTTGTATTCATCTGTTGCACGGATTTCCTGCTGTTGTATTAATCTGTTTCAGGGAGTTAGCGCTGTTCTATTAATCTGTTTCAGGGAGCTAACGCTGTTGTATTAATCAGTTTCTGGGAGCTAATGCTGTTGTATTAATCAGTTTCAGGGAGTTTATGTTGTTGTATTAATGTGTTTCAGGGAGTTCGCGCGGTTGTATTAATCTGTTTCAGAGACCTCATGGTGTTGTACTAACCTGTTTCAGGTAGCTGGCGCTGTTGTATTAATCTGTTTCAGGGAGCTCGTGCTGTTGTATTAATCTGTTTCAGGGATTTCGTGCTGTTGTATTAATCTGTTTCAGGGAGTTCGCGATGTTCTATTAATCCATTTCTGTGAGTACGCGCAGATGTATTAATCAGATTCAGGGAGCTCGCTTTGTTGTGATAATCTGTTTCAGGGAGATTGCACTTTTGTATTAATCTGTTTCAAGGAGGTCACGCTGTTGTATTAATCTGTTTTGGGGAGTTCACGCTGTTGTATTAATCTCTTTCAGGGAGTTCACGCTATTGTATTAATCTGTTTTAGGGAGTTCACGCTGTTGTATTAATCTGTTTCAGGGAGTTGACATTGTATAAATTTGTATTAGGCAGTTCACGCTGTTTTATTCGTTTCAGTGAGTTCAAGCTGTTGTATTAATCTGTTTCAGTGAGTTTGCGTTGTTGTATTAATCTGTTTCAGGGAATTTGCGCTGTTGTATTAATCTGTTTCAGGGAGTTCAAGGTGACCTATTGATCTGTTTAGGGGAGTTCACCTTGAATTAATCCTTTTGTGCGAGTTCACGCTGTTGTATTAATTTCTTTCAGGGAGCTCACGCTCTTGTATTAATCTGTTTCAGGGGGCTCGTACGGTTGTATTAATCTGTTTCATGGAGCTCGTCCTGTTGTATTAATCTATTTAAGGGAGTTGGCGCTGTTCTATTAAACTGTTTCAGTGAGTTCACGCTGTTGTATTAATCTGTTTCAGAGACCTCATGGTGTTGTATTAATCTGTTTCAGAGAGCTCGACCTGTTGTATTAATCTATTCCAGGGAGTTGGCGCTGTTGTATTAATCTGTTTCAGGCAGTTCCCATTGTATTATTCTCTTGGTGGAAGTTCAGGCTGTTGTATTAATTTGTTTCAGGGAGCTCGCACTGTTGTATTAATCTCTTTCAGGGAGTTCGCGCTTTTGTATTCATCTGTTTCAGGGAGCTCGCCATCTTGTATTAATCTTTTTCAGGGAGTTCACGCTGTTGTATTAATCTGTTTCAGAGAGTTCAAACTGATGTATTAATCTGTTTCAGGGAGTTCACATTGTATTAATATTTTTGTGGGAGTTCACGCTGTTGTATTAATTAGTTTTAGGGAGCTCACATTGTATTAATCTTTTTGTGGGAGTTCGCGCTGTTGTATTAATCTGTTTCAGGGAGTTGACATTGCATTAATTTGTTTGTGGGAGTTCGCGCTGTTGTATTAATCTGTTACAGGGAGTTCACGCTGTTGTATTAATCTGTTACAGGGAGTTCACTCTGTTGAATTAATCTGTTTCAGGGAGCTTGCATTGTTGTATTAATCTGTTTCAGGGAGTTCACATTGTATTAATCTTTTTGTGGGAGTTCACGCTGCTGTATTAATTTCTTTCAGGGAGCTTACGC
This sequence comes from Narcine bancroftii, assembly GCF_036971445.1. Lineage (NCBI taxonomy): Eukaryota > Metazoa > Chordata > Chondrichthyes > Torpediniformes > Narcinidae > Narcine > Narcine bancroftii. The sequence continues at coordinate 137,605,967 of NC_091473.1, read as the reverse complement.
TTTTGTATTAATCTGTTTCAGAGAGGTCATGGTGTTGTATTAATCTGTTTCAGGGAGCTCGCATTGTTGTATTAATCTGTTTCAGGGATTTTGCGCTCTTGAATTAATCTGTTTCAGGGAGCTAACGCTGTTGTAATAATCAGTTTCAGTGAGTTCACGTTGTTGTATTTATGTGCTTCAGGGAGTTCACGCTGTTGTATTAATCTGTTTCAGGGAGTTCGTGCTGTTGTATTAATCTGATTCAGGGAGTTTGTGCTGTTATATAAATCTGTTCAGGGAGTTCTCGATGTTATATTAATCCGTTCAGGGAGTTCCTGCTGTTGTATTAATCTGTTTCAGGGAGTTCGCGCTGTTCAATTAATCTGTTTCAGGGTGCTAATGGTGTTGTATTAATCAGTTTCAGGGAGCTAACGCTGTTGTATTAATCAGTTTCAGGGAGCTAATGCTGTTGTGTTAATCAGTTTCAGGGAGTTCATGCTGTTGTATTAATGTGTTTCAGGGAGTTCGCGCTGTTGTATTAAACAGTTCCATTTGTTTAAGCTGTTGTATTAATCTTTTTCAGTGAGTTTACGCTGTTGTATTAATCTGTTTCAGAGACCTCAAGGTGTTGTATTAATCTGTTTAAGGGAGATCGCCTTGTTGTATTAATCTATTTCCGGGAGTTAACGCTGCTGTACTAATTTGTTTCAGTGAGTTCACGCTGTTGTATTAATCTGTTTCAGGGAGTTCGATTTGTTGTATTAATCTGTTTCAGGCAGTTCCAATTGTATTATTCTCTTGGTGGAAGTTCAGGCTGTTGTATTAATTTGTTTCAGGGAGCTCGCGCTGTTGTATTAATCTCTTTCAGGGAGTTCGCGCTGTTGTATTAATCTGTTTCAGGGAGCTCGTGCTGTTGTATTAATCTGTTTCAGGGAGTTCGCGATGTTCTATTAATCCATTTCTGTGAGTTCACGCTGTTGTATTAATCTGTTTCAGAGACCTCTTGGTGTTGTATTAATCTGTTTCAGAGAGCTCGACCTGTTGTATTAATCTATTTCAGGGAGTTGGCGCTGTTGTATTAATCTGTTTCAGGCAGTTCCCATTGTATTATTCTCTTGGTGGAAGTTCAGCCTGTTGTATTAATTTGTTTCAGGGAATTCGCGCTGTTATATTAATCTGCTTAAGAGAGCTCATCGTGTTGCATTTATCTGTTTCAGGGAGCTCGCATTGTTGTATTAATCTGTTTCAGGGATTTTGCGCTCTTGCATTAATCTGGTTCAGGGAGCTAACGCTGTTGTAATAATCAGTTTAAGTGAGTTCACGATGTTGTATTTATGTGCTTTAGGGAGTTCGCGCTGTTGTATTAATCTGTTTCAGGGAGTTCACGCTGTTGTATTAATCTGTTTCAAGGAGTTCAAACTGATGTATTAATCTGTTTCAGGGTGTTCACATTGTATTAATCTTTTTGTGGGAGTTAACGCTGTTGTATTAATTTTTTTTAGGGAGCTCACATTGTATTAATCTTTTTGAGGGAGTTCACGCTCTTGAATTAATTTATTTCAAGGAGCTTGCGTTGTTGTATTAATCTGCTTCAGGGAACTTGAGTTCTTGTATTAATCTGTTTCAGGGAGTTCACGCTGCTGTATTAATCGCTTTCAGGGAGTTCGTGCTGTTGTATTAATCTGTTTCAGGGAGTTCGTGCTGTTGTATTAATCTGTTTCAGGGAGTTCGTGCTGTTGTATTAATCTGTTTCAGGGAGTTCGTGCTGTTGTATTAATCTGTTTCAGGGAGTTCGCGCTGTTCAATTAATCTGTTTCAGGGTGCTAATGGTGTTGTATTAATCAGTTTCAGGGAGCTAACGCTGTTGTATTAATCTATTTCAGGGAGTTAACGCTGCTGTACTAATGTGTTTCAGTGAGTTCACGCTGTTGTATTAATCTGTTTCAGGGAGTTCGAATTGTTGTATTAATCTGTTTCAGGCAGTTCCCATTGTATTATTCTCTTGGTGGAAATTCAGGCTGTTGTATTAATTTGTTTCAGGGAGCTCGCGCTGTTGTATTAATCTGTTTCAGGGAGTTCGTGCTGTTGTATTAATCTGTTTCAGGGAGCTCGCCCTGTTGTATTAAGCTATTTCAGGGAGTTAACGCTGCTGTATTAATGTGTTTCAGTGAGTTCTCGCTGTTGTATTAATCTGTTTCAGGCAGTTCAAATTGTTGTATTAATCTGTTTCAGGCAGTTCCCATTGTATTATTCTCTTGGTGGAAGTTCAGGCTGTTGTATTAATATGTTTCAGGGAGCTCGCGCTGTTGTATTAAACTCTTTCAGGGAGTTCGCGCTGTTGTATTAATCTGTTTCAGGGAGCTAACGCTGTTGTAATAATCAGTTTCAGGGAGGTCATGTTGTATTTATGTGCTTCAGGGAGTTCGCGCTGTTGTTTTAATCTGTTTCAGGGAGCTTGCCATGTTGTATTAATCTATTTCAGGGAGTTCACGCTGTTGTATTAATCTGTTTCAGAGAGTTCAAACTGATGTATTAATCTGTTTCAGGGAGTTCGTGCCGTTGTATTAATCTGTTTCAGGGAGTTTGCGCTGTTCTACTAATCTGTTTCAGGGAGCTAACACTGTTGTATTAATCAGTTTCAGCGTGTTCGTACTGTTGTATTAATCTGTTTCAGAGAGCTCATGGTGTTGTATTAATTTGTTTCAGGGAGCTCGCATTGTTGTATTAATCTGTTTCAGGGAACTTGCGCTGTTGTATTAATCTGTTTTAGGGAGATGACGTTGTTGTATTAATCTGTTTCAAGGAATTCACTCTGCTGTATTAATCTTTTCAGGGAGTTCACATTGAATTAATGTGTTTGTGGGAGTTCGCGCTGTTGTATTAATCTGTTTCAGGGAGATCGCCTTGTTGTATTAATCTATTTCAGGGAGTTAACGCTGCTGTACTAATTTGTTTCAGTGAGTTCACGCTGTTGTATTAATCTGTTTCAGGGAGTTCGAATTGTTGTATTAATCTGTTTCAGGCAGTTCCAATTGTATTATTCTCTTGGTGGAAGTTCAGGCTGTTGTATTAATTTGTTTCAGGGAGCTCGCGCTGTTGTATTAATCTCTTTCAGGGAGTTCGCGCTGTTGTATTAATCTGTTTCAGGGAGCTAACGTTGTTGTATTAATCAGTTTCAGGGAGTTTATGTTGTTCTATTAATGTGTTTCAGGGAGTTTGCGCTGTTGTATTAATCTGTTTCAGGGAGCTCGTGCTGTTGTATTAATCTGTTTCAGGGAGTTCGCGATGTTCTATTAATCCATTTTTGAGTTCGCGCAGATGTATTAATCAGATTCAGGGAGCTCGCTCTGTTGTGATAATCTGTTTCAGGGTGATTGCACTTTTGTATTAATCAGTTTCTAGGAGGTCACGCTGTTGTATTAATCTGTTTCAGGGAGTTCACGCTGTTGTATTAATCTCTTTCAGGGAGTTCACGCTGATGTATTAATCTGTTTTAGGGAGTTCACGCTGTTGTATTAATCTGTTTCAGGGAGTTGACATTGTATTAATTTGTTTTACGCAGTTCATGCTGTTTTATTCATTTCGGGGAGTTCAGTCTGTTGAATTAATCTGTTTCAGTGAGTTTGCGTTGTTGTATTAATCTGTTTCAGGGAATTTGCGCTGTTGTATTAATCTGTTTCACGGAGTTCAAGGTGACGTATTGATCTGTTTCGGGGAGTTCACCTTGAATTAATCCTTTTGTGCGAGTTCACGCTGTTGTATTAATTTCTTTCAGGGAGCTCACGCTCTTGTATTAATCTGTTTCAGGGGGCTCGTACGGTTGTATTAATCTGTTTCATGGAGCTCGTCCTGTTGTATTAATCTATTTAAGGGAGTTGGCGCTGTTCTATTCAACTGTTTCAGTGAGTTCACGCTGTTGTATTAATCTGTTTCAGAGACCTCTTGGTGTTGTATTAATCTGTTTCTGAGAGCTCGACCTGTTGTATTAATCTATTTCAGGGAGTTGGCGCTGTTGTATTAATCTGTTTCAGGCAGTTCCCATTGTATTATTCTCTTGGTGGAAGTTCAGCCTGTTGTATTAATTTGTTTCAGGGAATTCGCGCTGTTATATTAATCTGCTTAAGAGAGCTCATCGTGTTGCATTTATCTGTTTCAGGGAGCTCGCATTGTTGTATTAATCTGTTTCAGGGATTTTGCGCTCTTGCATTAATCTGGTTCAGGGAGCTAACGCTGTTGTAATAATCAGTTTAAGTGAGTTCACGATGTTGTATTTATGTGCTTTAGGGAGTTCGCGCTGTTGTATTAATCTGTTTCAGGGAGTTCACGCTGTTGTATTAATCTGTTTCAAGGAGTTCAAACTGATGTATTAATCTGTTTCAGGGTGTTCACATTGTATTAATCTTTTTGTGGGAGTTAACGCTGTTGTATTAATTTTTTTTAGGGAGCTCACATTGTATTAATCTTTTTGAGGGAGTTCACGCTCTTGAATTAATTTATTTCAAGGAGCTTGCGTTGTTGTATTAATCTGCTTCAGGGAACTTGAGTTCTTGTATTAATCTGTTTCAGGGAGTTCACGCTGCTGTATTAATCGCTTTCAGGGAGTTCGTGCTGTTGTATTAATCTGTTTCAGGGAGTTCGTGCTGTTGTATTAATCTGTTTCAGGGAGTTCGTGCTGTTGTATTAATCTGTTTCAGGGAGTTCGTGCTGTTGTATTAATCTGTTTCAGGGAGTTCGCGCTGTTCAATTAATCTGTTTCAGGGTGCTAATGGTGTTGTATTAATCAGTTTCAGGGAGCTAACGCTGTTGTATTAATCTATTTCAGGGAGTTAACGCTGCTGTACTAATGTGTTTCAGTGAGTTCACGCTGTTGTATTAATCTGTTTCAGGGAGTTCGAATTGTTGTATTAATCTGTTTCAGGCAGTTCCCATTGTATTATTCTCTTGGTGGAAATTCAGGCTGTTGTATTAATTTGTTTCAGGGAGCTCGCGCTGTTGTATTAATCTCTTTCAGGGAGTTCGCGCTTTTGTATTAATCTGTTTCAGGGAGCTCGCCATGTTGTATTAATCTATTTCAAGGAGTTCACGCTGTTGTATTAATCTGTTTCAGAGAGTTCAAACTGATGTATTAATCTCTTTCAGGGAGTTCAAATTGTATTAATATTTTTGTGGGAGTTCACGCTGTTGTATTAATTTGTTTTAGGGAGCTCACATTGTATTAATCTTTTTGAGGGAGTTCGCGCTGTTGTATTAATCTGTTTCAAGGAGTTCAAACTGATGTATTAATCTGTTTCAGGGTGTTCACATTGTATTAATCTTTTTGTGGGAGTTAACGCTGTTGTATTAACTTGTTTGAGGGAGCTCACATTGTATTAATCTTTTTGTGGGAGTTCACGCTCTTGAATTAATTTATTTCAAGGAGCTTGCGTTGTTGTATTAATCTGTTTCAGGGAACTTGAGTTCTTGTATGAATCAGTTTCAGGGAGTTCACGCTGCTGTATTAATCTCTTTCAGGGAGTTCATGCTGTTGTATTAATCTTTTTCAGGGAGTTCGTGCTGTTGTATTAATCTGTTTCAGGGAGTTCGTGCTGTTGTATTAATCTGTTTCAGGGAGTTCGTGCTGTTGTATTAATCTGTTTCAGGGAGTTCGCGCTGTTCAATTAATCTGTTTCAGGGTGCTAATGGTGTTGTATTAATCAGTTTCAGGGAGCTAACGCTGTTGTATTAATCTATTTCAGGGAGTTAACGCTGCTGTACTAATGTGTTTCAGTGAGTTCACGCTGTTGTATTAATCTGTTTCAGGGAGTTCGAATTGTTGTATTAATCTGTTTCAGGCAGTTCCCATTGTATTATTCTCTTGGTGGAAATTCAGGCTGTTGTATTAATTTGTTTCAGGGAGCTCGCGCTGTTGTATTAATCTGTTTCAGGGAGTTCGTGCTGTTGTATTAATCTGTTTCAGGGAGCTCGCCCTGTTGTATTAATCTATTTCAGGGAGTTAACGCTGCTGTATTAATGTGTTTCAGTGAGTTCTCGCTGTTGTATTAATCTGTTTCAGGCAGTTCGAATTGTTGTATTAATCTGTTTCAGGCAGTTCCCATTGTATTATTCTCTTGGTGGAAGTTCAGGCTGTTGTATTAATATGTTTCAGGGAGCTCGCGCTGTTGTATTAATCTCTTTCAGGGAGTTCGCGCTGTTGTATTAATCTGTTTCAGGGAGCTAACGCTGTTGTAATAATCAGATTCAGGGAGGTCATGTTGTATTTATGTGCTTCAGGGAGTTCGCGCTGTTATTTTAATCTGTTTCAGGGAGCTCGCCATGTTGTATTAATCTATTTCAGGGAGTTCACGCTGTTGTATTAATCTGTTTCAGAGAGTTCAAACTGATGTATTAATCTGTTTCAGGGAGTTCGTGCCGTTGTATTAATCTTTTTCAGGGAGTTTGCGCTGTTCTACTAATCTGTTTCAGGGAGCTAACACTGTTGTATTAATCAGTTTCAGCGTGTTCGTACTGTTGTATTAATCTGTTTCAGAGAGCTCATGGTGTTGTATTAATTTGTTTCAGGGAGCTCGCATTGTTGTATTAATCTGTTTCAGGGAACTTGCGCTGTTGTATTAATCTGTTTTAGGGAGATGACGTTGTTGTATTAATCTGTTTCAAGGAATTCACTCTGCTGTATTAATCTTTTCAGGGAGTTCACATTGAATTAATGTGTTTGTGGGAGTTCGCGCTGTTGTATTAATCTGTTTCAGGGAGTTCGCGCTGTTGTATTCATCTGTTGCACGGATTTCCTGCTGTTGTATTAATCTGTTTCAGGGAGTTCGCGCTGTTCTATTAATCTGATTCAGGGAGCTAACGCTGTTGTATTAATCAGTTTCTGGGAGCTAACGCTGTTGTATTAATCAGTTTCAGGGAGTTTATGTTGTTGTATTAATGTGTTTCAGGGAGTTCGCGCTGTTGTATTAATCTGTTTCAGAGACCTCATGGTGTTGTACTAACCTGTTTCAGGTAGCTGGCGCTGTTGTATTAATCTGTTTCAGGGAGCTCGTGCTGTTGTATTAATCTGTTTCAGGGATTTCGTGCTGTTGTATTAATCTGTTTCAGGGAGTTCGCGATGTTCTATTAATCCATTTCTGTGAGTACGCGCAGATGTATTAATCAGATTCAGGGAGCTCGCTTTGTTGTGATAATCTGTTTCAGGGAGATTGCACTTTTGTATTAATCTGTTTCAAGGAGGTCACGCTGTTGTATTAATCTGTTTTGGGGAGTTCACGCTGTTGTATTAATCTCTTTCAGGGAGTTCACGCTATTGTATTAATCTGTTTTAGGGAGTTCACGCTGTTGTATTAATCTGTTTCAGGGAGTTGACATTGTATTAATTTGTATTAGGCAGTTCACGCTGTTTTATTCGTTTCAGTGAGTTCAAGCTGTTGAATTAATCTGTTTCAGTGAGTTTGCGTTGTTGTATTAATCTGTTTCGGGGAATTTGCGCTGTTGTATTAATCTGTTTCAGGGAGTTCAAGGTGACGTATTGATCTGTTTCGGGGAGGTCACCTTGAATTAATCCTTTGGTGCGAGTTCACGCTGTTGTATTAATTTCTTTCAGGGAGCTCACGCTCTTGTATTAATCTGTTTCAGGGGGCTCGTACGGTTGTATTAATCTGTTTCATGGAGCTCGTCCTGTTGTATTAATCTATTTAAGGGAGTTGGCGCTGTTCTATTAAACTGTTTCAGTGAGTTCACGCTGTTGTATTAATCTGTTTCAGGCAGTTCCCATTGTATTATTCTCTTGGTGGAAGTTCAGGCTGTTGTATTATTTTGTTTCAGGGATCTCGCGCTGTTGTATTAATCTCTTTCAGGGAGTTCGCGCTTTTGTATTAATCTGTTTCAGGGAGCTCGCCATGTTGTATTAATCTTTTTCAGGGAGTTCACGCTGTTGTATTAATCTGTTTCAGAGAGTTCAAACTGAAGTATTAATCTGTTTCAGGGAGCTAACACTGTTGTATTAATCAGTTTCAGCGTGTTCGTACTGTTGTATTAATCTGTTTCAGAGAGCTCATGGTGTTGTATTAATTTGTTTCAGGGAGCTCGCATTGTTGTATTAATCTGTTTCAGGGAACTTGCGCTGTTGTATTAATCTGTTTTAGGGAGATGACGTTGTTGTATTAATCTGTTTCAAGGAATTCACTCTGCTGTATTAATCTTTTCAGGGAGTTCACATTGAATTAATGTGTTTGTGGGAGTTCGCGCTGTTGTATTAATCTGTTTCAGGGAGATCGCCTTGTTGTATTAATCTATTTCAGGGAGTTAACGCTGCTGTACTAATTTGTTTCAGTGAGTTCACGCTGTTGTATTAATCTGTTTCAGGGAGTTCGAATTGTTGTATTAATCTGTTTCAGGCAGTTCCAATTGTATTATTCTCTTGGTGGAAGTTCAGGCTGTTGTATTAATTTGTTTCAGGGAGCTCGCGCTGTTGTATTAATCTCTTTCAGGGAGTTCGCGCTGTTGTATTAATCTGTTTCAGGGAGCTAACGATGTTGTATTAATCAGTTTCAGGGAGTTTATGTTGTTCTATTAATGTGTTTCAGGGAGTTCGCGCTGTTGTATTAATCTGTTTCAGGGAGCTCGTGCTGTTGTATTAATCTGTTTCAGGGAGTTCGCGATGTTCTATTAATCCATTTCTGTGAGTTCGCGCAGATGTATTAATCAGATTCAGGGAGCTCGCTCTGTTGTGATAATCTGTTTCAGGGTGATTGCACTTTTGTATTAATCAGTTTCTAGGAGGTCACGCTGTTGTATTAATCTGTTTCAGGGAGTTCACGCTGTTGTATTAATCTCTTTCAGGGAGTTCACGCTGATGTATTAATCTGTTTTAGGGAGTTCACGCTGTTGTATTAATCTGTTTCAGGGAGTTGACATTGTATTAATTTGTTTTACGCAGTTCACGCTGTTTTATTCATTTCGGGGAGTTCAGTCTGTTGAATTAATCTGTTTCAGTGAGTTTGCGTTGTTGTATTAATCTGTTTCAGGGAATTTGCGCTGTTGTATTAATCTGTTTCACGGAGTTCAAGGTGACGTATTGATCTGTTTCGGGGAGTTCACCTTGAATTAATCCTTTTGTGCGAGTTCACGCTGTTGTATTAATTTCTTTCAGGGAGCTCACGCTCTTGTATTAATCTGTTTCAGGGGGCTCGTACGGTTGTATTAATCTGTTTCATGGAGCTCGTCCTGTTGTATTAATCTATTTAAGGGAGTTGGCGCTGTTCTATTCAACTGTTTCAGTGAGTTCACGCTGTTGTATTAATCTGTTTCAGAGACCTCTTGGTGTTGTATTAATCTGTTTCTGAGAGCTCGACCTGTTGTATTAATCTATTTCAGGGAGTTGGCGCTGTTGTATTAATCTGTTTCAGGCAGTTCCCATTGTATTATTCTCTTGGTGGAAGTTCAGCCTGTTGTATTAATTTGTTTCAGGGAATTCGCGCTGTTATATTAATCTGCTTAAGAGAGCTCATCGTGTTGCATTTATCTGTTTCAGGGAGCTCGCATTGTTGTATTAATCTGTTTCAGGGATTTTGCGCTCTTGCATTAATCTGGTTCAGGGAGCTAACGCTGTTGTAATAATCAGTTTAAGTGAGTTCACGATGTTGTATTTATGTGCTTTAGGGAGTTCGCGCTGTTGTATTAATCTGTTTCAGGGAGTTCACGCTGTTGTATTAATCTGTTTCAAGGAGTTCAAACTGATGTATTAATCTGTTTCAGGGTGTTCACATTGTATTAATCTTTTTGTGGGAGTTAACGCTGTTGTATTAATTTTTTTTAGGGAGCTCACATTGTATTAATCTTTTTGAGGGAGTTCACGCTCTTGAATTAATTTATTTCAAGGAGCTTGCGTTGTTGTATTAATCTGCTTCAGGGAACTTGAGTTCTTGTATTAATCTGTTTCAGGGAGTTCACGCTGCTGTATTAATCGCTTTCAGGGAGTTCGTGCTGTTGTATTAATCTGTTTCAGGGAGTTCGTGCTGTTGTATTAATCTGTTTCAGGGAGTTCGTGCTGTTGTATTAATCTGTTTCAGGGAGTTCGTGCTGTTGTATTAATCTGTTTCAGGGAGTTCGCGCTGTTCAATTAATCTGTTTCAGGGTGCTAATGGTGTTGTATTAATCAGTTTCAGGGAGCTAACGCTGTTGTATTAATCTATTTCAGGGAGTTAACGCTGCTGTACTAATGTGTTTCAGTGAGTTCACGCTGTTGTATTAATCTGTTTCAGGGAGTTCGAATTGTTGTATTAATCTGTTTCAGGCAGTTCCCATTGTATTATTCTCTTGGTGGAAATTCAGGCTGTTGTATTAATTTGTTTCAGGGAGCTCGCGCTGTTGTATTAATCTCTTTCAGGGAGTTCGCGCTTTTGTATTAATCTGTTTCAGGGAGCTCGCCATGTTGTATTAATCTATTTCAAGGAGTTCACGCTGTTGTATTAATCTGTTTCAGAGAGTTCAAACTGATGTATTAATCTCTTTCAGGGAGTTCAAATTGTATTAATATTTTTGTGGGAGTTCACGCTGTTGTATTAATTTGTTTTAGGGAGCTCACATTGTATTAATCTTTTTGAGGGAGTTCGCGCTGTTGTATTAATCTGTTTCAAGGAGTTCAAACTGATGTATTAATCTGTTTCAGGGTGTTCACATTGTATTAATCTTTTTGTGGGAGTTAACGCTGTTGTATTAACTTGTTTGAGGGAGCTCACATTGTATTAATCTTTTTGTGGGAGTTCACGCTCTTGAATTAATTTATTTCAAGGAGCTTGCGTTGTTGTATTAATCTGTTTCAGGGAACTTGAGTTCTTGTATGAATCAGTTTCAGGGAGTTCACGCTGCTGTATTAATCTCTTTCAGGGAGTTCATGCTGTTGTATTAATCTTTTTCAGGGAGTTCGTGGTGTTGTATTAATCTGTTTCAGGGAGTTCGTGCTGTTGTATTAATCTGTTTCAGGGAGTTCGTGCTGTTGTATTAATCTGTTTCAGGGAGTTCGCGCTGTTCAATTAATCTGTTTCAGGGTGCTAATGGTGTTGTATTAATCAGTTTCAGGGAGCTAACGCTGTTGTATTAATCTATTTCAGGGAGTTAACGCTGCTGTACTAATGTGTTTCAGTGAGTTCACGCTGTTGTATTAATCTGTTTCAGGGAGTTCGAATTGTTGTATTAATCTGTTTCAGGCAGTTCCCATTGTATTATTCTCTTGGTGGAAATTCAGGCTGTTGTATTAATTTGTTTCAGGGAGCTCGCGCTGTTGTATTAATCTGTTTCAGGGAGTTCGTGCTGTTGTATTAATCTGTTTCAGGGAGCTCGCCCTGTTGTATTAATCTATTTCAGGGAGTTAACGCTGCTGTATTAATGTGTTTCAGTGAGTTCTCGCTGTTGTATTAATCTGTTTCAGGCAGTTCGAATTGTTGTATTAATCTGTTTCAGGCAGTTCCCATTGTATTATTCTCTTGGTGGAAGTTCAGGCTGTTGTATTAATATGTTTCAGGGAGCTCGCGCTGTTGTATTAATCTCTTTCAGGGAGTTCGCGCTGTTGTATTAATCTGTTTCAGGGAGCTAACGCTGTTGTAATAATCAGATTCAGGGAGGTCATGTTGTATTTATGTGCTTCAGGGAGTTCGCGCTGTTGTTTTAATCTGTTTCAGGGAGCTCGCCATGTTGTATTAATCTATTTCAGGGAGTTCACGCTGTTGTATTAATCTGTTTCAGAGAGTTCAAACTGATGTATTAATCTGTTTCAGGGAGTTCGTGCCGTTGTATTAATCTGTTTCAGGGAGTTTGCGCTGTTCTACTAATCTGTTTCAGGGAGCTAACACTGTTGTATTAATCAGTTTCAGCGTGTTCGTACTGTTGTATTAATCTGTTTCAGAGAGCTCATGGTGTTGTATTAATTTGTTTCAGGGAGCTCGCATTGTTGTATTAATCTGTTTCAGGGAACTTGCGCTGTTGTATTAATCTGTTTTAGGGAGATGACGTTGTTGTATTAATCTGTTTCAAGGAATTCACTCTGCTGTATTAATCTTTTCAGGGAGTTCACATTGAATTAATGTGTTTGTGGGAGTTCGCGCTGTTGTATTAATCTGTTTCAGTGAGTTCGCGCTGTTGTATTCATCTGTTGCACGGATTTCCTGCTGTTGTATTAATCTGTTTCAGGGAGTTCGCGCTGTTCTATTAATCTGATTCAGGGAGCTAACGCTGTTGTATTAATCAGTTTCTGGGAGCTAACGCTGTTGTATTAATCAGTTTCAGGGAGTTTATGTTGTTGTATTAATGTGTTTCAGGGAGTTCGCGCTGTTGTATTAATCTGTTTCAGAGACCTCATGGTGTTGTACTAACCTGTTTCAGGTAGCTGGCGCTGTTGTATTAATCTGTTTCAGGGAGCTCGTGCTGTTGTATTAATCTGTTTCAGGGATTTCGTGCTGTTGTATTAATCTGTTTCAGGGAGTTCGCGATGTTCTATTAATCCATTTCTGTGAGTACGCGCAGATGTATTAATCAGATTCAGGGAGCTCGCTTTGTTGTGATAATCTGTTTCAGGGAGATTGCACTTTTGTATTAATCTGTTTCAAGGAGGTCACGCTGTTGTATTAATCTGTTTTGGGGAGTTCACGCTGTTGTATTAATCTCTTTCAGGGAGTTCACGCTATTGTATTAATCTGTTTTAGGGAGTTCACGCTGTTGTATTAATCTGTTTCAGGGAGTTGACATTGTATTAATTTGTATTAGGCAGTTCACGCTGTTTTATTCGTTTCAGTGAGTTCAAGCTGTTGAATTAATCTGTTTCAGTGAGTTTGCGTTGTTGTATTAATCTGTTTCGGGGAATTTGCGCTGTTGTATTAATCTGTTTCAGGGAGTTCAAGGTGACGTATTGATCTGTTTCGGGGAGGTCACCTTGAATTAATCCTTTGGTGCGAGTTCACGCTGTTGTATTAATTTCTTTCAGGGAGCTCACGCTCTTGTATTAATCTGTTTCAGGGGGCTCGTACGGTTGTATTAATCTGTTTCATGGAGCTCGTCCTGTTGTATTAATCTATTTAAGGGAGTTGGCGCTGTTCTATTAAACTGTTTCAGTGAGTTCACGCTGTTGTATTAATCTGTTTCAGGCAGTTCCCATTGTATTATTCTCTTGGTGGAAGTTCAGGCTGTTGTATTATTTTGTTTCAGGGATCTCGCGCTGTTGTATTAATCTCTTTCAGGGAGTTCGCGCTTTTGTATTAATCTGTTTCAGGGAGCTCGCCATGTTGTATTAATCTTTTTCAGGGAGTTCACGCTGTTGTATTAATCTGTTTCAGAGAGTTCAAGCTGAAGTATTAATCTGTTTCAGGGAGTTCACATTGTATTAATATTTTTGTGGGAGTTCACGCTGTTGTATTAATTAGTTTTAGGGAGCTCACATTGTATTAATCTTTTTGTGGGAGTTCGAGCTGTTGTATTAATCTGTTTCAGGGAGTTGACATTGCATTAATTTGTTTGTGGGAGTTCGCGCTGTTGTATTAATCTGTTACAGGGAGTTCACGCTGTTGTATTAATCTGTTACAGGGAGTTCACTCTGTTGAATTAATCTGTTTCAGGGAGCTTGCATTGTTGTATTAATCTGTTTCAGGGAGTTCATATTGTATTAATCTTTTTGTGGGAGTTCACGCTGCTGTATTAATTTCTTTCAGGGAGCTCACGCTCTTGTATTAATCTGTTTCAGAGAGGTCATGGTGTTGTATTAATCTGTTTCAGGGAGTTTATGCTGCTGTTTATTGTGGTTCAGGGAGTTCAAGGTGATGTATTAATCTGTTTCAGGCAGTTCCCATTGTATTATTCTCTTGCTGGAAGTTCAGGCTGTTGTTTTAATTTGTTTCAGGGAGCTCGTGCTGTTTTATTAATCTCTTTCAGGGAGTTCGCGCTGTTATATTAATCTGCTTTAGAGAGCTCGTCGTGTTGCATTGATCTGTTTCAGGGAGCTCGCATTGTTGTATTAATCTGTTTCAGGGATTTTGCGCTCTTGCATTAATCTGTTTCAGGGAGCTAACGCTGTTGTAATAATCAGTTTCAGTGAGTTCACGTTGTTGTATTTATGTGCTTCAGGGAGTTCGCGCTGTTGTATTAATCTGTTTCAGGGAGCTCGCCATGTTGTATTAATCTATTTCAGGGAGTTCACGCTGTTGTATTAATCTGTTTCAGGGAGCTCGCCCTGTTGTATTAATCTATTTCAGGGAGTTTGCGCTGTTGTATTAATCTGTTTCAGGGAGTTCACGCTGCTGTTTTAATGTGGTTCAGAAAGTTCACTCTGTGGTATTAATCTGTTTCAGGGAGTTTGAATTGTTGCATTAATCTGTTTCAGGCAGTTCACATTGTATTATTCACTTTGTGGGATTTCAGGCTGTTGTATTAATCTGTTTCGGTTGAGGATGGAGATCTTGTCGCTGAGGAGGACTTTGCCGTCTGAGCTGCGCAGCGGGCTTTGGACTTGGGGTGAGGGGCCGTACACAGCCTTTAGAGCCTCGTAGAAACCCCTGAAGTCGCCAATGTCCGCGCTGAGCTGTGTTCGTTTGGCGAGGCTAGTCCACCACTCATTTTGGATCTCCCGGAGTTTGCGCTGAAGATGGCTGCATGCGCGACGGAAGGCTTGTTTTTTCTCTGGACAGGACGGCTTTGTAAGGTGAGCCTGGTGGGCAGCTCGCTTCTTTGCCAGCAGCTCCTGGATTTCCTGGCTGTTTTCGTCAAACCAGTCCTTGTTTTTCCTGGAGGAGAAGCCCAGTACCTCTTCAGTGGATTGCAGTATGGTAGTCTTCAACTGATCGCAGAGGGTTTCAGGGGATGGGTCCGTGAGGCGGGTTGCAACGTCGAGCTTTGCTTTGGGGTTTGCCTGGAAGTTTCCTCTCGCTTCGTCTGACTGCAGTTTTCCAACATTGAACCTCTTTCTGGGGGCCCTGCTCCAGCTCCCTCAACAGCCCCTAAGGCTAGAGCTGGATGAGGTTCCCACCCTGGATGGGACATATAAGGCAATCGAACAACTGAAAAGTGGCAAAGCAGCAGGTATGGATGGAATCCCCCCAGAAGTCTGGAAGGCTGGCGGCAAAACTCTGCATGCCAAACTGCATGAGTTTTTCAAGCTTTGTTGGGACCAAGGTAAACTGCCTCAGGATCTTCGTGATGCCACCATCATCACCCTATACAAAAACAAAGGCGAGACATCAGACTGCTCAAACTACAGGGGAATCACGTTGCTCTCCATTGCAGGCAAAATCTTCGCTAGGATTCTACTAAACAGAATAATACCTAGTGTCGCCGAGAATATTCTCCCAGAATCACAGTGCGGCTTTCGCGCAAACAGAGGAACCACTGACATGGTCTTTGCCCTCAGACAGCTCCAAGAAAAGTGCAGAGAACAAAACAAAGGACTCTACATCACCTTTGTTGACCTCACCAAAGCCTTCGACACCGTGAGCAGGAAAGGGCTTTGGCAAATACTAGAGCGCATCGGATGTCCCCCAAAGTTCCTCAACATGATTATCCAACTGCACGAAAACCAACAAGGTCGGGTCAGATACAGCAATGAGCACTCTGAACCCTTCTCCATTAACAATGGCGTGAAGCAAGGCTGTGTTCTCGCACCAACCCTCTTTTCAATTTTCTTCAGCATGATGCTGAACCAAGCCATGAAAGACCCCAACAATGAAGACGCTGTTTACATCCGGTACCGCACGGATGGCAGTCTCTTCAATCTGAGGCGCCTGCAAGCTCACACCAAGACACAAGAGAAACTTGTCCGTGAACTACTCTTTGCAGATGATGCCGCTTTAGTTGCCCATTCAGAGCCAGCTCTTCAGCGCTTGACATCCTGCTTTGCGGAAACTGCTAAAATGTTTGGCCTGGAAGTCAGCCTGAAGAAAACTGAGGTCCTCCATCAGCCAGCTCCCCACCATGACTACCAGCCCCCCCACATCTCCATCGGGCACACAAAACTCAAAACGGTCAACAAGTTTACCTATCTCGGCTGCACCATTTCATCAGATGCAAGGATCGACAATGAGATAGACAACAGACTCGCCAAGGCAAATAGCGCCTTTGGAAGACTACACAAAAGAGTCTGGAAAAACAACCAACTGAAATACCTCACAAAGATAAGCGTATACAGAGCCGTTGTCATACCCACACTCCTGTTCGGCTCCGAATCATGGGTCCTCTACCGGCACCACCTACGGCTCCTAGAACGCTTCCACCAGCGTTGTCTCCGCTCCATCATCAGCATCCATTGGAGCGCTCACACCCCTAACGTCGAGGTACTCGAGATGGCAGAGGTCGACAGCATCGAGTCCACGCTGCTGAAGATCCAGCTGCGCTGGATGGGTCACGTCTCCAGAATGGAGGACCATCGCCTTCCCAAGATCGTATTATATGGCGAGCTCTCCACTGGCCACCGTGACAGAGGTGCACCAAAGAAAAGGTACAAGGACTGCCTAAAGAAATCTCTTGGTGCCTGCCACATTGACCACCGCCAGTGGGCTGATATCGCCTCAAACCGTGCATCTTGGCGCCTCACAGTTTGGCGGGCAGCAGCCTCCTTTGAAGAAGACCGCAGAGCCCACCTCACTGACAAAAGGCAAAGGAGGAAAAACCCAACACCCAACCCCAACCAACCAATTTTCCCTTGCAACCGCTGCAATCGTGTCTGCCTGTCCCGCATCGGACTGGTCAGCCACAAACGAGCCTGCAGCTGACGTGGACTTTTTTACCCCCTCCATAAATCTTCGTCCGCGAAGCCAAGCCAAAGAAGAAAGAAGACATTAATCTGTTTCAGGGAGTTGGAGCTGTTGTATTAGTCTATTTCAGGGAACTCGCGCTGTTGAATTAATCAGTTACAGGGCATTCGCGATGTTGTATTAATCTGTTTCAGGGAGTTTGTGCCGTTGTATTAATCTGTTTCAGGCAGTTCCCATTGTATTATTCGCTTGGTGGAAGTTCAGGCTGTTGTATTAATTTGTTTCAGGGAGCTCGTGCTGTTGTATTAATCTCTTTCAGGGAGTTCGCGCTGTTATATTAATCTGCTTTAGAGAGGTCATCGTGTTGCATTTATCTGTTTCAGGGAGCTCGCATTGTTGTATTAATCTGTTTCAGGGATTTTGCGCTCTTGCATTAATCTGTTTCAGGGAGCTAACGCTGTTGTAATAATCAGTTTCAGTGAGTTCACGTTGTTGTATTTATGTGCTTCAGGGAGTTCGTGCTGTTGTATTAATCTGTTTCAGGGAGTTCGTGCTGTTGTATTAATCTGATTCAGGGAGTTTGTGCTGTTGTATAAATCTGTTCAGGGAGTTCGCGATGTTATATTAATCCGTTCAGGGAGTTCCTGCTGTTGTATTAATCTGTTTCAGGGAGTTCGCGCTGTTCAATTGATCTGTTTCAGGGTGCTAATGGTGTTGTATTAATCAGTTTCAGGGAGCTAACGCTGTTGTATTAATCAGTTTCAGGGAGCTAATGCTGTTGTGTTAATCAGTTTCAGGGAGTTCATGCTGTTGTATTAATGTGTTTCAGGGACTTCGCGCTGTTGTATTAAACAGTTCCATTTGTTTAAGCTGTTGTATTAATCTTTTTCAGTGAGTTTACGCTGTTGTATTAATCTGTTTCAGAGACCTCAAGGTGTTGTATTAATCTGTTTAAGGGAGATCGCCTTGTTGTATTAATCTATTTCAGGGAGTTAACGCTGCTGTACTAATGTGTTTCAGTGAGTTCACGCTGTTGTATTAATCTGTTTCAGGGAGTTCGAATTGTTGTATTAATCTGTTTCAGGCAGTTCCCATTGTGTTATTCTCTTGGTGGAAATTCAGGCTGTTGTATTAATTTGTTTCAGGGAGCTCGCGCTGTTGTATTAATCTCTTTCAGGGAGTTCGCGCTGTTGTATTAATCTGTTTCAGGGAGCTAACGATGTTGTAATAATCAGTTTCAGGGAGGTCATGTTGTTGTATTTATGTGCTTCAGGGAGTTCGCCATGTTGTATTAATGTATTTCAGGGAGTTCACGCTGTTGTATTAATCTGTTTCAAGGAGTTCAAACTGATGTATTAATCTGTTTCAGGGTGTTCACATTGTATTAATCTTTTTGTGGGAGTTAACGCTGTTGTATTAATTTGTTTTAGGGAGCTCACATAGTATTAATCTTTTTGTGGGAGTTCACGCTCTTGAATTAATTTATTTCAAGGAGCTTGCGTTGTTGTATTAATCTGCTTTAGAGAGCTCATCGTGTTGCATTTATCTGTTTTAGGGAGCTCGCATTGTTGTATTAATCTGTTTCAGGGATTTTGCGCTCTTGCATTAATCTGTTTCAGGGAGCTAACGCTGTTGTAATAATCAGTTTCAGTGAGTTCACGTTGTTGTATTTATGTGCTTCAGCGAGTTCGCGCTGTTGTATTAATCTGTTTCAGGGAGCTCGCCATGTTGTATTAATCTATTTCAGGGAGTTCACGCTGTTGTATTAATCTGTTTCAGGGAGCTCGCCATGTTGTATTAATGTATTTCAGGGAGTTCACGCTGTTGTACTAATCTGTTTCAAGGAGTTCAAACTGTTGTATTAATCTGTTTCAGTGTGTTCACATTGTATTAATCTTTTTGTGGGAGTTAATTAACACTGTTGTATTAATTAGTTTTAGGGAGCTCACATTGTATTAATCTTTTTGTGGGAGTTCACGCTCTTGAATTAATTTATTTCAAGGAGCTTGCGTTGTTGTATTAATCTGCTTCAGGGAACTTGAGTTCTTGTATTAATCTGTTTCAGGGAGTTCACGCTACTATATTAATCTCTTTCAGGGAGTTCGTTCTGTTGCATTAATCTGTTTCAGGGAATAGGTGCTGTTGTATTAATCTGTTTCAGGGAATTCGTGCTGTTGTATTAATCTGTTCAGGGAGTTCGCGATGTTATATTAATCTGTTTCAGGGAGTTCCTGCTGTTGTATTAATCTGTTTCAGGTAGTTCGCGCTGTTCAATTAATCTGTTTCAGGGTGCTAATGGTGTTGTATTAATCAGTTTCAGGGAGCTAACGCTGTTGTATTAATCAGTTTCAGGGAGCTAACGCTGTTGTGTTAATCAGTTTCAGGGAGTTCATGCTGTTGTATTAATGTGTTTCAGGGAGTTCGCGCTGTTGTATTAATGTGTTTTAGGGAGTTCGCGCTGTTGTATTAAACAGTTCCATTTGTTTAAGCTGTTGTATTAATCTTTTTCAGTGAGTTCACGCTGTTGTATTAATCTGTTTCAGAGACCTCATGGTGTTGTATTAATCTATTTCAGGGAGTTAACGCTGCTGTATTAATGTGTTTCAGTGAGTTCACGCTGTTGTATTAATCTGTTTCAGGGAGTTCGAATTGTTGTATTAATCTGTTTCAGGCAGTTCCCATTGTCTTATTCTCTTGGTGGAAGTTCAGGCTGTTGTATTAATTTGTTTCAGGGAGCTCGCGCTGTTGTATTAATCTCTTTCAGGGTGTTCGCGCTGTTGTATTAATCTGTTTCAGGGAGCTCGCCATGTTGTATTAATCTATTTCAGGGAGTTCACGCTGTTGTATTAATCTGTTTCAGAGAGTTCAAACTGATGTATTAATCTGTTTCAGGGAGTTCACATTGTATTAATATTTTTGTGGGAGTATACGCTGTTGTATTAATTTGTTTTAGGGAGCTCACATTGTATTAATCTTTTTGTGGGAGTTCGCGCTGTTGTATTAATCTATTTCCGGGAGTTTGCGCTGTTGTATTAATCTGTTTCAGGGAGTTGACATTGCATTAATTAACATTGACCACCGCCAGTGGGCTGATATCGCCTCAAACCGTGCATCTTGGCGCCTCACAGTTTTGCGGGCAGCAACCTCCTTTGAAGAAGACCGCAGAGCCTACCTCACTGACAAAAGGCAAAGGAGGAAAAACCCAACACCCAACCCCAACCAACCAATTTTCCCCTGCAACCGCTGCAATCGTGTCTGCCTGTCCCGCATCGGACTTGTCAGCCACAAACGAGCCTGCAGCTGACGTGGACTTTTTAACCCCTCCATAAATCTTCGTCCGCGAAGCCAAGCCAAAGAAGAAAGAAGACATTAATCTGTTTCAGGGAGTTGGAGCTGTTGTATTAGTCTATTTCAGGGAACTCGCGCTGTTGAATTAATCAGTTACAGGGCATTCGCGATGTTGTATTAATCTGTTTCAGGGAGTTTGTGCCGTTGTATTAATCTATTTCAGGGAGTTTGCGCTGTTGTATTAATCTGTTTCAGGGAGTTCACGCTGCTGTTTTAATGTGGTTCAGGGAGTTCACTCTGTGGTATTAATCTGTTTCAGGGAGTTTGAATTGTTGTATTAATCTGTTTCAGGCAGTTCACATTGTATTATTCACTTTGTGGGATTTCAGGCTGTTGTATTAATCTGTTTCAGGGAGCTGGAGCTGTTGTATTAGTCTATTTCAGGGAGCTCGCGCTGTTGAATTAATCAGTTTCAGGGCATTCGCGATGTTGTATTAATCTGTTTCAGGGAGTTCGTGCCGTTGTATTAATCTGTTTCAGGCAGTTCCCATTGTATTATTCTCTTGGTGGAAGTTCAGGCTGTTGTATTAATTTGTTTCAGGGAGCTCGTGCTGTTGTATTAATCTCTTTCAGGGAGTTCGCGCTGTTATATTAATCTGCTTTAGAGAGCTCATCGTGTTGCATTTATCTGTTTCAGGGAGCTCGCATTGTTGTATTAATCTGTTTCAGGGATTTTGCGCTCTTGCATTAATCTGTTTCAGGGAGCTAACGCTGTTGTAATAATCAGTTTCAGTGAGTTCACGTTGTTGTATTTATGTGCTTCAGGGAGTTCGCGCTGTTGTATTAATCTGTTTCAGGGAGCTCGCCATGTTGTATTAATCTATTTCAGGGAGTTCACGCTGTTGTATTAATCTGTTTCAGGGAGCTCGTCATGTTGTATTTATGTATTTCAGGGAGTTCACGCTGTTGTATTAATCTGTTTCAAGGAGTTCAAACTGATGTATTAATCTGTTTCAGGGTGTTCACATTGTATTAATCTTTTTGTGGGAGTTAACGCTGTTGTATTAATTTGTTTTAGGGAGCTCACATTGTATTAATCTTTTTGTGGGAGTTCACGCTCTTGAATTAATTTATTTCAAGGAGCTTGCGTTGTTGTATTAATCTGCTTCAGGGAACTTGAGTTCTTGTATTAATCTGTTTCAGGGAGTTCACGCTACTGTATTAATCTCTTTCAGGGAGTTCGTGCTGTTGTATTAATCTGTTTCAGGGAATAGGTGCTGTTGTATTAATCTGTTTCAGGGAGTTCGTGCTGTTGTATTAATCTGTTCAGGGAGTTCGCGATGTTATATTAATCTGTTTCAGGGAGTTCCTGCTGTTGTATGAATCTGTTTCAGGGAGTTCGCTCTGTTCAATTAATCTGTTTCAGGGTGCTAATGGTGTTGTATTAATCAGTTTCAGGGAGCTAAAGCTGTTGTATTAATCAGTTTCAGGGAGCTAACGCTGTTGTGTTAATCAGTTTCAGGGAGTTCATGCTGTTGTATTAATGTGTTTCAGGGAGTTCGCGCTTTTGTATTAATCTGTTTCAGGGAGTTTGCGCTGTTGTATTAAACAGTTCCATTTGTTTAAGCTGTTGTATTAATCTTTTTCAGTGAGTTCAAACTGATGTATTAATCTGTTTCAGGGAGTTCACATTGTATTAATATTTTTGTGGGAGTACACGCTGTTGTATTAATTTGTTTTAGGGAGCTCACATTGTATTAATCTTTTTGTGGGAGTTCGCGCTGTTGTATTAATCTGTTTCAGGGAGTTGACATTGCATTAATTTGTTTGTGGGAGTTCGCGCTGTTGTATTAATCTGTTACAGGGAGTTCATGCTGTTGTATTAATCTGTTACAGGGAGTTCACGCTGTTGAATTAATCTGTTTCAGGGAGTTTGCATTGTTGTATTAATCTGTTTCAGGCAATTTGCGCTGTTGCATTAATCTGTTTCAGGGAGTTCAAGGTGATGTATTAATCTGTTTCAGGGAGCTCGCCCTGTTGTATTAATCTATTTCCAGGAGTTTGCGCTGTTGTATTAATCTGTTTCAGGGAGTTCACGCTGCTGTTTTAATGTGGTTCAGGGAGTTCACTCTGTGGTATTAATCTGTTTCAGGGAGTTTGAATTGTTGCATTAATCTGTTTCAGGCAGTTCACATTGTATTATTCACTTTGTGGGATTTCAGGCTGTTGTATTAATCTGTTTCAGTGAGCTCATGGTGTTGTATTAATCTGTTTCAGGGAGCTCGCCCTGTTGTATTAATCTATTTCAGGGAGTTTGCGCTGTTGTATTAATCTGTTTCAGGGAGTTCATGCTGCTGTTTTAATGTGGTTCAGGGAGTTCACTCTGTTGTATTAATCTGTTTCATGGACTTCGAAATGTTGTGTTAATCTGTTTCAGACAGTTCTCATTGTATTATTCTCTTTGTGGGAGTTCAGGCTGTTGTATTAATCTGTTTCAGGGAGTTTGCGCTGTTGTATTAATGTGTTTCAGGGAGCTAACACTGTTGTATTAACCAGTTTCAGCGTCTTCGTACTGTTGCATTAATCTGTTTCAGAGAGCGCATGGTGTTGTATTGATTTATTTCAGGGAGTTCGCTCTGTTGTATTAATCTGTTTCAAGGAGTTCACGCTGCTGTATTAATCTTTTCATGGAGTTCACAATGAATTAATGTGTTTGTGGGAGTTCGAGCTCTTGTATTAATCTTTTTCAGGGAGTTCTCGCTGTTGTATTAATCTGTATCAGGGAGCTCGCGCTGTTGTATTAATCTGTTTAAGCGAGTTCGTGCTGTTGTATTAATCTGTTTCAGGGGGCTTGTGCTGTTGTATTAATCTGTTTCAGGGAGTTCGCGATGTTGTATTAATCTGTTTCAGGGAGTTAAAGGTGATGTATTAATCTGTTTCATGGAGTTCACATTGCATTAATCTTTTTGTGGGAGTTCATGCTGTTGAATTAATTTCTTTCAGGGAGCTCGCGCTCTTGTATTAATCTGTTTCAGAGAGCTCATGGTGTTGTATTAACCTGCTTTAGAGAGCTCATGGTGTTGCATTTATCTGTTTCAGGGAGCTCGGATTGTTGTATTAATCTGTTTCAGGGATTTTGCGCTCTTGTATTAATCTGTTTCAGGGAGCTAACGCTGTTGTGATAATCAGTTTCAGGGAGGTCACGTTGCTGTATTTATATGCTTCAGGGAGTTCGCGCTGTTGTTTTAATCTGTTTCAGGGAGCTCGCCATGTTGTATTAATCTATTTCAGGGAGTTCACGCTGTTGTATTAATCTATTTCAGGGAGTTCACGCTGTTGTATTAATCTGTGTCAGGGAGTTCAAACTGATGTATTAATCTGTTTCAGAGAGTTCACATTGTATTAATATTTTTGTGGGAGTTCAAGCTGTTGTATTAATTTGTTTTAGGGTGCTCACATTTTATTAATCTTTTTGTGGGAGTTCACGCTCTTGAATTAATTTGTTTAAGGGAGCTTGCGCTGTTGTATTAATCTGCTTCAGAGAGTTCATGGTGTTGTATTAATCTGTTTCAGGGAACTCGCCCTGTTGTATTAATCTATTTCAGGGAGTTGGCGCTGTTGTATTAATTTTTTTCAGGGAGTTCATGCTGCTGTAGTAATGTGTTTCAGGGCGTTCACGCTGTTGTATTAATCTATTTCAGGGAGTTCACGCTGTTGTATTAATCTGTTTCAGAGAGTTCAAACTGATGTATGAATCTGTTTCAGGGAGTTCACCTTGTATTAATATTTTTGTGGGAGTTCACGCTGTTGTTTTAATTAGTTTTAGGGAGCTCACATTGTAGTAATCTTTTTGTGGGAGATCGCACTGTTGTATTAATCTATTTCAGGGATTTGACATTGCATTAATTTGTTTGTGGGAGCTCGCGCTGTTGTATTAATCTCTTACAGGAAGTTCACGCTGTTGAATTAATCTGTTTCAAGGAGTTTGCGTTGTTGTATTAATCTGTTTCAGGGAATTTGCGCTGTTGTATTAATCTGTTTCAGGGAGTTCAAGGTGATGTATTAATCTGTTTTAGGGAGTTCACAATGTATTAATCTTTTTGTGGGAGTTCACGCTGTTGTATTAATTTCTTTCAGGGAGCTCACGCTCTTGTATTAATCTGTTTCAGAGAGCTCATGGTGTTGTATTAATCTGTTTCAGGGAGCTCACCCTGTTGTATTAATCTGTTTCAGGGAGCTCGCCCTGTTGTATTAATCTATTTCAGGGAGTTTGCGCTGTTTTATTAATCTGTTTCAGGGAGCTCACCCTGTTGTATTAATCTGTTTCAGGGAGCTCACCCTGTTGTATTAATCTATTTCAGGGAGTTTGCGCTGTTTTATTAATCTGTTTCTGGGAGTTTGAATTGTTGTATTAATCTGTTTCAGGCAGTTCACATTGTATTATTCACTTTGTGGGAGTTCAGGCTGTTGTATTAATCTGTTTCAGGGAGCTGGAGTTGTTGTATTAGTCTATTTCAGGGAGCTCGCGCTGTTGAATTAATCAGTTTCAGGGCATTCGCGATGTTGTATTAATCTGTCTCAGGGAGTTTGCGCTGTTCTACTAATCTGTTTCAGGGAGCTAACACTGTTGTATTAATCAGTTACAGCGTGTTCGTACTGTTGTATTAATCTGTTTCAGAGAGCGCATGGTGTTGTATTAATTTGTTTCAGGGAGCTCGCATTGTTGTATTAAGCTGTTTCAGGGTGTTCGCGCTGTTGTATTAATCTGTTTCAAGGAGTTCACGCTGCTGTATTAATCTTTTCAGGGAGTTCACATTGAATTAATGTGTTAGTGGGAGTTCGCGCTGTTGTATTAATCTGTTTCAGGGAGTTCACGCTGCTGTATTAATCTTTTCCGGGAGTTCACAATGAATTAATGTGTTTGTTGGAGTTCACGCTGTTGTATTAATCTGTTTCAGGGAGTTCTCGCTGTTGTATTAATGTGTTTCAGGGAGTTCTCGCTGTTGTATTAATCTGTTACAGGGAGCTCGCGCTGTTGTATTAATCTGTTTCAGGGAGTTCGTGCTGTTGTATTAATCTGTTTCAGGGAGCTTGTGCTGTTGTATTAATCTGTTTCAGGGAGTTCGCGATGTTGTATTAATCTGTTTCAGGGTGTTCGCGCTGTTGTTTTAATCTGTTTCAGGGAGTTCCTGCTGTTGTATTAATCTGTTTCAGGGAGTTCGAATTGTTGTATTAATCTGTTTCAGGCATTTCCCATTGTATTATTCTCTTGGTGGAAGTTCAGGCTGTTGTATTAATTTTTTTTCAGGGAGCTCGCGCTGTTGTATTAATCTCTTTCAGGGAGTTCGCACTGTTGTATTAACCTGCTTTAGAGAGCTCATGGTGTTGCATTTATCTGTTTCAGGCAGCTCGCATTGTTGTATTCATCTGTTTCAGGGATTTTGCGCTCTTGTATTAATCTGTTTCAGGGAGCTAACGCTGTTGTGATAAACAGTTTCAGGGAGGTCATGTTGTTGTATTTATGTGCTTCAGGGAGTTCGCGCTGTTGTTTTAATCTGTTTCAGGGAGCTCGCCATGTTGTATTAATCTATTTCAGGGAGTTCACGCTGTTGTATTAATCATTTTCAGGGAGTTCAAACTGATGTATTAATCTGTTTCAGGGAGTTCACATTGTATTAATATTTTTGTGTGAGTTCACGCTCTTGAATTAATTGGTTTAAGGTAGCTTGCGCTGTTGTATTAATCTGCTTCAGAGAGTTCATGGTGTTGTATTAATCTGTTTCAGGGAGCTCGGTTTGTTGTATTAATCTGTTTCAGGGAACTTGCGCTCTTGTATTAATCTGTTTGAGGGAGTTCACGCTGCTGTATTAATCTGTTTCAGGGAGTTCACATTGTATTAATCTTTTTGTGGGAGTTCACGCTGTTGTATTAATTTCTTTCAGGGAGCTCACGCTCTTGTATTAATCTGTTTCAGTGAGCTCATGGTGTTGTATTAATCTGTTTCAGGGAGCTCGCCCTGTTGTATTAATCTATTTCAGGGAGTTTACGCTGTTGTATTAATCTGTTTCAGGGAGTTCACGCTGCTGTTTTAATGTGGTTCAGGGAGTTCACTTTGTTGTATTAATCTGTTTCATGGAGTTCGAATTGTTGTGTTAATCTGTTTCAGACAGTTCTCATTGTATTATTCTCTTTGTGGGAGTTCAGGCTGTTGTATTAATCTGTTTCAGGGAGCTGGTGCTGTTGTATTAGTCTATTTCAGGGAGCTCGCGCTGTTGAATTAATCAGTTTCAGGGCATTCGCGATGTTGTATTAATCTGTTTCAGGGAGTTTGCGCTGTTCTACTAATCTGTTTCAGGGAGCTAACACTGTTGTATTAATCAGTTTCAGCGTGTTCGTACTGTTGTATTAATCTGTTTCAGAGAGCGCATGGTGTTGTATTAATTTGTTTCAGGGAGCTCGCATTGTTGTATTAATCTGTTTCAGGGTGTTCGCGCTGTTGTATTAATCTGGTTCAAGGAGTTCACGCTGCTGTATTAATATTTTCAGGGAGTTCACATTGAATTAATGTGTTAGTGGGAGTTCGCGCTGTTGTATTAATCTGTTTCAGGGAGTTCACGCTGCTGTATTAATCTTTTCCGGGAGTTCACAATGAATTAATGTGTTTGTGGGAGTTCACGCTGTTGTATTAATCTGTTTCAGGGAGTTCTCGCTGTTGTATTAATGTGTTTCAGGGAGTTCTCGCTGTTGTATTAATCTGTTACAGGGAGCTCGCGCTGTTGTATTAATCTGTTTCAGGGAGTTCGTGCTGTTGTATTAATCTGTTTCAGGGAGCTTGTGCTGTTGTATTAATCTGTTTCAGGGAGTTCGCGATGTTGTATTAATCTGTTTCAGGGTGTTCGCGCTGTTGTTTTAATCTGTTTCAGGGAGTTCCTGCTGTTGTATTAATCTGTTTCAGGGAGTTCGAATTGTTGTATTAATCTGTTTCAGGCATTTCCCATTGTATTATTCTCTTGGTGGAAGTTCAGGCTGTTGTATTAATTTTTTTTACGGGGAGCTCGCGCTGTTGTATTAATCTCTTTCAGGGAGTTCGCACTGTTGTATTAACCTGCTTTAGAGAGCTCATGGTGTTGCATTTATCTGTTTCAGGCAGCTCGCATTGTTGTATTCATCTGTTTCAGGGATTTTGCGCTCTTGTATTAATCTGTTTCAGGGAGCTAACGCTGTTGTGATAAACAGTTTCAGGGAGGTCATGTTGTTGTATTTATGTGCTTCAGGGAGTTCGCGCTGTTGTTTTAATCTGTTTCAGGGAGCTCGCCATGTTGTATTAATCTATTTCAGGGAGTTCACGCTGTTGTATTAATCATTTTCAGGGAGTTCAAACTGATGTATTAATCTGTTTCAGGGAGTTCACATTGTATTAATATTTTTGTGTGAGTTCACGCTCTTGAATTAATTGGTTTAAGGTAGCTTGCGCTGTTGTATTAATCTGCTTCAGAGAGTTCATGGTGTTGTATTAATCTGTTTCAGGGAGCTCGGTTTGTTGTATTAATCTGTTTCAGGGAACTTGCGCTCTTGTATTAATCTGTTTGAGGGAGTTCACGCTGCTGTATTAATCTGTTTCAGGGAGTTCACATTGTATTAATCTTTTTGTGGGAGTTCACGCTGTTGTATTAATTTCTTTCAGGGAGCTCACGCTCTTGTATTAATCTGTTTCAGTGAGCTCATGGTGTTGTATTAATCTGTTTCAGGGAGCTCGCCCTGTTGTATTAATCTATTTCAGGGAGTTTACGCTGTTGTATTAATCTGTTTCAGGGAGTTCACGCTGCTGTTTTAATGTGGTTCAGGGAGTTCACTTTGTTGTATTAATCTGTTTCATGGAGTTCGAATTGTTGTGTTAATCTGTTTCAGACAGTTCTCATTGTATTATTCTCTTTGTGGGAGTTCAGGCTGTTGTATTAATCTGTTTCAGGGAGCTGGTGCTGTTGTATTAGTCTATTTCAGGGAGCTCGCGCTGTTGAATTAATCAGTTTCAGGGCATTCGCGATGTTGTATTAATCTGTTTCACGGAGTTCGTGCCGTTGTATTAATCTGTTTCAGGGAGTTTGCGCTGTTGTATTAATGTGTTTCAGGGAGCTAACACTGTTGTATTAACCAGTTTCAGCGTCTTCGTACTGTTGTATTAATCTGTTTCAGAGAGTGCATGGTGTTGTATTGATTTGTTTCAGGGAGTTCGCGCCGTTGTATTAATCTGTTTCAAGGAGTTCACGCTGCTGTATTAATCTTTTCATGGAGTTCACAATGAATTAATGTGTTTGTGGGAGTTCGCGCTGTTGTATTAATCTGTTTCAGGGAGTTCTCGCTGTTGTATTAATCTGTATCAGGGAGCTCGCGCTGTTGTATTAATCTGTTTAAGCGAGTTCGTGCTGTTGTATTAATCTGTTTCATGGGGCTTGTGCTGTTGTATTAATCTGTTTCAGGGAGTTCGCGATGTTGTATTAATCTGTTTCAGGGAGTTCAAGGTGATGTATTAATCTGTTTCAGGGAGTTCACATTGCATTAATCTTTTTGTGGGAGTTCATGCTGTTGAATTAATTTCTTTCAGGGAGCTCGCGCTCTTGTATTAATCTGTTTCAGAGAGCTCATGGTGTTGTATTAACCTGCTTTAGAGAGCTCATGGTGTTGCATTTATCTGTTTCAGGCGGCTCGCATTGTTGTATTAATTTGTTTCAGGGATTTTGCGCTCTTGTATTAATCTGTTTCAGGGAGCTAACGCTGTTGTGATAAACAGTTTCAGGGAGGTCATGTTGTTGTATTTATGTGCTTCAGGGAGTTCGCGCTGTTGTTTTAATCTGTTTCAGGGAGCTCGCCATGTTGTATTAATCTATTTCAGGGAGTTCACGCTGTTGTATTAATCATTTTCAGGGAGTTCAAACTGATGTATTAATCTGTTTCAGGGAGTTCACATTGTATTAATATTTTTGTGTGAGTTCACGCACTTGAATTAATTGGTTTAAGGTAGCTTGCGCTGTTGTATTAATCTGATTCAGAGAGTTCATGGTGTTGTATTAATCTGTTTCAGGGAGCTCGGTTTGTTGTATTAATCTGTTTCAGGGAACTTGCGCTCTTGTATTAATCTGTTTAAGCGAGTTCGTGCTGTTGTATTAATCTGTTTCAGGGAGCTTGTGCTGTTGTATTAATCTGTTTCAGGGAGTTCGCGATGTTGTATTAATCTGTTTCAGGGAGTTCAAGGTGATGTATTAATCTGTTTCAGGGAGTTCACATTGCATTAATCTTTTTGTGGGAGTTCATGCTGTTGAATTAATTTCTTTCAGGGAGCTCGCGCTCCTGTATTAATCTGTTTCAGAGAGCTCATGGTGTTGTATTAACCTGCTTTAGAGAGCTCATGGTGTTGCATTTATCAGTTTCAGGGAGCTCGGATTGTTGTATTAATCTGTTTCAGGGATTTTGCGCTCTTGTATTAATCTGTTTCAGGGAGCTAACGCTGTTGTGATAATCTGTTTCAGGGAGGTCACGTTGCTGTATTTATGTGCTTCAGGGAGTTCGCGCTGTTGTTTTAATCTGTTTCAGGGAGCTCGCCATGTTGTATTAATCTATTTCAGGGAGTTCACGCTGTTGTATTAATCTATTTCAGGGAGTTCACGCTGTTGGATTAATCTGTGTCAGGGAGTTCAAACTGATGTATTAATCTGTTTCAGAGAGTTCACATTGTATTAATATTTTTGTGGGAGTTCAAGCTGTTGTATTAATTTGTTTTAGGGTGCTCACATTTTATTAATCTTTTTGTGGGAGTTCACGCTCTTGAATTAATTTGTTTAAGGGAGCTTGCGCTGTTGTATTAATCTGCTTCAGAGAGTTCATGGTGTTGTATTAATCTGTTTCAGGGAACTCGCCCTGTTGTATTAATCTATTTCAGGGAGTTGGCGCTGTTGTATTAATTTTTTTCAGGGAGTTCATGCTGCTGTAGTAATGTGTTTCAGGGCGTTCACGCTGTTGTATTAATCTGTTTCAGGGAGTTCAAATTGTTGTGTTAATCTGTTTCATACAGTTCTCATTGTATTATTCTCTTTGTGGGAGTTCAGGCTGTTGTATTAATCTGTTTCAGGGAGCTGGAGCTGTTGTATTAGTCTATTTCAGGGAGCTCGTGCTGTTGAATTAATCAGTTTCAGGGCATTCGCGATGTTGTATTAATCTGTTTCACGGAGTTCGTGCCGTTGTATTAATCTGTTTCAGGGAGTTTGCGCTGTTGTTTTAATGTGTTTCAGGGAGCTAACACTGTTGTATTAACCAGTTTCAGCGTCTTCGTACTGTTGTATTAATCTGTTTCAGAGAGCGCATGGTGTTGTATTGATTTGTTTCAGGGAGTTCGCGCTGTTGTATTAATCTGTTTCAAGGAGTTCACGCTGCTGTATTAATCTTTTCATGGAGTTCACAATGAATTAATGTGTTTGTGGGAGTTCGCGCTGTTGTATTAATCTGTTTCAGGGAGTTCTCGCTGTTGTATTAATCTGTATCAGGGAGCTCGCGCTGTTGTATTAATCTGTTTAAGCGAGTTCGTGCTGTTGTATTAATCTGTTTCAGGGGGCTTGTGCTGTTGTATTAATCTGTTTCAGGTAGTTCGCGATGTTGTATTAATCTGTTTCAGGGAGTTCAAGGTGATGTATTAATCTGTTTCAGGGAGTTCACATTGCACTAATCTTTTTGTGGGAGTTCATGCTGTTGAATTAATTTCTTTCAGGGAGCTCGCGCTCTTGTATTAATCTGTTTCAGAGAGCTCATGGTGTTGTATTAACCTGCTTTAGAGAGCTCATGGTGTTGTATTTATCTGTTTCAGGGAGCTCGGATTGTTGTATTAATCTGTTTCAGGGATTTTGCGCTCTTGTATTAATCTGTTTCAGGGAGCTAACGCTTTTGTGATAATCAGTTTCAGGGAGGTCACGTTGTTGTATTTATGTGCTTCAGGGAGTTCGCGCTGTTGTTTTAATCTGTTTCAGGGAGCTCGCCATGTATTAATCTATTTCAGGGAGTTCACGCTGTTGTATTAATCTATTTCAGGGAGTTCACGCTGTTGTATTAATCTGTGTCAGGGAGTTCAAACTGATGTATTAATCTGTTTCAGGGAGTTCACGCTGCTGTATTAATCTTTTCCGGGAGTTCACAATGAGTTAATGTGTTTGTTGGAGTTCACGCTGTTGTATTAATCTGTTTCAGGGAGTTCTCGCTGTTGTATTAATCTGTTTCAGGGAGTTCTCGCTGTTGTATTAATCTGTTTCAGGGAGCTCGCGCTGTTGTATTAATCTGTTTCAGGCAGTTCCCATTGTATTATTCTCTTGGTGGAAGTTCAGGCTGTTGTATTAATTTTTTTTCAGGGAGCTCGCGCTGTTGTATTAATCTCTTTCAGGGAGTTCGCACTGTTGTATTAACCTGCATTAGAGAGCTCATGGTGTTGCATTTATCTGTTTCAGGCAGCTCGCATTGTTGTATTAATTTGTTTCAGGGATTTTGCGCTCTTGTATTAATCTGTTTCAGGGAGCTAACGCTGTTGTGATAAACAGTTTCAGGGAGGTCATGTTGTTGTATTTATGTGCCTCAGGGAGTTCGCGCTGTTGTTTTAATCTGTTTCAGGGAGCTCGCCATGTTGTATTAATCTATTTCAGGGAGTTCACGCTGTTGTATTAATCTGTTTCAGGGAGTTCACGCTGCTGTTTTAATGTGGTTCAGGGAGTTCACTCTGTTGTATTAATCTGTTTCATGGAGTTCGAATTGTTGTGTTAATCTGTTTCAGACAGTTCTCATTGTATTAGTCTATTTCAGGGAGCTCGCGCTGTTGAATTAATCAGTTTCAGGGCATTCGCGATGTTATATTAATCAGTTTCACGGAGTTCGTGCCGTTGTATTAATCTGTTTCAGGGAGTTTGCGCTGTTATATTAATGTGTTTCAGGGAGCTAACACTGTTGTATTAACCAGTTTCAGCGTCTTCGTACTGTTGTATTAATCTGTTTCAGAGAGCGCATGGTGTTGTATTGATTTGTTTCAGGGAGTTCGCGCTGTTGTATTAATCTGTTTCAAGGAGTTCACGCTGCTGTCTTAATCTTTTCATGGAGTTCACAATGAATTAATGTGTTTGTAGGAGTTCGCGCTGTTGTATTAATCTGTTTCAGGGAGTTCTCGCTGTTGTATTAATCTTTATCAGGGAGCTCGCGCTGTTGTATTAATCTGTTTAAGCGAGTTCGTGCTTTTGTATTAATCTGTTTCAGGGAGTTCACGCTGTTGTATTAATCTATTTCAAGGAGTTAACGCTGTTGTATTAATCTGTTTCAGGGAGTTCAAACTGATGTATTAATCTGTTTCAGAGAGTTCACATTGTTTAATATTTTTGTGGGAGTTCAAGCTGTTGTATTAATTAGTTTTAGGGTGCTCACATTGTATTAATCTTATTGTGGGTGTTCACGCTCTTGATTTAATTTGTTTAAGGGAGCTTGCGCTGTTGTATTAATCTGCTTCAGAGAGTTCATGGTGTTGTATTAATCTGTTTCAGGGAGCTCGGTTTGTTGTATTAATCTGTTTCAGGAAACTTGCACTCTTGTATTAATCTGTTTGAGGGAGTTCACGCTGCTGTATTAATCTGTTTCAGGGAGTTCGTGCTGTTGTATTAATCTGTTTCAGGGAGTTTGTGCTGTTGTATTAATCTGTTTCGGGCAGTTTGTGCTGTTGTATTAATCTGTTTCAGGGAGTTCGCGCTGTTGTATTAATCTGTTTCAGGGAGTTCCTGCTGTTGTATTAATCTGTTTCAGGGAGTTCCTGCTGTTGTATTAATCTGTTTCTGGGAGTTGACATTTCATTAATTTGTTTTAGGGAGTTCACGCTGTTGAATTAGTCTGTTTCAGGGGGTTTGCGTTGTATTAATCTGTTTCAGGGAATTTGCGCTGTTGTATTAACCTGTTTCAGGGAGTGCAAGGTGATATATTAATCTGTTTCAGGGAGTTCACATTGGATTTATCTTTTTGTGGGAGTTCACGCTGTTGTATTAATTTCTTTCAGGGAGCTCACGCTCTTGTATTAATTTGTTTCATGGAGCTCGTACGGTTTTATTAATCTGTTTCATGGAGCTCGCCCTGTTGTATTAATCAATTTCAGGGAGTTGGTGCTGTTGTATTAATCTGTTTCAGGGAGTGCACGCTGCTGTTTTAATGTGGTTCAGGGAGTTCACTCTGTGGTATTAATCTGTTTCAGGGAGTTCGAATTGTTGTATTAATCTGTTTCAGGCAGTTCACATTATATTATTCTCTTTGTGGGAGTTGAGGCTGTTGTATTAATCTGTTTCAGGGAGCTGGCGCTGTTGTATTAATCTATTTCAGGGAGCTCGCGCTGTTGAATTAATCAGTTTCAGGGCATTCGCGATGTTGTATTAATCTGTTTCAGGGAGTTTGTGCCGTTGTATTAATCTGTTTCAGGGAGTTTGCGCTGTTGTATTAATCTGTTTCAAAGAGCGCATGGTGTTGTACTAATCTGTTTCAGGGAGCTCGCATTGTTGTATTAATCTGTTTAGGGAACTTACGCTGTTCTATTAATCTGTTTTAGGGAGATCAAGTTGTTGTATTAATCTGTTTCAGGGAGTTCGCGCTGTTGTATTAATCTGTTTCAAGGAGTTCACGCTGCTGTATTAATCTTTTCAGGGAGTTCACATTGAATTAATGTGTTTGTGGGAGTTCGCGCTGTTGTATTAATCTGTTTCAGGGAGTTCACGCTGCTGTATTAATCTTTTCAGGGAGTTCAAATTGAATTAATGTGTTTGTGGGAGTTCACGCTGTTGTATTAATCTGTTTGTGGGAGTTCACGCTGTTGTATTAATCTGTTTCAGGGAGCTCACGCTGTTATATTAATGTGTTTCAGGGAGTTCGTGCTGTTGTATTAATCTATTTCAGGGAGCTCGTGTTGTTGTATTAATCTGTTTCAGGGAGTTCGCGATGTCCTCTTAATCCATTTCTGGAAGTTCGCGCAGATGTATTAATCAGATTCAGGGAGCTCGCTCTGTTGTGATAATCTGTTTCAGGGAGCTCATGGTGTTGTATTAATCTGTTTCAGGGAGCTCGCATTGTTTTATTAATATGTTTCAGGGAGTTTGCGCTCTTCTATTAATCTGTTTCAGGGAGTTCGTGCTGTTGTATTAATTTGTTTCAGGGAACTTGCGCTGTTGTATTAACCTGTTTTAGGGAGATCACGTTGTTGTATTAATTTGTTTCAGGGAGTTCGCGCTGTTGTATTAATCTGTTTCAAGGAGTTCACGCTGCTGTATTAATCTTTTCAGGGAGTTCACATTGAATTAATGTGTTTGTGGGAGTTCGCGCTGTTCTATTAATCTGTTTAAGGGAGCTAACGCTGTTGTATTAATCAGTTTCAGGGAGCTAACGCTGTTGTATTAATCAGTTTCAGGGAGCTAACGCTGTTGTATTAATCAGTTTCAGGGAACTAACGCTGTTGTATTAATCAGTTTCAGGGAGCTAACGCTGTTGTATTAATCGGTTTCAGGGAGCTAACGCTGTTGTATTAATCAGTTTCAGGGAGCTAACGCTGTTGTATTAATCAGTTTCAGGGAGCTAATGCTGTTGTATTAATCAGTTTCAGGGAGCTAACGCTGTTGTATTAATCAGTTTCAGGGAGCTAACGCTGTTGTATTAATCTGTTTCAGCGAGTTCAAGCTGTTGAATTAATCTGTTTCAGTGAGTTTGCGTTGTTGTATTAATCTGTTTCAGGGAACTTGCGCTCTTGTATTAATCTGTTTGAGGGAGTTCACGTTGCTGTATTAATCTCTTTCAGGGAGTTCGTGCTGTTGTATTAATCTGTTTCGGGGAGTTTGAGCTGTTGTATTAATCTGTTTCAGGAGTTCGAATTGTTCCATTAATCTGTTTCAGGGAGTTCGTGATGTTATATTAATCTGTTTCAGGGAGTTCCTGCTGTTGTATTAATCTGTTTCAGGGAGTTCGCGCTGTAATATTAATCTGTTTCAGGGAGTTGACATTTCATTAATTTGTTTTAGGGAGTTCACGCTGTTATATTCGTTTCAGGGAGTTCAAGCTGTTGAATTAATCTTTTTCAGGGAGTTTGCGTTGTATTAATCTGTTTCAGGGAATTTGCGCTGTTGTATTAATCTGTTTCAGGGAGTGCAAGGTGATGTATTAATCTGTTTCAGGGAGTTCACATTGGATTTATCTTTTTGTGGGAGTTCACGCTGTTGTATTAATTTCTTTCAGGGAGCTCACATTGTATTAATCTTTTTGTGTGAGTTCACGCTCTTGAATTAATTTGTTTAAGGGAGCTTGCGCTGTTGTATTAATCTGCTTCAGAGAGTTCATGGTGTTGTATTAATCTGTTTCTGGGAGCTCGGTTTGTTGTATTAATCTGTTTCAGGGAACTTGCGCTCTTGTATTAATCTGTTTGAGGGAGTTCACGTTGCTGTATTAATCTGTTTCAGGGAGTTCGTGCTGTTGTATTAATCTGTTTCGGGGAGTTTGTGCTGTTGTATTAATCTGTTTCAGGAGTTCGAATTGTTCCATTAATCTGTTTCAGGGAGTTCGCGATGTTATATTAATCTGTTTCAGGGAGTTCCTGCTGTTGTATTAATCTGTTTCAGGGAGTTCGCGCTGTAATATTAATCTGTTTCAGGGAGTTGACATTTCATTAATTTGTTTTAGGGAGTTCACGCTGTTATATTCGTTTCAGGGAGTTCAAGCTGTTGAATTAATCAGTTTCAGGGAGTTTGCGTTGTATTAATCTGTTTCAGGGAATTTGCGCTGTTGTATTAATCTGTTTCAGGGAGTGCAAGGTGATGTATTAATCTGTTTCAGGGAGTTCACATTGGATTTATCTTTTTGTGGGAGTTCACGCTGTTGTATTAATTTCTTTCAGGGAGCTCACGCTCTTGTATTAATTTGTTTCATTGAGCTCGTACGGTTTTATTAATCTGTTTCATGGAGCTCGCCCTGTTGTATTAATCAATTTCAGGGAGTTGGTGCTGTACTATTAAACTGTTTCAGTGAGTTCACGCTATTGCATTAATCTGTTTCAGAGAGCTTATGGTGTTGTATTAATCTGTTTCAGGGAGTTCACTCTGTGGTATTAATCTGTTTCAGGGAGTTCGAATTGTTGTATTAATCTGTTTCAGGCAGTTCACATTATATTATTCTCTTTGTGGGAGTTGAGGCTGTTATATTAATCTGTTTCAGGGAGCTGGCGCTGTTGTATTGATCTATTTCAGGGAGCACGCGCTGTTGAATTAATCAGTTTCAGGGCATTCGCGATGTTGTATTAATCTGTTTCAGGGAGTTTGTGCCGTTGTATTAATCTGTTTCAGGGAGTTTGCGCTGTTGTATTAATCTGTTTCAAAGAGCGCATGGTGTTGTACTAATCTGTTTCAGGGAGCTCGCATTGTTGTATTAATCTGTTTAGGGAACTTACGCTGTTCTATTAATCTGTTTTAGGGAGATCAAGTTGTTGTATTAATCTGTTTCAGGGAGTTCGCGCTGTTGTATTAATCTGTTTCAAGGAGTTCACGCTGCTTTATTAATCTTTTCAGGGAGTTCACATTGAATTAATGTGTTTGTGGGAGTTCGCGCTGTTGTATTAATCTGTTTCAGGGAGTTCACGCTGCTGTATAAATCTTTTCAGGGAGTTCACATTGAATTAATGTGTTTGTGGGAGTTCACGCTGTTGTATTAATCTGTTTCAGGGAGCTCACGCTGTTATATTAATGTGTTTCAGGGAGTTCGTGCTGTTGTATTAATATGTTTCAGGGAGCTCGTGTTGTTGTATTAATCTGTTTCAGGGAGTTCGCGATGTCCTCTTAATCCATTTCTGGAAGTTCGCGCAGATGTATTAATCAGATTCAGGGAGCTCGCTCTGTTGTGATAATCTGTTTCAGGGAGCTAACGCTGTTGTATTAATCAGTTTCAGGGAGATAATGGTGTTGTATTAATCAGTTTCAGGGAGTTCATGCTGTTGTTTTAATTTGTTTCAGGGAGTTCGCTCTGTTGTATTAAACAGTTTCATTTGTTCACGCTGTTGTGTTAATCTGTTTCAGGGAATTTGCGCTGTTGTATTAATCTGTTTCAGAGACCTCATGTTGTTGTATTAATCTGTTTCATGGAGCTCGCCATGTTGTATTAATCTATTTCAGGGAGTTGGCGCTGTTGTATTCATGTGTTTCATCGAGTTCACGCTGCTGTATTAATGTGTTTCAGTGAGTTCACGCTGTTGTATTAATTTGTTTCAGGGAGTTCGAATTGTTGTATTAATCTGTTTCAGGCAGTTCACATTGTATTATTCTCTTTGTTGGAGTTCAGGCTGTTGTATTAATCTGTATCAGGGAGCTAACGCTGTTGTATTAATCAGTTTCAGGGAGCTAAAGCTGTTGTATTAATCAGTTTCAGGTAGTTCATGCTGTTGTATTAATTTGTTTCAGGGAGATCGCGCTGTTGTATTAAACAGTTTCATTTGTTTACGCTGTTGTATTAATCTGTTTCAGGGGATTTGCGCTGTTGTATTAATCTGTTTCAGGGAGTTCAAGGTGATGTATTAGTCTGTTTCAGGGAGTTCACATTGTATTAATCTTTTTGTGGGAGTTCATGCTGTTGAATTAATTTCTTTCAGGGAGCTAGCGCTCTTGATTAATCTGTTTCAGAGAGCTCATGGTGTTGTATTAATCTGTTTCAGGGAGTTGGCGCTGTTGTATTAATGTTTTTCAGGGAGTTCATGCTGCTGTAGTAATTTGTTTCAGGGCGTTCAAGCTGTTGTATTATTCTGTTTCAGGGAGTTCGAATTGTTGTATTTATCTGTTTTAGGCAGTTCACATTGTATTATTCACTTTTTGGGAGTTCAGACTGTTGTATTAATTTGTTTTTGGGAGCTCGCGCTGTTGTATTAATCTCTTTCAGTGAGTTCGCGCTGTTGTACTAATCTGCTTTAGAGAGCTCATGGTGTTGCATTAAACTGTTTCAGGGAGCTCGCATTGTTGTATGAATATGTTTCAGAGAGTTCGCGGTGTTGTATTAATCAGTTTCAGGGAGCTAACGCTGTTGTATTAATCAGTTTCAGGGAGCTAACGCTGTTGTATTAATCAGTTTCAGGGAGCTAACGCTGTGGTATTAATCAGTTTCAGGGAGCTAACGTTGTGGTATTAATCAGTTTCAGGGAGCTAACGCTGTGGTATTAATCAGTTTCAGGGAGCTAACGCTGTGGTATTAATCAGTTTCAGGGAGCTAACGCTGTTGTATTAATCAGTTTCAGGGAGCTAACGCTGTTGTATTAATCAGTTTCAGGGAGCTAACGCTGTTGTATTAATCAGTTTCAGGGAGCTAACGCTGTTGTATTAATCAGTTTCAGTGAGCTAACGCTGTTGTATTAATCAGTTTCAGGGAGTTCAAGCTGTTGAATTAATCTGTTTTAGTGAGTTTGCGTTGTTGTATTAATCTGTTTCAGGCAATTTGCGCTGTTGTATTAATCTGTTTCAGGGAGTTGAATGTGATGTATTAATCTGTTTCAGGGAGTTCACATTGCATTAATCTTTTTGTGGGAGTTCATGCTGTTGAATTAATTTCTTTCAGGGAGCTCGCGCTCTTGTATTAATCTGTTTCAGAGAGCTCATGGTGTTGTATTAACCCGCTTTAGGGAGCTCATGGTGTTGCATTTATCTGCTTCAGGGAGCTCGGATTGTTGTATTAATCTGTTTCAGGTATTTTGC
This sequence comes from Narcine bancroftii, assembly GCF_036971445.1. Taxonomy (NCBI): domain Eukaryota; kingdom Metazoa; phylum Chordata; class Chondrichthyes; order Torpediniformes; family Narcinidae; genus Narcine; species Narcine bancroftii. The sequence continues at coordinate 137,567,221 of NC_091473.1, read as the reverse complement.
GCTCTTGTATTAATCTGTTTCAGGGAGCTAATGCTGTTGTGATAATCAATTTCAGGGAGGTCACGTTGTTGTATTTATGTGCTTCAGGGAGTTCGCGCTGTTGTTTTAATTTGTTTCAGGGAGCTCGCCATGTTGTATTAATCTATTTCAGGGAGTTCACGCTGTTGTATTAATCTATTTCAGGGAGTTCACGCTGTTGTATTAATCTGCTGTTTACATCCGGTACCGCACGGATGGCAGTCTCTTCAATCTGAGGCGCCTGCAAGCTCACACCAAGACACAAGAGAAACTTGTCCGTGAACTACTCTTTGCAGACGATGCCGCGTTAGTTGCCCATTCAGAGCCAGCTCTTCAGCGCTTGACGTCCTGCTTTGCGGAAACAGCCAAAATGTTTGGCCTGGAAGTCAGCCTGAAGAAAACTGAGGTCCTCCATCAGCCAGCTCCCCACCATGATTACCAGCCCCCCCACATCTCCATCGGGCATACAAAACTCAAAACGGTCAACCAGTTTACCTATCTCGGCTGCACCATTTCATCAGATGCAAGGATCGACAATGAGATAGACAACAGACTCGCCAAGGCAAATAGCGCCTTTGGAAGACTACACAAAAGAGTCTGGAAAAACAACCAACTGAAAAACCTCACAAAGATAAGCGTATACAGAGCCGTTGTCATACCCACACTCCTGTTCGGCTCTGAATCATGGGTCCTCTACCGGCACCACCTACGGCTCCTAGAACGCTTCCACCAGCGTTGTCTCCGCTCCATCCTCAACATCCATTGGAGCGCTTACATCCCTAACGTCGAAGTACTCGAGATGGCAGAGGTCGACAGCATCGAGTCCACGCTGCTGAAGATCCAGCTTCGCTGGATGGGTCACGTCTCCAGAATGGAGGACCATCGCCTTCCCAAGATCGTGTTATATGGCGAGCTCTCCACTGGCCACTGTGACAGAGGTGCACCAAAGAAAAGGTACAAGGACTGCCTAAAGAAATCTCTTGGTGCCTGCCACATTGACCACCGCCAGTGGGCTGATATCGCCTCAAACCGTGCATCTTGGCGCCTCACAGTTTGGCGGGCAGCATCCTCCTTTGAAGAAGACCGCAGAGCCACCTCACTGACAAAAGGCAGAGGAGGAAAAACCCAACACCCAACCCCAACCCACCAATTTTCCCCTGCAACCGCTGCAATCGTGTCTGCCTGTCCCGCATCGGACTTGTCAGCCACAAACGAGCCTGCAGCTGACGTGGACTTTTTACCCCCTCCATAAATCTTCGTCCGCGAAGCCAAGCCAAAGAATTAATCTGTTTCAGGGAGTTCAAACTGATGTATTAATCTGTTTCAGAGAGTTCACATTGTATTAATATTTTTGTGGGAGTTCAAGCTGTTGTATTAATTTGTTTTAGGGTGCTCACATTGTATTAATCTTTTTGTGTGAGTTCACGCTCTTGAATTAATTTGTTTAAGGGAGCTTGCGCTGTTGTATTAATCTGCTTCAGAGAGTTCATGGTGTTGTATTAATCTGTTTCTGGGAGCTCGGTTTGTTGTATTAATCTGTTTCAGGGAACTTGCGCTCTTGTATTATTCTGTTTGAGGGAGTTCACGTTGCTGTATTAATCTGTTTCAGGGAGTTCGTGCTGTTGTATTAATCTGTTTCGGGGAGTTCGTGCTGTTGTATTAATCTGTTTCGGGGAGTTTGTGCTGTTGTATTAATCTGTTTCAGGAGTTCGAATTGTTCCATTAATCTGTTTCAGGGAGTTCGCGATGTTATATTAATCTGTTTCAGGGAGTTCCTGCTGTTGTATTAATCTGTTTCAGGGAGTTCGCGCTGTAATATTAATCTGTTTCAGGGAGTTGACATTTCATTAATTTGTTTTAGGGAGTTCACGCTGTTATATTCGTTTCAGGGAGTTCAAGCTGTTGAATTAATCTGTTTCAGGGAGTTTGCGTTGTATTAATCTGTTTCAGGGAATTTGCGCTGTTGTATTAATCTGTTTCAGGGAGTGCAAGGTGATGTATTAATCTGTTTCAGGGAGTTCACATTGGATTGATCTTTTTGTGGGAGTTCACGCTGTAGTATTAATTTCTTTCAGGGAGCTCACGCTCTTGTATTAATTTGTTTCATGGAGCTCGTACGGTTTTATTAATCTGTTTCATGGAGCTCGCCCTGTTGTATTAATCAATTTCAGGGAGTTGGTGCTGTACTATTAAACTGTTTCAGTGAGTTCACGCTATTGCATTAATCTGTTTCAGAGAGCTTATGGTGTTGTATTAATCTGTTTCAGCGAGCTCGCCCTGTTGTATTAATCTATTTCAGGTAGTTGGCGCTGTTGTATTAATCTGTTTCAGGGAGTTCACGCTGCTGTTTTAATGTGGTTCAGGGAGTTCACTCTGTGGTATTAATCTGTTTCAGGGAGTTCGAATTGTTGTATTAATCTGTTTCAGGCAGTTCACATTATATTATTCTCTTTGTGGGAGTTGAGGCTGTTATATTAATCTGTTTCAGGGAGCTGGCGCTGTTGTATTAATCTATTTCAGGGAGCTCGCGCTGTTGAATTAATCAGTTTCAGGGCATTCGCGATGTTGTATTAATCTGTTTCAGGGAGTTTGTGCCGTTGTATTAATCTGTTTCAGGGAGTTTGCGCTGTTGTATTAATCTGTTTCAAAGAGCGCATGGTGTTGTACTAATCTGTTTCAGGGAGCTCACATTGTTGTATTAATCTGTTTAGGGAACTTACGCTGTTCTATTAATCTGTTTTAGGGAGATCAAGTTGTTGAATTAATCTGTTTCAGGGTGTTCGCGCTGTTGTATTAATCTGTTTCAAGGAGTTCACGCTGCTGTATTAATCTTTTCAGGGAGTTCACATTGAATTAATGTGTTTGTGGGAGTTCGCGCTGTTGTATTAATCTGTTTCAGGGAGTTCACGCTGCTGTATTAATCTTTTCAGGGAGTTCACATTGAATTAATGTGTTTGTGAGAGTTCACGCTGTTGTATTAATCTCTTTCAGGGAGCCCACGCTGTTATATTAATGTGTTTCAGGGAATTCGTGCTGTTGTATTAATATGTTTCAGGGAGCTCGTGTTGTTGTATTAATCTGTTTCAGGGAGTTCGCGATGTCCTCTTAATCCATTTCTGGAAGTTCGCGCAGATGTATTAATCAGATTCAGGGAGCTCGCTCTGTTGTGATAATCTGTTTCAGGGAGCTCATGGTGTTGTATTAATCTGTTTCAGGGAGCTCGCATTGTTGTATTAATATGTTTCAGGGAGTTTGCGCTCTTCTATTAATCTGTTTCAGGGAGTTCGTGCTGTTGTATAAATTTGTTTCAGGGAACTTGCGCTGTTGTATTAATCTGTTTCAAGGAGTTCACGCTGCTGTATTAATCTTTTCAGGGAGTTCACATTGAATTAATGTGTTTGTGGGAGTTCGCGCTGTTCTATTAATCTGTTTAAAGGAGCTAACGCTGTTGTATTAATCAGTTTCAGGGAGCTAACGCTGTTGTATTCAAGTGTTTCATCGAGTTCATTCTGCTGTATTAATGTGTTTCAGTGAGTTCACGCTGTTGTATTAATTTGTTTCAGGGAGTTCGAATTGTTGTATTAATCTGTTTCAGGCAGTTTACATTGTATTATTCTCGTTGTGGGAGTTCAGGCTGCTGTATTAATCTGTTTCAGGGAGCTGGCGCTGTTGTATTAATCTATTTCAGGGAGCTCGCGCTGTTGAATTAATCAGTTTCAGGGCATTCGCGATGTTGTATTAATCTGTTTCAGGGAGCTCGTGCCGTTGTATTAATCTGTTTCAGGGAGTTTGCGCTCTTCTATTAATCTGTTTCAGGGAGTTCAAGGTGATGTCTTAATCTGTTCAGGGAGTTCACATTGAATTAATGTGTTTGTGCGAGTTCGCGCTGTTGTATTAATCTGTTTCAGGGAGTTCACGCTGCTGTATTAATCTTTTCAGGGAGTTCACATTGAATTAATGTGTTTGTTGGAGTTCGCGCTGTTGTATTAATCTGTTTTAGGGAGTTCACGCTGTTGTATTAATCTGTTTCAGGGAGCTCGCGCTGTTGTATTAATCTCTTTCAGGGAGTTCGTGCTGCTGTATTAATCTGTATCAGGGAGCTCATGGTGTTGTATTAATCTGTTTCAGGGAGTTCATGCTGTTGTATTAATCTGTTTCAGGGAGTTCATGCTGTTGTATTAATCTGTTTCAGGGAGTTCACGCTGCTGTATTAATCTTTTCAGGGAGTTCACATTGAATTAATGTGTTTGTGGGAGTTCGCGCTGTTGTATTAATCTGTTTCAGGGAGATAACTCCGTTGTATTAATCAGTTTCAGGGAGCTAACACTGTTGTATTAATCACTTTCAGGGAGATAATGCTGTTGTATTAATCAGTTTCAGGGAGTTCATGCTGTTGTATTAATCTGTTTCAGGGAGCTCGCCCTGTTGTATTAATGTATTTCAGGGAGTTGGCGCTGTTGTATTAATCTGTTTCAGGGAGCTCGCATTGTTGTATTAATCTGTTTCAGGGAGTTGACATTGTATTAATTTGTTTTAGGGAGTTCATTCTGTTAGATTCGTTTCAGGGCGTTCACGCTGTTGTATTATTCTGTTTCAGGGAGTTCGAATTTTTGTATTTATCTGATTTAGGCAGTTCACATTGTATTATTCTCTTTGTGGGAGTTCAAACTGTTGTATTAATTTGTTTTTGGGAGCTCGCGCTGTTGTATTAATCTCTTTCAGTGAGTTCGCGCTGTTGTATTAATCTGCTTTAGAGAGCTCATGGTGTTGCATTAAACTGTTTCAGGGAGCTCGCATTGTTGTATTAATATGTTTCAGGGAGTTCGCGGTTTTGTATTAATCAGTTTCAGGGAGCTAATGCTGTTGTATTAATCAGTTTCAGGGAGCTAACGCTGTTGTATTAATCAGTTTCAGGGAGCTAATGCTGTGGTATTAATCAGTTTCAGGGAGCTAACGCTGTGGTATTAATCAGTTTCAGGGAGCTAACGCTGTGGTATTAATCAGTTTCAGGGAGCTAACGCTGTGGTATTAATCAGTTTCAGGGAGCTAACGCTGTTGTATTAATCAGTTTCAGGGAGCTAAAGCTGTTGTATTAAGCAGTTTCAGGGAGCTAACGCTGTTGTATTAATCAGTTTCAGGGAGCTAACGCTGTTGTATTAATCAGTTTCAGGGAGTTCATGCTGTTGTATTAATCAGTTTCAGGGAGTTCATGCTGTTGTATTAATGTGTTTCAGGGAGTTCGCTGTTGTATTCATTTCAGGGAGTTCAAGCTGTTGAATTAATCTGTTTCAGTGAGTTTGCGTTGTTGTATTAATCTGTTTCAGGCAATTTGCGCTGTTGTATTAATCTGTTTCAGGGAGTTCAAGGTGGTGTATTAATCTGTTTCAGGGAGTTCACATTGCATTAATCTTTTTGTTTGAGTTCATGCTGTTGAATTAATTTCTTTCAGGGAGCTCGCGCTCTTGTATTAATCTGTTTCAGAGAGCTCATGGTGTTGTATTAACCTGCTTTAGAGAGCTCATGGTGTTGCATTTATCTGTTTCAGGGAGCTCGCATTGTTGTATTAATCTGTTTCAGGGATTTTGCGCTCTTGTATTAATCTGTTTCAGGGAGCTAACGCTGTTGTGATAATCAGTTTCAGGGAGGTCACGTTGTTGTATTTATGTGCTTCATGGAGTTCGCGCTGTTGTTTTAATCTGTTTCAGGGAGCTCGCCATGTTGTATTAATCTATTTCCAGGAGTTCACGCAGTTGTATTAATCTGTTTCAGGGAGTTCAAACTGATGTATTAATCTGTTTCAGGGAGTTCACATTGTATTAATATTTTTGTGGGAGTTCAAGCTGTTGAATGAATTTGTTTTAGGGAGCTCACATTGTATTAATCTTTTTGTGCGAGTTCACGCTCTTGAATTAATTTGTTTAAGGGAGCTTGCGCTGTTGTATTAATCTGCTTCAGAGAGTTCATGGTGTTGTATTAATCTGTTTCAGGGAGCTCGGTTTGTTGTATTAATCTGTTTCAGGGAACTTGCGCTCTTGTATTAATCTGTTTGAGGGAGTTCACGCTGCTGTATTAATCTGTTTCACGGAGTTCGTGCTGTTGCATTAATCTGTTTCAGGGAGTTTGTGCTGTTGTATTAATCAGTTTCAGGGAGTTCGCTCTGTTGTATTAATCTGTTTCAGGAGTTCGAATTGTTTTATTAATCTGTTTCAGGGAGTTCGCGATGTTATATTAATCTGTTTCAGGGAGTTCACGCTACTGTATTAATCTTTTCAGGGAGTTCACATTGAATTAATGTGTTTGTGGGAGTTCGCGCTGTTCTATTAATCTGTTTCAGGGAGCTAACGCTATTGTATTAATCACTTTCAGGGAGATAATGCTGTTGTATTAATCAGTTTCACTGAGTTCATGCTGTTGTATTAATTTGTTTCAGGGAGTTTGCGCTGTTGTATTAATCTGTTTCAAGGAGTTCACGCTGTTGTATTAATCTGTTTCAGGGAACTTGCGCTGTTGTATTAATCTGTTTTAGGGAGATCTCGTTGTTGTATTAATCTGTTTCAGGGAGTTCGCGCTGTTGTATTAATCTGTTTCAAGGAGTTCACGCTGCTGTATTAATCATTTCAGCAAGTTCACATTGAATTATGTGTTTGTGCGAGTTTGCGCTGTTGTATTGATCTGTTTCAGGGAGTTCACGCTGTTGTATTAATCTGTTTCAGGGAGTTCACGCTGTTGTATTAATCTGTTTCAGGGAGTTCACGCTGTTGTATTAATCTGTTTCAGGGAGTTCGAATTGTTGTATTAATCTGTTTCAGGCAGTTCACATTGTATTATTCTCTTTGTTGGAGTTCAGGCTGTTGTATTAATCTGTTTCAGGGAGCTAACGCTGTTGTATTAATCAGTTTCAGGGAGCTAAAGCTGTTGTATTAATCAGTTTCAGGTAGTTCATGCTGTTGTATTAATTTGTTTCAGGGAGATCGCGCTGTTGTATTAAACAGTTTCATTTGTTTACGCTGTTGTATTAATCTGTTTCAGGGAATTTGCGCTGTTGTATTAATCTGTTTCAGGGAGTTCAAGGTGATGTATTAATCTGTTTCAGGGAGTTCACATTGTATTAATCTTTTTGTGGGAGTTCATGCTGTTGAAATAATTTCTTTCAGGGAGCTAGCGCTCTTGATTAATCTGTTTCAGAGAGCTCATGGTGTTGTATTAATCTGTTTCAGGGAGCTCGCCCTGTTGTATTAATCTATTATCAGGGAGTTGGCGCTGTTGTATTAATGTTTTTCAGGGAGTTCATGCTGCTGTTGTAATGTGTTTCAGGGCGTTCACACTGTTGTATTATTCTGTTTCAGGGAGTTCGAATTGTTGTATTTATCTGTTTTATGCAGTTCACATTGTATTATTCTCTTTGTGGGAGTTCAGACTGTTGTATTAATTTGTTTTTGGGAGCTCGCGCTGTTGTATTAATCTCTTTCAGTGAGTTCGCACTGTTGTATTAATCTGCTTTAGAGAGCTCATGGTGTTGCATTAAACTGTTTCAGGGAGCTAGCGTTGTTGTATTAATATGCTTCAGGGAGTTCGCGGTGTTCTATTAATCAGTTTCAGGGAGCTAACGCTGTTGTATTAATCAGTTTCAGGGAGCTAATGCTGTGGTATTAATCAGTTTCAGTGAGCTAACGCTGTGGTATTAATCAGTTTCAGGGAGCTAACGCTGTGGTATTAATCAGTTTCAGGGAGCTAACGCTGTTGTATTAATCAGTTTCAGGGAGCTAAAGCTGTTGTATTAAGCAGTTTCAGGGAGCTAACGCTGTTTTATTAATCAGTTTCAGGGAGCTAACGCTGTTGTATTAATCAGTTTCAGGGAGTTCATGCTGTTGTATTAATCAGTTTCAGGGAGTTCATGCTGTTGTATTAATGTGTTTCAGGGAGTTCGCTGTTGTATTCATTTCAGGGAGTTCAAGCTGTTCAATTAATCTGTTTCAGTGAGTTTGCGTTGTTGTATTAATCTGTTTCAGGCAATTTGAGCTGTTGTATTAATCTGTTTCAGGGAGTTCAAGGTGGTGTATTAATCTGTTTCAGGGAGTTCACATTGCATTAATCTTTTTGTGGGAGTTCATACTGTTGAATTAATTTCTTTCAGGGAGCTCGCGCTCTTGTATTAATCTGTTTCAGAGAGCTCATGGTGTTGTATTAACCTGCTTTAGAGAGCTCATGGTGTTGCATTTATCTGTTTCAGGGAGCTCGCCATGTTGTATTAATCTATTTCCAGGAGTTCACGCAGTTGTATTAATCTGTTTCAGGGAGTTCAAACTGATGTATTAATCTGTTTCAGGGAGTTCACATTGTATTAATATTTTTGTGGGAGTTGAAGCTGTTGTATTAATTTGTTTTAGGGAGCTCACATTGTATTAATATTTTTGTGCGAGTTCACGCTCTTGAATTAATTTGTTTAAGGGAGCTTGCGCTGTTGTATTAATCTGCTTCAGAGAGTTCATGGTGTTGTATTAATCTGTTTCAGGAAGCTCGGTTTGTTGTATTAATCTGTTTCAGGGAACTTGCGCTCTTGTATTAATCTGTTTGAGGGAGTTCACGCTGCTGTATTAATCTGTTTCACTGAGTTCGTGCTGTTGTATTAATCTGTTTCAGGGAGTTCGTGCTGTTGCATTAATCTGTTTCAGGGAGTTTGTGCTGTTGTATTAATCTGTTTCAGGGAGTTCGCTCTGTTGTATTAATCTGTTTCAGGAGTTCGAATTGTTTTATTAATCTGTTTCAGGGAGTTCGCGATGTTATATTAATCTGTTTCAGGGAGTTCACGCTGCTGTATTAATCTTTTCAGGGAGTTCACATTGAATTAATGTGTTTGTGGGAGTTCGTGCTGTTCTATTAATCTGTTTCAGGGAGCTAACGCTATTGTATTAATCACTTTCAGGGAGATAATGCTGTTGTATTAATCAGTTTCACTGAGTTCATGCTGTTGTATTAATTTGTTTCAGGGAGTTTGCGCTGTTGTATTAATCTGTTTCAAGGAGTTCACGCTGTTGTATTAATCTGTTTCAGGGAGTTCGCGCTGTTGTATTAATCTGTTTCAAGGAGTTCACGCTGCTGTATTAATCATTTCAGGGAGTTCACATTGAATTAATGTGTTTGTGCGAGTTTGCGCTGTTGCATTGATCTGTTTCAGGGAGTTCACGCTGTTGTATTAATCTGTTTCAGGGAGTTCACGCTGTTGTATTAATCTGTTTCAGGGAGTTCACGCTGTTGTATTAATCTGTTTCAGGGAGCTGGCACTGTTGTATTAATCTATTTCAGGGAGCTCGTGCTGTTGAATTAATCAGTTTCACTGAGTTCATGCTGTTGTATTAATTTGTTTCAGGGAGTTTGCGCTGTAGTATTAAACAGTTTCATTTGTTTACGCTGTTGTATTAATCTGTTTCAGTGAGTTCACGCTGTTGTATTAATCTGTTTCAGGCAGTTCACATTGTATTATTCTCTTTGTGGGAGTTCAGGCTGTTGTATTAATCTGTTTCAAGGAGTTCACGCTGCTGTATTAAGCTTTTCAGGGAGTTCACATTGAATTAATGTGTTTGTGCGAGTTCGCGCTGTTGTATTAATCTGTTTCAGGGAGTTCACGCTGCTGTATTAATCTTTTCAGGGAGTTCACATTGAATTAATGTGTTTGTTGGAGTTCGCGCTGTTGTATTAATCTGTTTTAGGGAGTTCACGCTGTTGTATTAATCTGTTTCAGGGAGCTCGCGCTGTTGTATTAATCTCTTTCAGGGAGTTCGTGCTGCTGTATTAATCTGTATCAGGGAGCTCATGGTGTTGTATTAATCTGTTTCAGGGAGTTCATGCTGTTGTATTAATCTGTTTCAGGGAGTTCATGCTGTTGTATTAATCTGTTTCAGGGAGTTCACGCTGCTGTATTAATCTTTTCAGGGAGTTCACATTGAATTAATGTGTTTGTTGGAGTTCGCGCTGTTGTATTAATCTGTTTTAGGGAGTTCACGCTGTTGTATTAATCTGTTTCAGGGAGCTCGCGCTGTTGTATTTATCTCTTACAGGGAGTTCGTGCTGCTGTATTAATCTGTATCAGGGAGCTCATGGTGTTATATTAATCTGTTTCATGGAGTTATTGCTGTTGTATTAATCTGTTTCAGGGAGTTCATGCTGTTGTATTAATCTGTTTCAGGGAGTTCACGCTGCTGTATTAATCTTTTCAGGGAGTTCACATTGAATTAATGTGTTTGTGGGAGTTCGCGCTGTTGTATTAATCTGTTTCAGGGAGTTCACGCTGCTGTATTAATCTTTTCAGGGAGTTCACATTGAATTAATGTGTTTGTGGGAGTTCGCGCTGTTGTATTAATCTGTTTCAGGGAGTTCACGCTATTGTATTAATCTGTTTCAGGGAGCTCACGCTGTTATATTAATGTGTTTCAGGGAGTTCGTGCTGTTGTATTAATCTGTTTCAGGGAGCTCGTGCTGTTGTATTAATTTGTTTCAGGGAGTTCGCGATGTTCTATTAACCCATTTCTGGAAGTTCGCGCAGATGTATTAATCAGATTCATGGAGCTCGCTCTGTTGTGATAATCTGTTTCAGGGAGCTCATGGTGTTGTATTAATCTGTTTCAGGGAGCTCGCATTGTTGTATTAATATGTTTTAGGGAGTTTGTGCTCTTGTATTAATCAGTTTCAGGGAGCTCACATTGTTGTATTAATCTGTTTCAGGGAACTATCGCTGTTGTATTAATCTGTTTTAGGGGGATCACCTTGTATTAATCTGTTTCAGGGAGTTCGCGCAGTTGTATTAATCTGTTTCAAGGAGTTCACGCTTCTGTATTAATCTTTTCAGGGAATTCACATTGAATTGATGTGTTTGTGCGAGTTCGCGCTGTTGAATTAATCTGTTTCAGGGAATTTGCACTGTTGTATTAATCTGTTTCAGGGAGTTCAAGGTGATGTATTAATCTGTTTCAGGGAGTTCACATTGTATTAATCTTTTTGTGGGAGTTCACGCTCTTGAATTAATCTGTTTCAGGGAGTTCACATTGTATTATTATCTTTGTGGGAGTTCAGGCTGTTGTATTAATCTGTTTCAGGGAGCTGGCGATGTTGTATTAATGTATTTCAGGGAGCTCGCACTGTTGTATTAATCTGTTTCAGGGAGTTCGCGCTGCTGTATTAATCTTTTCAGGGAGTTCACATTGAATTAATATATTTGTGGGAGTTCGCGCTGTTGAATTAATCTGTTTCAGGGAGCTCACGCTGTTATATTAATGTGTTTCAGGAATTCGTGCTGTTGCATTAATTTGTTTGAGGGAGATCGCGCTGTTGTATTAAACAGTTTCATTTGTTTACTCTGTTGTATTAATCTGTTTCAGTGAATTCACGCTGATGTATTAATCTGTTTCAGGGAGTTGGCGCTGTTGTATTAATGTGTTTCAGGGACTTCATGCTGCTGTATTAATGTGATTCAGTGAGTTCACGCTGTTGTATTAATCTGTTTCAGTGAGTTTGCGTTGTTGTATTAATCTGTTTCAGGGAATTTGCGCTGTTGTATTAATCTGTTTCAGGGAGTTCAAGGTGATGTATTAATCTGTTTCAGGGAGTTCACATTGTATTAATCTTTTTGTGGGAGTTCACGCTCTTGAATTAATCTGTTTCAGGGAGTTCACATTGTATTATTATCTTTGTGGGAGTTCAGGCTGTTGTATTAATCTGTTTCAGGGAGCTGGCGCTGTTGTATTAATCTATTTCAGGGAGCTCGCACTGTTGTATTAATCTGTTTCAGGGAGTTCGCGATGTTGTATTAATCTGTTTCAGGGAGCTCGTGCCGTTGTATTAATCTGTTTCAGGGAGTTTGCGCTGTTCTATTAATCTGTTTCAGGGAGTTCGAATTGTTGTATTAATCTGTTTCAGGCAGTTTACATTGTATTATTCTCGTTGTGGGAGTTCAGGCTGTTGTATTAATCTGTTTCAGGGAGCTGGCGCTGTTGTATTAATCTATATCAGGGAGCTCGCGCTGTTGAATTAATCAGTTTCAGGGCATTCGCGATGTTGTATTAATCTGTTTCAGGGAGCTCGTGCCGTTGTATTAATCTGTTTCAGGGAGTTTGCGCTGTTCTATTAATCTGTTTCAGGGAGTTCAAGGTGATGTATTAATCTGTTCAGGGAGTTCACATTGAATTAATGTGTTTGTGCGAGTTCGCGCTGTTGTATTAATCTGTTTCAGGGAGTTCACGCTGCTGTATTAATCTTTTCAGGGAGTTCACATTGAATTAATGTGTTTGTTGGAGTTCGCGCTGTTGTATTAATCTGTTTTAGGGAGTTCACGCTGTTGTATTAATCTGTTTCAGGGAGCTCGCGCTGTTGTATTAATCTCTTTCAGGGAGTTCGTGCTGCTGTATTAATCTGTATCAGGGAGCTCATGGTGTTGTATTAATCTGTTTCAGGGAGTTCATGCTGTTGTATTAATCTGTTTCAGGGAGTTCATGCTGTTGTATTAATCTGTTTCAGGGAGTTCACGCTGCTGTATTAATCTTTTCAGGGAGTTCACATTGAATTAATGTGTTTGTGGGAGTTCGCGCTGTTGTATTAATCTGTTTCAGGGAGTTCACGCTGCTGTATTAATCTTTTCAGTGAGTTCACATTGAATTAATGTGTTTGTGGGAGTTCGCGCTGTTGTATTAATCTGTTTCAGGGAGTTCACGCTATTGTATTAATCTGTTTCAGGGAGCTCACGCTGTGATATTAATGTGTTTCAGGGAGTTCGTGCTGTTGTATTAATCTGTTTCAGGGAGGTCGTGCTGTTGTATTAATTTGTGTCAGGGAGTTCGCGATGTTCTATTAATCTATTTCTGGAAGTTCGCGCAGATGTATTAATCAGATTCAGGGAGCTCGCTCTGTTGTGATAACCTGTTTCAGGGAGCTCATGGTGTTGTATTAATCTGTTTCAGGGAGCTCGCATTGCTGTATTAATATGTTTCAGGGAACTTGCTCTGTTGTATTAATCTGTTTTAGGGGGATCACCTTGTATTAATCTGTTTCAGGGAGTTCGCGCTGTTGTATTAATCTGTTTCAAGGAGTTCACGCTTCTGTATTAATCTTTTCAGGGAATTCACATTGAATTGATGTGTTTGTGCGAGTTCGCGCTGTTGAATTAATCTGTTTCAGGGAATTTGCACTGTTGTATTAATCTGTTTCAGGGAGTTCAAGGTGATGTATTAATCTGTTTCAGGGAGTTCACATTGTATTAATCTTTTTGTGGGAGTTCACGCTCTTGAATTAATCTGTTTCAGGGAGTTCACATTGTATTATTATCTTTGTGGGAGTTCAGGCTGTTGTATTAATCTGTTTCAGGGAGCTGGCGATGTTGTATTAATGTATTTCAGGGAGCTCGCACTGTTGTATTAATCTGTTTCAGGGAGTTCGCGCTGCTGTATTAATCTTTTCAGGGAGCTCACATTGAATTAATGTATTTGTGGGAGTTCGCGCTGTTGAATTAATCTGTTTCAGGGAGCTCACGCTGTTATATTAATGTGTTTCAGGGAGTTCGTGCTGTTGCATTAATTTGTTTGAGGGAGATCGCGCTGTTGTATTAAACAGTTTCATTTGTTTACTCTGTTGTATTAATCTGTTTCAGTGAATTCACGCTGTTGTATTAATCTGTTTCAGGGAGTTGGCGCTGTTGTATTAATGTGTTTCAGGGACTTCATGCTGCTGTATTAATGTGATTCAGTGAGTTCACACTGTTGTATTAATCTGTTTCAGTGAGTTTGCGTTGTTGTATTAATCTGTTTCAGGGAATTTGCGCTGTTGTATTAATCTGTTTCAGGGAGTTCAAGGTGATGTATTAATCTGTTTCAGGGAGTTCACATTGTATTAATCATTTTGTGGGAGTTCACGCTCTTGAATTAATCTGTTTCAGGGAGTTCACATTGTATTATTATCTTTGTGGGAGTTCAGGCTGTTGTATTAATCTGTTTCAGGGAGCTGGCGCTGTTGTATTAATCTATTTCAGGGAGCTCACACTGTTGTATTACTCTGTTTCAGGGAGTTCGCGATGTTGTATTAATCTGTTTCAGGGAGCTCGTGCCGTTGTATTAATCTGTTTCAGGGAGTTTGCGCTGTTCTATTAATCTGTTTCAGGGAGTTCGAATTGTTGTATTAATCTGTTTCAGGCAGTTTACATTGTATTATTCTCGTTGTGGGAGTTCAGGCTGCTGTATTAATCTGTTTCAGGGAGCTGGCGCTGTTGTATTAATCTATTTCAGGGAGCTCGCGCTGTTGAATTAATCAGTTTCAGGGCATTCGCGATGTTGTATTAATCTGTTTCAGGGAGCTCGTGCCGTTGTATTAATCTGTTTCAGGGAGTTTGCGCTCTTCTATTAATCTGTTTCAGGGAGTTCAAGGTGATGTATTAATCTGTTCAGGGAGTTCACATTGAATTAATGTGTTTGTGCGAGTTCGCGCTGTTGTATTAATCTGTTTCAGGGAGTTCACGCTGCTGTATTAATCTTTTCAGGGAGTTCACATTGAATTAATGTGTTTGTTGGAGTTCGCGCTGTTGTATTAATCTGTTTTAGGGAGTTCACGCTGTTGTATTAATCTGTTTCAGGGAGCTCGCGCTGTTGTATTAATCTCTTTCAGGGAGTTCGTGCTGCTGTATTAATCTGTATCAGGGAGCTCATGGTGTTGTATTAATCTGTTTCAGGGAGTTCATGCTGTTGTATTAATCTGTTTCAGGGAGTTCATGCTGTTGTATTAATCTGTTTCAGGGAGTTCACGCTGCTGTATTAATCTTTTCAGGGAGTTCACATTGAATTAATGTGTTTGTTGGAGTTCGCGCTGTTGTATTAATCTGTTTCAGGGAGTTCACGCTGCTGTATTAATCTTTTCAGTGAGTTCACATTGAATTAATGTGTTTGTGGGAGTTCGCGCTGTTGTATTAATCTCTTTCAGGGAGTTCACGCTATTGTATTAATCTGTTTCAGGGAGCTCACGCTGTGATATTAATGTGTTTCAGGGAGTTCGTGCTGTTGTATTAATCTGTTTCAGGGAGGTCGTGCTGTTGTATTAATTTGTGTCAGGGAGTTCGCGATGTTCTATTAATCTATTTCTGGAAGTTCGCGCAGATGTATTAATCAGATTCAGGGAGCTCGCTCTGTTGTGATAACCTGTTTCAGGAGCTCATGGTGTTGTATTAATCTGTTTCAGGGAGCTCGCATTGCTGTATTAATATGTTTTAGGGAGTTTGCGCTCTTGTATTAATCTGTTTCAGGGAGTTCGTCCTTTTGTATTAATCTGTTTCAGGGAACTTGCTCTGTTGTATTAATCTGTTTTAGGGAGATCACGTTGTTGTATTAATCTGTTTCAGGGAGTTCGCGCTGTTGTATTAATCTGTTTCAAGGAGTTCACGCTGCTGTATTAATCTTTTCAGGGAGTTCACATTGAATTAATGTGTTTGTGGGAGTTCGCGCTGTTCTATTAATCTGTTTCAGGGAGATAACTCCGTTGTATTAATCAGTTTCAGGGAGCTAACACTGTTGTATTAATCACTTTCAGGGAGATAATGCTGTTGTATTAATCAGTTTCAGGGAGTTCATGCTGTTGTATTAATCTGTTTCAGGGAGCTCGCATTGTTGTATTAATATGTTTTAGGGAGTTTGCGCTCTTGTATTAATCTGTTTCAGGGAGTTCGTCCTTTTGTATTAATCTGTTTCAGGGAACTTGCGCTGTTGTATTAATCTGTTTTAGGGAGATCACGTTGTTGTATTAATCTGTTTCAGGGAGTTCGCGCTGTTGTATTAATCTGTTTCAAGGAGTTCACGCTGCTGTATTAATCTTTTCAGGGAGTTCACATTGAATTAATCTGTTTCAGTGATTTCACGCTGTTGTATTAATCTATTTCAGGGAGTTGGCGCTGTTGTATTAATCTGTTTCAGGGAGCTCGCATTGTTGTATTAATCTGTTTCAGGGAGTTGACATTGTATTAATTTGTTTTAGGGAGTTCATTCTGTTAGATTCGTTTCAGGGAGTTCAAGCTGTTGAATTAATCTGTTTCAGTGAGTTTGCGTTGTTGTATTAATCTGTTTCAGGGAATTTGCGCTGTTGTATTAATCTGTTTCAGGGAGTTCATGGTGATGTATTAATCTGTTTCAGGGAGTTCACATTGTGTTAATCTTTTTGTGGGAGTTCACGCTCTTGAATTAATCTGTTTCAGGGAGTACACATTGTATTATTATCTTTGTGGGAGTTCAGGCTGTTGTATTAATCTGTTTCAGGGAGCTGGCGCTGTTGTATTAATCTATTTCAGGGAGCTCGCACTGTTGTATTAATCTGTTTCAGGGAGTTCGCGCTGTTGTATTAATCTGTTTCAAGGAGTTCACGCTGCTGTATTAATCTTTTCAAGGAGTTCACATTGAATTAATGTGTTTGTGGGAGTTCGCGCTGTTGTATTAATCTGTTTCAGTGAGTTCACGCTGCTGTATTAATCTTTTCAGGGAGTTCACATTGAATTAATGTGTTTGTGGGAGTTCGCGCTGTTGTATTAATCTGTTTCAGGGAGCTGGCGCTGTTGCATTAATCTATTTCAGGGAGCTCGCACTGTTGTATTCATCTGTTTCAGGGAGTTCTCGCTGTTGTATTAATCTGTTTCAGTGAGTTCACGCTGCTGTATTAATCTTTTCAGGGAGTTCACATTGAATTAATGTGTTTGTGGGAGTTCGCGCTGTTGTATTAATATGTTTCAGGGAGTTCACGCTGTTGTATTAATCTGTTTCAGGGAGCTCACGCTGTTATATTAATGTGTTTCAGGGAGTTCGTGCTGTTGTATTAATCTGCTTCAGGGAGCTCGTGCTGTTGTATTAATCTGTTTCAGGGAGTTCGTGCTGTTGTATTAATTTGTTTCAGGGAACTTGCGCTGTTGTATTAATCTGTTTCAGGGAGATCACGTTGTTGTATTAATCTGTTTCAGGGAGTTCGCGCTGTTGTATTAATCTGTTTCACGGAGTTCACGCTGCTGTATTAATCTTTACAGGGAGTTCACATTGAATTAATGTGTTTGTGGGAGTTCGCGCTGTTCTATTAATTTCTTTCAGGGAGCTAACGCTGTTGTATTAATCAGTTTCAGGGAGCTAACGCTGTTGTATTAATCAGTTTCAGGGAGCTAACGCTGTTGTATTCATCAGTTTCAGGGAGCTAACGCTGTTGTATTCATCAGTTTCAGGGAGATAATGCTGTTGTATTAATCAGTTTCAGGGAGTTCATGCTGTTGTATTAATTTGTTTCAGGGAGATCGCGCTGTTGTATTAAACAGTTTCATTTGTTTACGCTGTTGTATTAATCTGTTTCAGTGAGTTCACGCTGTTGTATTAATCTGTTTCAGGGAGCTCACGCTGTTATATTAATGTGTTTCAGGGAGTTCGTGCTGTTGTATTAATCTGTTTCAGGGAGCTCGTGCTGTTGTATTAATCTGTTTCAGGGAGTTCGTGCTGTTCTATTAATCTGTTTCAGGGAGCTAACGCTATTGTATTAATCACTTTCAGGGAGATAATGCTGTTGTATTAATCAGTTTCACTGAGTTCATGCTGTTGTATTAATTTGTTTCAGGGAGTTTGCGCTGTTGTATTAATCTGTTTCAAGGAGTTCACGCTGTTGTATTAATCTGTTTCAGGGAGTTCGCGCTGTTGTATTAATCTGTTTCAAGGAGTTCACGCTGCTGTATTAATCATTTCAGGGAGTTCACATTGAATTAATGTGTTTGTGCGAGTTTGCGCTGTTGCATTGATCTGTTTCAGGGAGTTCACGCTGTTGTATTAATCTGTTTCAGGGAGTTCACGCTGTTGTATTAATCTGTTTCAGGGAGTTCACGCTGTTGTATTAATCTGTTTCAGGGAGCTGGCACTGTTGTATTAATCTATTTCAGGGAGCTCGTGCTGTTGAATTAATCAGTTTCACTGAGTTCATGCTGTTGTATTAATTTGTTTCAGGGAGTTTGCGCTGTAGTATTAAACAGTTTCATTTGTTTACGCTGTTGTATTAATCTGTTTCAGTGAGTTCACGCTGTTGTATTAATCTGTTTCAGGCAGTTCACATTGTATTATTCTCTTTGTGGGAGTTCAGGCTGTTGTATTAATCTGTTTCAAGGAGTTCACGCTGCTGTATTAAGCTTTTCAGGGAGTTCACATTGAATTAATGTGTTTGTGCGAGTTCGCGCTGTTGTATTAATCTGTTTCAGGGAGTTCACGCTGCTGTATTAATCTTTTCAGGGAGTTCACATTGAATTAATGTGTTTGTGGGAAATCGCGCTGTTGTATTAATCTGTTTCAGTGAGTTCACGCTGTTGTATTAATCTGTTTCAGGGAGGTCGCGCTGTTGTATTAATCTGTTTCAGGGAGCTCGCGCTGTTGTATTAATCTGTTTCAGGGAGCTCGCGCTGTTGTATTAATCTGTTTCAGGGAGTTGGTGCTGTTGTATTAATCTGTTTCAGGGAGTTCATGCTGTTGTATTAATCTGTTTCAGGGAGTTCACGCTGTTGTATTAATCAGTTTCAGGGAGTTGACATTGTATTAATTTGTTTTAGGGAGTTCATTCTGTTAGATTCGTTTCAGGGAGTTCAAGCTGTTGAATTAATCTGTTTCAGGGAATTTGCGCTGTTGTATTAATCTGTTTCAGGGAGTTCAAGGTGATGTATTAATCTGTTTCAGGGAGTTCACATTGTATTAATCTTTTTGTGGGCGTTCACGCTCTTGAATTAATCTGTTTCAGGGAGTTCACATTGTATTAGTATCTTTGTGGGAGTTCAGGCTGTTGTATTAATCTGTTTCAGGGAGCTGGCGCTGTTGTATTAATCTATTTCAGGGAGCTCGCACTGTTGTATTAATCTGTTTCAGGGAGTTCGCGCTGTTGTATTAATCTGTTTCAGTGAGTTCACGCTGCTGTATTAATCTTTTCATGGAGTTCACATTGAATTAATGTGTTTGTGGGAGTTCGCGCTGTTGTATTAATCTGTTTCAGGGAGTTCACACTGCTGTATTAATCTGTTTCAGGGAGCTCACGCTGTTATATTAATGTGTTTCAGGGAGTTCGTGCTGTTATATTAATCTGTTTCAGGGAGCTCGTGCTGTTCTATTAATCTGTTTCAGGGAGTTCGTGCTGTTGTATTAATTTGTTTCAGGAACTTGCGCTGTTGTATTGATCTGTTTCAGGGAGATCATGCTGTTGTATTAATCTGTTTCAGGGAGTTCGCGCTGTTGTATTAATCTGTTTCAAGGAGTTCACGCTGCTGTATTAATCTTTTCAGGGAGTTCACATTGAATTAATGTGTTTGTGGGAGTTCGCGCTGTTCTATTAATCTCTTTCAGGGAGCTAACGCTGTTGTATTAATCAGTTTCAGGGAGCTAACGCTGTTGTATTAATCAGTTTCAGGGAGCTAACGCTGTTGTATTAATCAGTTTCAGGGAGATAATGCTGTTGTATTAATCAGTTTCAGGGAGTTCATGCTGTTGTATTAATTTGTTTCAGGGAGATCGCGCTGTTGTATTAAACAGTTTCATTTGTTTACGCTGCTGTATTAATGTGTTTCAGTGAGTTCACGCTGTTGTATTAATCTGTGTCAGGGAGATCGAATTGTTGTATTAATCTGTTTCAGGCAGTTCACATTGTATTATTCTCTTTGTGGGAGTTCAGGCTGTTGTATTAATCTGTTTCAGGGAGCTGGCGCTGTTATATTAATATATTTCAGGGAGCTCGCGCTGTTGAATTAATCAGTTTCAGGGCATTCGCGATGTTGTATTAATCTGTTTGAGGGAGCTCGTGCCGTTGTATTAATCTGTTTCAGGGAGTTTGCGCTGTTCTATTAATCTGTTTAAGGGAGCTAACACTGTTGTATTAATCAACTTCAGGGTGTTCGTGCTGTTGTATTAATCTGTTTCAGAGAGCGCATGGTGTTGTACTAATCTGTTTCAGGGAGCTCACATTGTTGTATTAATCTGTTTCAGGGAGTTCGCGCTGTTGTATTAATCTGTTTCAAGGAGTTCACGCTGCTGTATTAATCTTTTCAGGGAATTCACATTGAATTAATGTATTTGTGCGAGTTTGCGCTGTTGAATTAATCTGTTTCAGTGAGTTTACGTTGTTGTATTAATCTGTTTCAGGGAATTTGCACTGTTGTATTAATCAGTTTCAGGGAGTTCAAGGTGATGTATTAATCTGTTTCAGGGAGTTCACATTGTATTAATCTTTTTGTGGGAGTTCACGCTCTTGAATTAATCTGTTTCAGGGAGTTCACATTGTATTATTATCTTTGTGGGAGTTCAGGCTGTTGTATTAATCTGTTTCAGGGAGCTGGCGATGTTGTATTAATCTATTTCAGGGAGCTCGCACTGTTGTATTAATCTGTTTCAGGGAGTTCGCGCTGTTGTATTAATCTGTTTCAAGGAGTTCACGCTGCTGTATTAATCTTTTCAAGGAGTTCACATTGAATTAATGTCTTTGTGGGAGTTCGCGCTGTTGTATTAATCTGTTTCAGGGAGTTCACATTGTATTAATCTTTTTGTGGGAGTTCACGCTCTTGAATTAATCTGTTTCAGGGAGTTCACATTGTATTATTATCTTTGTGGGAGTTCAGGCTGTTATATTAATCTGTTTCAGGGAGTTGGCGATGTTGTATTAATCTATTTCAGGGTGCTCGCACTGTTGTATTAATCTGTTTCAGGGAGTTCGCGCTGCTGTATTAATCTTTTCAGGGAGTTCACATTGAATTAATGTATTTGTGGGAGTTCGCGCTGTTGAATTAATCTGTTTCAGGGAGCTCACGCTGTTATATTAATGTGTTTCAGGGAGTTCGTGCTGTTGCATTAATTTGTTTGAGGGAGATCGCGCTGTTGTATTAAACAGTTTCATTTGTTTACTCTGTTGTATTAATCTGTTTCAGTGATTTCACGCTGTTGTATTAATCTGTTTCAGGGAGCTCGTGCTGTTGTATTAATTTGTTTCAGGGAGTTCGCGATGTTCTATTAACCCATTTCTGGAAGTTCGCGCAGATGTATTAATCAGATTCAGGCAGCTCGCTCTGTTGTATTAATGTGTTTCAGGGAGTTCACGCTGCTGTATTAATGTGTTTCAGTGAGTTCACGCTGTTGTATTAATTTGTTTCAGGGAGTTCGAATTGTTGTATTAATCTGTTTCAGGCAGTTCACATTGTATTATTCTCTTTGTGGGAGTTCAGGCTGTTGTATTAATCTGTTTCAGGGAGCTGGCGCTGTTGTATTAATCTATTTCAGGGAGCTCGCGCTGTTGAATTAATCAGTTTCAGGGCATTCGCGATGTTGTATTAATCTGTTTCAGGGAGCTCGTGCCGTTGTATTAATCTGTTTCAGGGAGTTTGCGCTGTTCTATTAATCTGTTTCAGGGAGTTCAAGGTGATGTATTAATCTGTTCAGGGAGTTCACATTGAATTAATGTGTTTGTGCGAGTTCGCGCTGTTGTATTAATCTGTTTCAGGGAGTTCACGCTGCTCTATTAATCTTTTCAGGGAGTTCACATTGAATTAATGTGTTTGTTGGAGTTCGCGCTGTTGTACTAATCTGTTTTAGGGAGTTCACACTGTTGTATTAATCTGTTTTAGGGAGCTCGCGCTGTTGTATTTATCTCTTACAGGGAGTTCGTGCTGCTGTATTAATCTGTATCAGGGAGCTCATGGTGTTATATTAATCTGTTTCAGGGAGTTATTGCTGTTGTATTAATCTGTTTCAGGGAGTTCATGCTGTTGTATTAATCTGTTTCAGGGAGTTCACGCTGCTGTATTAATCTTTTCAGGGAGTTCACATTGAATTAATGTGTTTGTGGGAGTTCGCGCTGTTGTATTAATCTGTTTCAGGGAGTTCACGCTGCTGTATTAATCTTTTCAGGGAGTTCACATTGAATTAATGTGTTTGTGGGAGTTCGCGCTGTTGTATTAATCTGTTTCAGGGAGTTCACGCTATTGTATTAATCTGTTTCAGGGAGCTCACGCTGTTATATTAATGTGTTTCAGGGAGTTCGTGCTGTTGTATTAATCTGTTTCAGGGAGCTCGTGCTGTTGTATTAATTTGTTTCAGGGAGTTCGCGATGTTCTATTAACCCATTTCTGGAAGTTCGCGCAGATGTATTAATCAGATTCAGGGAGCTCGCTCTGTTGTGATAATCTGTTTCAGGGAGCTCATGGTGTTGTATTAGTCTGTTTCAGAGAGCTCGCATTGTTGTATTAATATGTTTTAGGGAGTTTGCGCTCTTGTATTAATCTGTTTCAGGGAGCTCACATTGTTGTATTAATCTGTTTCAGGGAACTATCGCTGTTGTATTAATCTGTTTTAGGGGGATCACCTTGTATTAATCTGTTTCAGGGAGTTCGCGCTGTTGTATTAATCTGTTTCAAGGAGTTCACGCTTCTGTATTAATCTTTTCAGGGAATTCACATTGAATTAATGTGTTTGTGCGAGTTCGCGCTGTTGAATTAATCTGTTTCAGTGAGTTTGCGTTGTTGTATTAATCTGTTTCAGGGAATTTGCACTGTTGTATTAATCTGTTTCAGGGAGTTCAAGGTGATGTATTAATCTGTTTCAGGGAGTTCACATAGTATTAATCTTTTTGTGGGAGTTCACGCTCTTGAATTAATCTGTTTCAGGGAGTTCACATTGTATTATTATCTTTGTGGGAGTTCAGGCTGTTGTATTAATCTGTTTCAGGGAGCTGGCGATGTTGTATTAATCTATTTCAGGGAGCTCGCACTGTTGTATTAATCTGTTTCAGAGAGTTCGCGCTGCTGTATTAATCTTTTCAGGGAGTTCACGTTGAATTAATGTATTTGAGGGAGTTCGCGCTGTTGAATTAATCTGTTTCAGGGAGCTCACGCTGTTATATTAATGTGTTTCAGGGAGTTCGTGCTGTTGCATTAATTTGTTTGAGGGAGATCGCGCTGTTGTATTAAACAGTTTCATTTGTTTACTCTGTTGTATTAATCTGTTTCAGTGATTTCACGCTGTTGTATTAATCTGTTTCAGGGAGTTGGCGCTGTTGTATTAATGTGTTTCAGGGACTTCATGCTGCTGTATTAATGTGTTTCAGTGAGTTCACGCTGTTGTATTAGTTTGTTTCAGGGAGTTCGAATTGTTGTATTAATCTGTTTCAGGCAGTTTACATTGTATTATTCTCGTTGTGGGAGTTCAGGCTGTTGTATTAATCTGTTTCAGGGAGCTGGCGCTGTTGTATTCATCTATTTCAGGGAGCTCGCGCTGTTGAATTAATCAGTTTCAGGGCATTCGCGATGTTGTATTAATCTGTTTCAGGGAGCTCGTGCCGTTGTATTAATCTGTTTCAGGGAGTTTGCGCTGTTCTATTAATCTGTTTCAGGGAGTTCAAGGTGATGTATTAATCTGTTCAGGGAGTTCACATTGAATTAATGTGTTTGTGCGAGTTCGCGCTGTTGTATTAATCTGTTTCAGGGAGTTCACGCTGCTGTATTAATCTTTTCAGGGAGTTCACATTGAATTAATGTGTTTGTTGGAGTTCGCGCTGTTGTATTAATCTGTTTTAGGGAGTTCACGCTGTTGTATTAATCTGTTTCAGGGAGCTCGCGCTGTTGTATTAATCTCTTTCAGGGAGTTCGTGCTGCTGTATTAATCTGTATCAGGGAGCTCATGGTGTTGTATTAATCTGTTTCAGGGAGTTCATGCTGTTGTATTAATCTGTTTCAGGGAGTTCATGCTGTTGTATTAATCTGTTTCAGGGAGTTCACGCTGCTGTATTAATCTTTTCAGGGAGTTCACATTGAATTAATGTGTTTGTTGGAGTTCGCGCTGTTGTATTAATCTGTTTTAGGGAGTTCACGCTGTTGTATTAATCTGTTTCAGGGAGCTCGCGCTGTTGTATTTATCTCTTACAGGGAGTTCGTGCTGCTGTATTAATCTGTATCAGGGAGCTCATGGTGTTATATTAATCTGTTTCATGGAGTTATTGCTGTTGTATTAATCTGTTTCAGGGAGTTCATGCTGTTGTATTAATCTGTTTCAGGGAGTTCACGCTGCTGTATTAATCTTTTCAGGGAGTTCACATTGAATTAATGTGTTTGTGGGAGTTCGCGCTGTTGTATTAATCTGTTTCAGGGAGTTCACGCTGCTGTACTAATCTTTTCAGGGAGTTCACATTGAATTAATGTGTTTGTGGGAGTTCGCGCTGTTGTATTAATCTGTTTCAGGGAGTTCACGCTATTGTATTAATCTGTTCAGGGAGCTCACGCTGTTATATTAATGTGTTTCAGGGAGTTCGTGCTGTTGTATTAATCTGTTTCAGGGAGCTCGTGCTGTTGTATTAATTTGTTTCAGGGAGTTCGCGATGTTCTATTAACCCATTTCTGGAAGTTCGCGCAGTTGTATTAATCAGATTCAGGGAGCTCGCTCTGTTGTGATAATCTGTTTCAGGGAGCTCATGGTGTTGTATTAATCTGTTTCAGGGAGCTCGCATTGTTGTATTAATATGTTTTAGGGAGTTTGTGCTCTTGTATTAATCTGTTTCAGGGAGCTCACATTGTTGTATTAATCTGTTTCAGGGAACTATCGCTGTTGTATTAATCTGTTTTAGGGGGATCACCTTGTATTAATCTGTTTCAGGGAGTTCGCGCTGTTGTATTAATCTGTTTCAAGGAGTTCACGCTTCTGTATTAATCTTTTCAGGGAATTCACATTGAATTGATGTGTTTGTGCGACTTCGCGCTGTTGAATTAATCTGTTTCAGGGAATTTGCACTGTTGTATTAATCTGTTTCAGGGAGTTCAAGGTGATGTATTAATCTGTTTCAGGGAGTTCACATTGTATTAATCTTTTTGTGGGAGTTCACGCTCTTGAATTAATCTGTTTCAGGGAGTTCACATTGTATTATTATCTTTGTGGGAGTTCAGGCTGTTGTATTAATCTGTTTCAGGGAGCTGGCGATGTTGTATTAATGTATTTCAGGGAGCTCGCACTGTTGTATTAATCTGTTTCAGGGAGTTCGCGCTGCTGTATTAATCTTTTCAGGGAGCTCACATTGAATTAATGTATTTGTGGGAGTTCGCGCTGTTGAATTAATCTGTTTCAGGGAGCTCACGCTGTTATATTAATGTGTTTCAGGGAGTTCGTGCTGTTGCATTAATTTGTTTGAGGGAGATCGCGCTGTTGTATTAAACAGTTTCATTTGTTTACTCTGTTGTATTAATCTGTTTCAGTGAATTCACGCTGTTGTATTAATCTGTTTCAGGGAGTTGGCGCTGTTGTATTAATGTGTTTCAGGGACTTCATGCTGCTGTATTAATGTGATTCAGTGAGTTCACGCTGTTGTATTAATCTGTTTCAGTGAGTTTGCGTTGTTGTATTAATCTGTTTCAGGAAATTTGCGCTGTTGTATTAATCTGTTTCAGGGAGTTCAAGGTGATGTATTAATCTGTTTCAGGGAGTTCACATTGTATTAACCTTTTTGTGGGAGTTCACGCTCTTGAATTAATCTGTTTCAGGGAGTTCACATTGTATTATTATCTTTGTGGGAGTTCAGGCTGTTGTATTAATCTGTTTCAGGGAGCTGGCGCTGTTGTATCAATCTATTTCAGGGAGCTCGCAGTGTTGTATTACTCTGTTTCAGGGAGTTCGCGATGTTGTATTAACCTGTTTCAGGGAGCTCGTGCCGTTGTATTAATCTGTTTCAGGGAGTTTGCGCTGTTCTATTAATCTGTTTCAGGGAGTTCGAATTGTTGTATTAATCTGTTTCAGGCAGTTTACATTGTATTATTCTCGTTGTGGGAGTTCAGGCTGCTGTATTAATCTGTTTCAGGGAGCTGGCGCTGTTGTATTAATCTATTTCAGGGAGCTCGCGCTGTTGAATTTATCAGTTTCAGGGCATTCGCGATGTTGTATTAATCTGTTTCAGGGAGCTCGTGCCGTTGTATTAATCTGTTTCAGGGAGTTTGCGCTCTTCTATTAATCTGTTTCAGGGAGTTCAAGGAGATGTATTAATCTGTTCAGGGAGTTCACATTGAATTAATGTGTTTGTGCGAGTTCGCGCTGTTTTATTAATCTGTTTCAGGGAGTTCACGCTGCTGTATTAATCTTTTCAGGGAGTTCACATTGAATTAATGTGTTTGTTGGAGTTCGCGCTGTTGTATTAATCTGTTTTAGGGAGTTCACGCTGTTGTATTAATCTGTTTCAGGGAGCTCGCGCTGTTGTATTAATCTCTTTCAGGGAGTTCGTGCTGCTGTATTAATCTGTATCAGGGAGCTCATGGTGTTGTATTAATCTGTTTCAGGGAGTTCATGCTGTTGTATTAATCTGTTTCAGGGAGTTCATGCTGTTGTATTAATCTGTTTCAGGGAGTTCACGCTGCTGTATTAATCTTTTCAGGGAGTTCACATTGAATTAATGTGTTTGTGGGAGTTCGCGCTGTTGTATTAATCTGTTTCAGGGAGTTCACGCTGCTGTATTAATCTTTTCAGTGAGTTCACATTGAATTAATGTGTTTGTGGGAGTTCGCGCTGTTGTATTAATCTGTTTCAGGGAGTTCACGCTATTGTATTAATCTGTTTCAGGGAGCTCACGCTGTTATATTAATGTGTTTCAGGGAGTTCGTGCTGTTGTATTAATCTGTTTCAGGGAGGTCGTGCTGTTGTATTAATTTGTGTCAGGGAGTTCGCGATGTTCTATTAATCTATTTCTGGAAGTTCGCGCAGATGTATTAATCAGATTCAGGGAGCTCGCTCTGTTGTGATAACCTGTTTCAGGGAGCTCATGGTGTTGTATTAATCAGTTTCAGGGAGTTCATGCTGTTGTATTAATCTGTTTCAGGGAGCTCGCATTGTTGTATTAATATGTTTTAGGGAGTTTGCGCTCTTGTATTAATCTGTTTCAGGGAGTTCGTCCTTTTGTATTAATCTGTTTCAGGGAACTTGCGCTGTTGTATTAATCTGTTTTAGGGAGATCACGTTGTTGTATTAATCTGTTTCAGGGAGTTCGCGCTGTTGTATTAATCTGTTTCAAGGAGTTCACGCTGCTGTATTAATCTTTTCAGGGAGTTCACATTGAATTAATGTGTTTGTGGGAGTTCGCGCTGTTCTATTAATCTGTTTCAGGGAGATAACTCTGTTGTATTAATCAGTTTCAGGGAGCTAACACTGTTTTATTAATCAGTTTCAGGGAGCTAACGCTGTTGTATTAATCACTTTCAGGGAGATAATGCTGTTGTATTAATCAGTTTCAGGGAGTTCATGCTGTTGTATAATCTGTTTCAGGGAGCTCGCCCTGTTGTATTAATCTATTTCAGGGAGTTGGCGCTGTTGTATTAATCTGTTTCAGGGAGCTCGCATTGTTGTATTGATCTGTTTCAGGGAGTTGACATTGTATTAATTTGTTTTAGGGAGTTCATTCTGTTAGATTCGTTTCAGGGAGTTCAAGCTGTTGAATTAATCTGTTTCAGTGAGTTTGCGTTGTTGTATTAATCTGTTTCAGGGAATTTGCGCTGTTGTATTAATCTGTTTCAGGGAGTTCAAGGTGATGTATTAATCTGTTTCAGGGAGTTCACATTGTGTTAATCTTTTTGTGGGAGTTCGCGCTCTTGAATTAATCTGTTTCATGGAGTACACATTGTATTATTATCTTTGTGGGAGTTCAGGCTGTTGTATTAATCTGTTTCAGGGAGCTGGCGCTGTTGTATTAATCTATTTCAGGGAGCTCGCACTGTTGTATTAATCTGTTTCAGGGAGTTCGCGCTGTTGTATTAATCTGTTTCAAGGAGTTCACGCTGCTGTATTAATCTTTTCAAGGAGTTCACATTGAATTAATGTGTTTGTGGGAGTTCGCGCTGTTGTATTAATCTGTTTCAGTGAGTTCACGCTGCTGTATTAATCTTTTCAGGGAGTTCACATTGAATTAATGTGTTTGTGGGAGTTCGCGCTGTTGTATTAATCTGTTTCAGGGAGCTGGCGCTGTTGCATTAATCTATTTCAGGGAGCTCGCACTGTTGTATTCATCTGTTTCAGGGAGTTCTCGCTGTTGTATTAATCTGTTTCAGTGAGTTCACGCTGCTGTATTAATCTTTTCAGGGAGTTCACATTGAATTAATGTGTTTGTGGGAGTTCGCGCTGTTGTATTAATATGTTTCAGGGAGTTCACGCTGTTGTATTAATCTGTTTCAGGGAGCTCACGCTGTTATATTAATGTGTTTCAGGGAGTTCGTGCTGTTGTATTAATCTGCTTCAGGGAGCTCGTGCTGTTGTATTAATCTGTTTCAGGGAGTTCGTGCTGTTGTATTAATTTGTTTCAGGGAACTTGCGCTGTTGTATTAATCTGTTTCAGGGAGATCACGTTGTTGTATTAATCTGTTTCAGGGAGTTCGCGCTGTTGTATTAATCTGTTTCACGGAGTTCACGCTGCTGTATTAATCTTTACAGGGAGTTCACATTGAATTAATGTGTTTGTGGGAGTTCGCGCTGTTCTATTAATTTCTTTCAGGGAGCTAACGCTGTTGTATTAATCAGTTTGAGGGAGCTAACGCTGTTGTATTAATCAGTTTCAGGGAGCTAACGCTGTTGTATTCATCAGTTTCAGGGAGCTAACGCTGTTGTATTAATCAGTTTCAGGGAGATAATGCTGTTGTATTAATCAGTTTCAGGGAGTTCATGCTGTTGTATTAATTTGTTTCAGGGAGATCGCGCTGTTGTATTAAACAGTTTCATTTGTTTACGCTGTTGTATTAATCTGTTTCAGTGAGTTCACGCTGTTGTATTAATCTGTTTCAGGGAGCTCACGCTGTTATATTAATGTGTTTCAGGGAGTTCGTGCTGTTGTATTAATCTGTTTCAGGGAGCTCGTGCTGTTGTATTAATCTGTTTCAGGGAGTTCGTGCTGTTCTATTAATCTGTTTCAGGGAGCTAACGCTATTGTATTAATCACTTTCAGGGAGATAATGCTGTTGTATTAATCAGTTTCACTGAGTTCATGCTGTTGTATTAATTTGTTTCAGGGAGTTTGCGCTGTTGTATTAATCTGTTTCAAGGAGTTCACGCTGTTGTATTAATCTGTTTCAGGGAGTTCGCGCTGTTGTATTAATCTGTTTCAAGGAGTTCACGCTGCTGTATTAATCATTTCAGGGAGTTCACATTGAATTAATGTGTTTGTGCGAGTTTGCGCTGTTGCATTGATCTGTTTCAGGGAGTTCACGCTGTTGTATTAATCTGTTTCAGGGAGTTCACGCTGTTGTATTAATCTGTTTCAGGGAGTTCACGCTGTTGTATTAATCTGTTTCAGGGAGCTGGCACTGTTGTATTAATCTATTTCAGGGAGCTCGTGCTGTTGAATTAATCAGTTTCACTGAGTTCATGCTGTTGTATTAATTTGTTTCAGGGAGTTTGCGCTGTAGTATTAAACAGTTTCATTTGTTTACGCTGTTGTATTAATCTGTTTCAGTGAGTTCACGCTGTTGTATTAATCTGTTTCAGGCAGTTCACATTGTATTATTCTCTTTGTGGGAGTTCAGGCTGTTGTATTAATCTGTTTCAAGGAGTTCACGCTGCTGTATTAAGCTTTTCAGGGAGTTCACATTGAATTAATGTGTTTGTGCGAGTTCGCGCTGTTGTATTAATCTGTTTCAGGGAGTTCACGCTGCTGTATTAATCTTTTCAGGGAGTTCACATTGAATTAATGTGTTTGTGGGAATTCGCGCTGTTGTATTAATCTGTTTCAGTGAGTTCACGCTGTTGTATTAATCTGTTTCAGGGAGGTCGCGCTGTTGTATTAATCTGTTTCAGGGAGCTCGCGCTGTTGTATTAATCTGTTTCAGGGAGCTCGCGCTGTTGTATTAATCTGTTTCAGGGAGTTGGTGCTGTTGTATTAATCTGTTTCAGGGAGTTCATGCTGTTGTATTAATCTGTTTCAGGGAGTTCACGCTGTTGTATTAATCAGTTTCGAGGAGTTGACATTGTATTAATTTGTTTTAGGGAGTTCATTCTGTTAGATTCGTTTCAGGGAGTTCAAGCTGTTGAATTAATCTGTTTCAGGGAATTTGCGCTGTTGTATTAATCTGTTTCAGGGAGTTCAAGGTGATGTATTAATCTGTTTCAGGGAGTTCACATTGTATTAATCTTTTTGTGGGAGTTCACGCTCTTGAATTAATCTGTTTCAGGGAGTTCACATTGTATTATTATCTTTGTGGGAGTTCAGGCTGTTGTATTAATCTGTTTCAGGGAGCTGGCGCTGTTGTATTAATCTATTTCAGGGAGCTCGCACTGTTGTATTAATCTGTTTCAGGGAGTTCGCGCTGTTGTATTAATCTGTTTCAGTGAGTTCACGCTGCTGTATTAATCTTTTCATGGAGTTCACATTGAATTAATGTGTTTGTGGGAGTTCGCGCTGTTGTATTAATCTGTTTCAGGGAGTTCACGCTGCTGTATTAATCTGTTTCAGGGAGCTCACGCTGTTATATTAATGTGTTTCAGGGAGTTCGTGCTGTTATATTAATCTGTTTCAGGGAGCTCGTGCTGTTCTATTAATCTGTTTCAGGGAGTTCGTGCTGTTGTATTAATTTGTTTCAGGAACTTGCGCTGTTGTATTAATCTGTTTCAGGGAGATCATGCTGTTGTATTAATCTGTTTCAGGGAGTTCGCGCTGTTGTATTAATCTGTTTCAAGGAGTTCACGCTGCTGTATTAATCTTTTCAGGGAGTTCACATTGAATTAATGTGTTTGTGGGAGTTCGCGCTGTTCTATTAATCTCTTTCAGGGAGCTAACGCTGTTGTATTAATCAGTTTCAGGGAGCTAATGCTGTTGTATTAATCAGTTTCAGGGAGCTAACGCTGTTGTATTAATCAGTTTCAGGGAGATAATGCTGTTGTATTAATCAGTTTCAGGGAGTTCATGCTGTTGTATTAATTTGTTTCAGGGAGATCGCGCTGTTGTATTAAACAGTTTCATTTGTTTACGCTGCTGTATTAATGTGTTTCAGTGAGTTCACGCTGTTGTATTAATCTGTGTTAGGGAGATCGAATTGTTGTATTAATCTGTTTCAGGCAGTTCACATTGTATTATTCTCTTTGTGGGAGTTCAGGCTGTTGTATTAATCTGTTTCAGGGAGCTGGCGCTGTTATATTAATCTATTTCAGGGAGCTCGCGCTGTTGAATTAATCAGTTTCAGGGCATTCGCGATGTTGTATTAATCTGTTTGAGGGAGCTCGTGCCGTTGTATTAATCTGTTTCAGGGAGTTTGCGCTGTTCTATTAATCTGTTTAAGGGAGCTAACACTGTTGTATTAATCAACTTCAGGGTGTTCGTGCTGTTGTATTAATCTGTTTCAGAGAGCGCATGGTGTTGTACT
Source organism: Narcine bancroftii (assembly GCF_036971445.1). Classification (NCBI taxonomy): domain Eukaryota; kingdom Metazoa; phylum Chordata; class Chondrichthyes; order Torpediniformes; family Narcinidae; genus Narcine; species Narcine bancroftii. The sequence continues at coordinate 137,535,846 of NC_091473.1, read as the reverse complement.
AATCTGTTTCAGGGAGCTCACATTGTTGTATTAATCTGTTTCACGGAGTTCGCGCTGTTGTATTAATCTGTTTCAAGGAGTTCACGCTGCTGTATTAATCTTTTCAGGGAATTCACATTGAATTAATGTATTTGTGCGAGTTCGCGCTGTTGAATTAATCTGTTTCAGTGAGTTTACGTTGTTGTATTAATCTGTTTCAGGGAATTTGCACTGTTGTATTAATCAGTTTCAGGGAGTTCAAGGTGATGTATTAATCTGTTTCAGGGAGTTCACATTGTATTAATCTTTTTGTGGGAGTTCACGCTCTTGAATTAATCTGTTTCAGGGAGTTCACATTGTATTATTATCTTTGTGGGAGTTCAGGCTGTTGTATTAATCTGTTTCAGGGAGCTGGCGATGTTGTATTAATCTATTTCAGGGAGCTCGCACTGTTGTATTAATCTGTTTCAGGGAGTTCGCGCTGTTGTATTAATCTGTTTCAAGGAGTTCACGCTGCTGTATTAATCTTTTCAAGGAGTTCACATTGAATTAATGTCTTTGTGGGAGTTCGCGCTGTTGTATTAATCTGTTTCAGGGAGTTCACATTGTATTAATCTTTTTGTGGGAGTTCACGCTCTTGAATTAATCTGTTTCAGGGAGTTCACATTGTATTATTATCTTTGTGGGAGTTCAGGCTGTTGTATTAATCTGTTTCAGGGAGTTGGCGATGTTGTATTAATCTATTTCAGGGTGCTCGCACTGTTGTATTAATCTGTTTCAGGGAGTTCGCGCTGCTGTATTAATCTTTTCAGGGAGTTCACATTGAATTAATGTATTTGTGGGAGTTCGCGCTGTTGAATTAATCTGTTTCAGGGAGCTCACGCTGTTATATTAAAGTGTTTCAGGGAGTTCGTGCTGTTGCATTAATTTGTTTGAGGGAGATCGCGCTGTTGTATTAAACAGTTTCATTTGTTTACTCTGTTGTATTAATCTGTTTCAGTGATTTCACGCTGTTGTATTAATCTGTTTCAGGGAGCTTGTGCTGTTGTATTAATTTGTTTCAGGGAGTTCGCGATGTTCTATTAACCCATTTCTGGAAGTTCGCGCAGATGTATTAATCAGATTCAGGGAGCTCGCTCTGTTGTATTAATGTGTTTCAGGGAGTTCACGCTGCTGTATTAATGTGTTTCAGTGAGTTCACGCTGTTGTATTAATTTGTTTCAGGGAGTTCGAATTGTTGTATTAATCTGTTTCAGGCAGTTCACATTGTATTATTCTCTTTGTGGGAGTTCAGGCTGTTGTATTAATCTGTTTCAGGGAGCTGGCGCTGTTGTATTAATCTATTTCAGGGAGCTCGCGCTGTTGAATTAATCAGTTTCAGGGCATTCGCGATGTTGTATTAATCTGTTTCAGGGAGCTCGTGCCGTTGTATTAATCTGTTTCAGGGAGTTTGCGCTGTTCTATTAATCTGTTTCAGGGAGTTCAAGGTGATGTATTAATCTGTTCAGGGAGTTCACATTGAATTAATGTGTTTGTGCGAGTTCGCGCTGTTGTATTAATCTGTTTCAGGGAGTTCACGCTGCTGTATTAATCTTTTCAGGGAGTTCACATTGAATTAATGTGTTTGTTGGAGTTCGCGCTGTTGTACTAATCTGTTTTAGGGAGTTCACACTGTTGTATTAATCTGTTTTAGGGAGCTCGCGCTGTTGTATTTATCTCTTACAGGGAGTTCGTGCTGCTGTATTAATCTGTATCAGGGAGCTCATGGTGTTATATTAATCTGTTTCAGGGAGTTATTGCTGTTGTATTAATCTGTTTCAGGGAGTTCATGCTGTTGTATTAATCTGTTTCAGGGAGTTCACGCTGCTGTATTAATCTTTTCAGGGAGTTCACATTGAATTAATGTGTTTGTGGGAGTTCGCGCTGTTGTATTAATCTGTTTCAGGGAGTTCACGCTGCTGTATTAATCTTTTCAGGGAGTTCACATTGAATTAATGTGTTTGTGGGAGTTCGCGCTGTTGTATTAATCTGTTTCAGTGAGTTCACGCTATTGTATTAATCTGTTTCAGGGAGCTCACGCTGTTATATTAATGTGTTTCAGGGAGTTCGTGCTGTTGTATTAATCTGTTTCAGGGAGCTCGTGCTGTTGTATTAATTTGTTTCAGGGAGTTCGCGATGTTCTATTAACCCATTTCTGGAAGTTCGCGCAGATGTATTAATCAGATTCAGGGAGCTCGCTCTGTTGTGATAATCTGTTTCAGGGAGCTCATGGTGTTGTATTAGTCTGTTTCAGGGAGCTCGCATTGTTGTATTAATATGTTTTAGGGAGTTTGCGCTCTTGTATTAATCTGTTTCAGGGAGCTCACATTGTTGTATTAATCTGTTTCAGGGAACTATCGCTGTTGTATTAATCAGTTTCAGGGAGATAATGCTGTTGTATTAATCAGTTTCAGGGAGTTCATGCTGTTGTATTAATTTGTTTCAGGGAGATCGCGCTGTTGTATTAAACAGTTTCATTTGTTTACGCTACTGTATTAATGTGTTTCAGTGAGTTCACGCTGTTGTATTAATCTGTGTCAGGGAGATCGAATTGTTGTATTAATCTGTTTCAGGCAGTTCACATTGTATTATTCTCTTTGTGGGAGTTCAGGCTGTTGTATTAATCTGTTTCAGGGAGCTGGCGCTGTTATATTAATATATTTCAGGGAGCTCGCGCTGTTGAATTAATCAGTTTCAGGGCATTCGCGATGTTGTATTAATCTGTTTGAGGGAGCTCGTGCCGTTGTATTAATCTGTTTCAGGCAGTTCACATTGTATTATTCTCTTTGTGGGAGTTCAGGCTGTTGTATTAATCTGTTTCAAGGAGTTCACGCTGCTGTATTAAGCTTTTCAGGGAGTTCACATTGAATTAATGTGTTTGTGCGAGTTCGCGCTGTTGTATTAATCTGTTTCAGGGAGTTCACGCTGCTGTATTAATCTTTTCAGGGAGTTCACATTGAATTAATGTGTTTGTGGGAATTCGCGCTGTTGTATTAATCTGTTTCAGTGAGTTCACGCTGTTGTATTAATCTGTTTCAGGGAGGTCGCGCTGTTGTATTAATCTGTTTCAGGGAGCTCGCGCTGTTGTATTAATCTGTTTCAGGGAGCTCGCGCTGTTGTATTAATCTGTTTCAGGGAGTTGGTGCTGTTGTATTAATCTGTTTCAGGGAGTTCATGCTGTTGTATTAATCTGTTTCAGGGAGTTCACGCTGTTGTATTAATCAGTTTCAGGGAGTTGACATTGTATTAATTTGTTTTAGGGAGTTCATTCTGTTAGATTCGTTTCAGGGAGTTCAAGCTGTTGAATTAATCTGTTTCAGGGAATTTGTGCTGTTGTATTAATCTGTTTCAGGGAGTTCAAGGTGATGTATTAATCTGTTTCAGGGAGTTCACATTGTATTAATCTTTTTGTGGGAGTTCACGCTCTTGAATTAATCTGTTTCAGGGAGTTCACATTGTATTATTATCTTTGTGGGAGTTCAGGCTGTTGTATTAATCTGTTTCAGGGAGCTGGCGCTGTTGTATTAATCTATTTCAGGGAGCTCGCACTGTTGTATTAATCTGTTTCAGGGAGTTCGCGCTGTTGTATTAATCTGTTTCAGTGAGTTCACGCTGCTGTATTAATCTTTTCATGGAGTTCACATTGAATTAATGTGTTTGTGGGAGTTCGCGCTGTTGTATTAATCTGTTTCAGGGAGTTCACGCTGCTGTATTAATCTGTTTCAGGGAGCTCACGCTGTTATATTAATGTGTTTCAGGGAGTTCGTGCTGTTATATTAATCTGTTTCAGGGAGCTCGTGCTGTTCTATTAATCTGTTTCAGGGAGTTCGTGCTGTTGTATTAATTTGTTTCAGGAACTTGCGCTGTTGTATTAATCTGTTTCAGGGAGATCATGCTGTTGTATTAATCTGTTTCAGGGAGTTCGCGCTGTTGTATTAATCTGTTTCAAGGAGTTCACGCTGCTGTATTAATCTTTTCAGGGAGTTCACATTGAATTAATGTGTTTGTGGGAGTTCGCGCTGTTCTATTAATCTCTTTCAGGGAGCTAACGCTGTTGTATTAATCAGTTTCAGGGAGCTAATGCTGTTGTATTAATCAGTTTCAGGGAGCTAACGCTGTTGTATTAATCAGTTTCAGGGAGATAATGCTGTTGTATTAATCAGTTTCAGGGAGTTCATGCTGTTGTATTAATTTGTTTCAGGGAGATCGCGCTGTTGTATTAAACAGTTTCATTTGTTTACGCTGCTGTATTAATGTGTTTCAGTGAGTTCACGCTGTTGTATTAATCTGTGTTAGGGAGATCGAATTGTTGTATTAATCTGTTTCAGGCAGTTCACATTGTATTATTCTCTTTGTGGGAGTTCAGGCTGTTGTATTAATCTGTTTCAGGGAGCTGGCGCTGTTATATTAATCTATTTCAGGGAGCTCGCGCTGTTGAATTAATCAGTTTCAGGGCATTCGCGATGTTGTATTAATCTGTTTGAGGGAGCTCGTGCCGTTGTATTAATCTGTTTCAGGGAGTTTGCGCTGTTCTATTAATCTGTTTAAGGGAGCTAACACTGTTGTATTAATCAACTTCAGGGTGTTCGTGCTGTTGTATTAATCTGTTTCAGAGAGCGCATGGTGTTGTACTAATCTGTTTCAGGGAGCTCACATTGTTGTATTAATCTGTTTCAGGGAGTTCGCGCTGTTGTATTAATCTGTTTCAAGGAGTTCACGCTGCTGTATTAATCTTTTCAGGGAATTCACATTGAATTAATGTATTTGTGCGAGTTCGCGCTGTTGAATTAATCTGTTTCAGTGAGTTTACGTTGTTGTATTAATCTGTTTCAGGGAATTTGCACTGTTGTATTAATCAGTTTCAGGGAGTTCAAGGTGATGTATTAATCTGTTTCAGGGAGTTCACATTGTATTAATCTTTTTGTGGGAGTTCACGCTCTTGAATTAATCTGTTTCAGGGAGTTCACATTGTATTATTATCTTTGTGGGAGTTCAGGCTGTTGTATTAATCTGTTTCAGGGAGCTGGCGATGTTGTATTAATCTATTTCAGGGAGCTCGCACTGTTGTATTAATCTGTTTCAGGGAGTTCGCGCTGTTGTATTAATCTGTTTCAGTGAGTTCACGCTGCTGTATTAATCTTTTCAAGGAGTTCACATTGAATTAATGTCTTTGTGGGAGTTCGCGCTGTTGTATTAATCTGTTTCAGGGAGTTCACATTGTATTAATCTTTTTGTGGGAGTTCACGCTCTTGAATTAATCTGTTTCAGGGAGTTCACATTGTATTATTATCTTTGTGGGAGTTCAGGCTGTTGTATTAATCTGTTTCAGGGAGTTGGCGATGTTGTATTAATCTATTTCAGGGTGCTCGCACTGTTGTATTAATCTGTTTCAGGGAGTTCGCGCTGCTGTATTAATCTTTTCAGGGAGTTCACATTGAATTAATGTATTTGTGGGAGTTCGCGCTGTTGAATTAATCTGTTTCAGGGAGCTCACGCTGTTATATTAAAGTGTTTCAGGGAGTTCGTGCTGTTGCATTAATTTGTTTGAGGGAGATCGCGCTGTTGTATTAAACAGTTTCATTTGTTTACTCTGTTGTATTAATCTGTTTCAGTGATTTCACGCTGTTGTATTAATCTGTTTCAGGGAGCTCGTGCTGTTGTATTAATTTGTTTCAGGGAGTTCGCGATGTTCTATTAACCCATTTCTGGAAGTTCGCGCAGATGTATTGATCAGATTCAGGGAGCTCGCTCTGTTGTATTAATGTGTTTCAGGGAGTTCACGCTGCTGTATTAATGTGTTTCAGTGAGTTCACGCTGTTGTATTAATTTGTTTCAGGGAGTTCGAATTGTTGTATTAATCTGTTTCAGGCAGTTCACATTGTATTATTCTCTTTGTGGGAGTTCAGGCTGTTGTATTAATCTGTTTCAGGGAGCTGGCGCTGTTGTATTAATCTATTTCAGGGAGCTCGCGCTGTTGAATTAATCAGTTTCAGGGCATTCGCGATGTTGTATTAATCTGTTTCAGGGAGCTCGTGCCGTTGTATTAATCTGTTTCAGGGAGTTTGCGCTGTTCTATTAATCTGTTTCAGGGAGTTCAAGGTGATGTATTAATCTGTTCAGGGAGTTCACATTGAATTAATGTGTTTGTGCGAGTTCGCGCTGTTGTATTAATCTGTTTCAGGGAGTTCACGCTGCTGTATTAATCTTTTCAGGGAGTTCACATTGAATTAATGTGTTTGTTGGAGTTCGCGCTGTTGTACTAATCTGTTTTAGGGAGTTCACACTGTTGTATTAATCTGTTTTAGGGAGCTCGCGCTGTTGTATTTATCTCTTACAGGGAGTTCGTGCTGCTGTATTAATCTGTATCAGGGAGCTCATGGTGTTATATTAATCTGTTTCAGGGAGTTATTGCTGTTGTATTAATCTGTTTCAGGGAGTTCATGCTGTTGTATTAATCTGTTTCAGGGAGTTCACGCTGCTGTATTAATCTTTTCAGGGAGTTCACATTGAATTAATGTGTTTGTGGGAGTTCGCGCTGTTGTATTAATCTGTTTCAGGGAGTTCACGCTGCTGTATTAATCTTTTCAGGGAGTTCACATTGAATTAATGTGTTTGTGGGAGTTCGCGCTGTTGTATTAATCTGTTTCAGTGAGTTCACGCTATTGTATTAATCTGTTTCAGGGAGCTCACGCTGTTATATTAATGTGTTTCAGGGAGTTCGTGCTGTTGTATTAATCTGTTTCAGGGAGCTCGTGCTGTTGTATTAATTTGTTTCAGGGAGTTCGCGATGTTCTATTAACCCATTTCTGGAAGTTCGCGCAGATGTATTAATCAGATTCAGGGAGCTCGCTCTGTTGTGATAATCTGTTTCAGGGAGCTCATGGTGTTGTATTAGTCTGTTTCAGGGAGCTCGCATTGTTGTATTAATATGTTTTAGGGAGTTTGCGCTCTTGTATTAATCTGTTTCAGGGAGCTCACATTGTTGTATTAATCTGTTTCAGGGAACTATCGCTGTTGTATTAATCAGTTTCAGGGAGATAATGCTGTTGTATTAATCAGTTTCAGGGAGTTCATGCTGTTGTATTAATTTGTTTCAGGGAGATCGCGCTGTTGTATTAAACAGTTTCATTTGTTTACGCTACTGTATTAATGTGTTTCAGTGAGTTCACGCTGTTGTATTAATCTGTGTCAGGGAGATCGAATTGTTGTATTAATCTGTTTCAGGCAGTTCACATTGTATTATTCTCTTTGTGGGAGTTCAGGCTGTTGTATTAATCTGTTTCAGGGAGCTGGCGCTGTTGTATTAATCTATTTCAGGGAGCTCGCGCTGTTGAATTAATCAGTTTCAGGGCATTCGCGATGTTGTATTAATCTGTTTGAGGGAGCTCGTGCCGTTGTATTAATCTGTTTCAGGGAGTTTGCGCTGTTCTATTAATCTGTTTAAGGGAGCTAACACTGTTGTATTAATCAACTTCAGGGTGTTCGTGCTGTTGTATTAATCTGTTTCAGAGAGCGCATGGTGTTGTACTAATCTGTTTCAGGGAGCTCACATTGTTGTATTAATCTGTTTCAGGGAGTTCGCGCTGTTGTATTAATCTGTTTCAAGGAGTTCACGCTGCTGTATTAATCTTTTCAGGGAATTCACATTGAATTAATGTATTTGTGCGAGTTCGCGCTGTTGAATTAATCTGTTTCAGTGAGTTTACGTTGTTGTATTAATCTGTTTCAGGGAATTTGCACTGTTGTATTAATCAGTTTCAGGGAGTTCAAGGTGATGTATTAATCTGTTTCAGGGAGTTCACATTGTATTAATCTTTTTGTGGGAGTTCACGCTCTTGAATTAATCTGTTTCAGGGAGTTCACATTGTATTATTATCTTTGTGGGAGTTCAGGCTGTTGTATTAATCTGTTTCAGGGAGCTGGCGATGTTGTATTAATCTATTTCAGGGAGCTCGCACTGTTGTATTAATCTGTTTCAGGGAGTTCGCGCTGTTGTATTAATCTGTTTCAAGGAGTTCACGCTGCTGTATTAATCTTTTCAAGGAGTTCACATTGAATTAATGTCTTTGTGGGAGTTCGCGCTGTTGTATTAATCTGTTTCAGGGAGTTCACATTGTATTAATCTTTTTGTGGGAGTTCACGCTCTTGAATTAATCTGTTTCAGGGAGTTCACATTGTATTATTATCTTTGTGGGAGTTCAGGCTGTTGTATTAATCTGTTTCAGGGAGTTGGCGATGTTGTATTAATCTATTTCAGGGTGCTCGCACTGTTGTATTAATCTGTTTCAGGGAGTTCGCGCTGCTGTATTAATCTTTTCAGGGAGTTCACATTGAATTAATGTATTTGTGGGAGTTCGCGCTGTTGAATTAATCTGTTTCAGGGAGCTCACGCTGTTATATTAAAGTGTTTCAGGGAGTTCGTGCTGTTGCATTAATTTGTTTGAGGGAGATCGCGCTGTTGTATTAAACAGTTTCATTTGTTTACTCTGTTGTATTAATCTGTTTCAGTGATTTCACGCTGTTGTATTAATCTGTTTCAGGGAGCTCGTGCTGTTGTATTAATTTGTTTCAGGGAGTTCGCGATGTTCTATTAACCCATTTCTGGAAGTTCGCGCAGATGTATTAATCAGATTCAGGGAGCTCGCTCTGTTGTATTAATGTGTTTCAGGGAGTTCACGCTGCTGTATTAATGTGTTTCAGTGAGTTCACGCTGTTGTATTAATTTGTTTCAGGGAGTTCGAATTGTTGTATTAATCTGTTTCAGGCAGTTCACATTGTATTATTCTCTTTGTGGGAGTTCAGGCTGTTGTATTAATCTGTTTCAGGGAGCTGGCGCTGTTGTATTAATCTATTTCAGGGAGCTCGCGCTGTTGAATTAATCAGTTTCAGGGCATTCGCGATGTTGTATTAATCTGTTTCAGGGAGCTCGTGCCGTTGTATTAATCTGTTTCAGGGAGTTTGCGCTGTTCTATTAATCTGTTTCAGGGAGTTCAAGGTGATGTATTAATCTGTACAGGGAGGTCACATTGAATTAATGTGTTTGTGCGAGTTCGCGCTGTTGTATTAATCTGTTTCAGGGAGTTCACGCTGCTGTATTAATCTTTTCAGGGAGTTCACATTGAATTAATGTGTTTGTTGGAGTTCGCGCTGTTGTACTAATCTGTTTTAGGGAGTTCACACTGTTGTATTAATCTGTTTTAGGGAGCTCGCGCTGTTGTATTTATCTCTTACAGGGAGTTCGTGCTGCTGTATTAATCTGTATCAGGGAGCTCATGGTGTTATATTAATCTGTTTCAGGGAGTTATTGCTGTTGTATTAATCTGTTTCAGGGAGTTCATGCTGTTGTATTAATCTGTTTCAGGGAGTTCACGCTGCTGTATTAATCTTTTCAGGGAGTTCACATTGAATTAATGTGTTTGTGGGAGTTCGCGCTGTTGTATTAATCTGTTTCAGGGAGTTCACGCTGCTGTATTAATCTTTTCAGGGAGTTCACATTGAATTAATGTGTTTGTGGGAGTTCGCGCTGTTGTATTAATCTGTTTCAGTGAGTTCACGCTATTGTATTAATCTGTTTCAGGGAGCTCACGCTGTTATATTAATGTGTTTCAGGGAGTTCGTGCTGTTGTATTAATCTGTTTCAGGGAGCTCGTGCTGTTGTATTAATTTGTTTCAGGGAGTTCGCGATGTTCTATTAACCCATTTCTGGAAGTTCGCGCAGATGTATTAATCAGATTCAGGGAGCTCGCTCTGTTGTGATAATCTGTTTCAGGGAGCTCATGGTGTTGTATTAGTCTGTTTCAGGGAGCTCGCATTGTTGTATTAATATGTTTTAGGGAGTTTGCGCTCTTGTATTAATCTGTTTCAGGGAGCTCACATTGTTGTATTAATCTGTTTCAGGGAACTATCGCTGTTGTATTAATCTGTTTTAGGGGGATCACCTTGTATTAATCTGTTTCAGGGAGTTCGCGCTGTTGTATTAATCTGTTTCAAGGAGTTCACGCTTCTATATTAATCTTTTCAGGGAATTCACATTGAATTAATGTGTTTGTGCGAGTTCGCGCTGTTGAATTAATCTGTTTCAGTGAGTTTGCGTTGTTGTATTAATCTGTTTCAGGGAATTTGCACTGTTGTATTAATCTGTTTCAGGGAGTTCAAGGTGATGTATTAATCTGTTTCAGGGAGTTCACATAGTATTAATCTTTTTGTGGGAGTTCACGCTCTTGAATTAATCTGTTTCAGGGAGTTCACATTGTATTATTATCTTTGTGGGAGTTCAGGCTGTTGTATTAATCTGTTTCAGGGAGCTGGCGATGTTGTATTAATCTATTTCAGGGAGCTCGCACTGTTGTATTAATCTGTTTCAGAGAGTTCGCGCTGCTGTATTAATCTTTTCAGGGAGTTCACGTTGAATTAATGTATTTGAGGGAGTTCGCGCTGTTGAATTAATCTGTTTCAGGGAGCTCACGCTGTTATATTAATGTGTTTCAGGGAGTTCGTGCTGTTGCATTAATTTGTTTGAGGGAGATCGCGCTGTTGTATTAAACAGTTTCATTTGTTTACTCTGTTGTATTAATCTGTTTCAGTGATTTCACGCTGTTGTATTAATCTGTTTCAGGGAGTTGGCGCTGTTGTATTAATGTGTTTCAGGGACTTCATGCTGCTGTATTAATGTGTTTCAGTGAGTTCACGCTGTTGTATTAGTTTGTTTCAGGGAGTTCGAATTGTTGTATTAATCTGTTTCAGGCAGTTTACATTGTATTATTCTCGTTGTGGGAGTTCAGGCTGTTGTATTAATCTGTTTCAGGGAGCTGGCGCTGTTGTATTAATCTATTTCAGGGAGCTCGCGCTGTTGAATTAATCAGTTTCAGGGCATTCGCGATGTTGTATTAATCTGTTTCAGGGAGCTCGTGCCGTTGTATTAATCTGTTTCAGGGAGTTTGCGCTGTTCTATTAATCTGTTTCAGGGAGTTCAAGGTGATGTATTAATCTGTTCAGGGAGTTCACATTGAATTAATGTGTTTGTGCGAGTTCGCGCTGTTGTATTAATCTGTTTCAGGGAGTTCACGCTGCTGTATTAATCTTTTCAGGGAGTTCACATTGAATTAATGTGTTTGTTGGAGTTCGCGCTGTTGTATTAATCTGTTTTAGGGAGTTCACGCTGTTGTATTAATTTGTTTCAGGGAGCTCGCGCTGTTGTATTAATCTCTTTCAGGGAGTTCGTGCTGCTGTATTAATCTGTATCAGGGAGCTCATGGTGTTGTATTAATCTGTTTCAGGGAGTTCATGCTGTTGTATTAATCTGTTTCAGGGAGTTCATGCTGTTGTATTAATCTGTTTCAGGGAGTTCACGCTGCTGTATTAATCTTTTCAGGGAGTTCACATTGAATTAATGTGTTTGTTGGAGTTCGCGCTGTTGTATTAATCTGTTTTAGGGAGTTCACGCTGTTGTATTAATCTGTTTCAGGGAGTTATTGCTGTTGTATTTATCTCTTACAGGGAGTTCGTGCTGCTGTATTAATCTGTATCAGGGAGCTCATGGTGTTATATTAATCTGTTTCATGGAGTTATTGCTGTTGTATTAATCTGTTTCAGGGAGTTCATGCTGTTGTATTAATCTGTTTCAGGGAGTTCACGCTGCTGTATTAATCTTTTCAGGGAGTTCACATTGAATTAATGTGTTTGTGGGAGTTCGCGCTGTTGTATTAATCTGTTTCAGGGAGTTCACGCTGCTGTATTAATCTTTTCAGGGAGTTCACATTGAATTAATGTGTTTGTGGGAGTTCGCGCTGTTGTATTAATCTGTTTCAGGGAGTTCACGCTATTGTATTAATCTGTTTCAGGGAGCTCACGCTGTTATATTAATGTGTTTCAGGGAGTTCGTGCTGTTGTATTAATCTGTTTCAGGGAGCTCGTGCTGTTGTATTAATTTGTTTCAGGGAGTTCGCGATGTTCTATTAACCCATTTCTGGAAGTTCGCGCAGATGTATTAATCAGATTCAGGGAGCTCGCTCTGTTGTGATAATCTGTTTCAGGGAGCTCATGGTGTTGTATTAATCTGTTTCAGGGAGCTCGCATTGTTGTATTAATATGTTTTAGGGAGTTTGTGCTCTTGTATTAATCTGTTTCAGGGAGCTCACATTGTTGTATTAATCTGTTTCAGGGAACTATCGCTGTTGTATTAATCTGTTTTAGGGGGATCACCTTGTATTAATCTGTTTCAGGGAGTTCGAGCTGTTGTATTAATCTGTTTCAAGGAGTTCACGCTTCTGTATTAATCTTTTCAGGGAATTCACATTGAATTGATGTGTTTGTGCGAGTTCGCGCTGTTGAATTAATCTGTTTCAGGGAATTTGCACTGTTGTATTAATCTGTTTCAGGGAGTTCAAGGTGATGTATTAATCTGTTTCAGGGAGTTCACATTGTATTAATCTTTTTGTGGGAGTTCACGCTCTTGAATTAATCTGTTTCAGGGAGATCACATTGTATTATTATCTTTGTGGGAGTTCAGGCTGTTGTATTAATCTGTTTCAGGGAGCTGGCGATGTTGTATTAATGTATTTCAGGGAGCTCGCACTGTTGTATTAATCTGTTTCAGGGAGTTCGCGCTGCTGTATTAATCTTTTCAGGGAGTTCACATTGAATTAATGTATTTGTGGGAGTTCGCGCTGTTGAATTAATCTGTTTCAGGGAGCTCACGCTGTTATATTAATGTGTTTCAGGGAGTTCGTGCTGTTGCATTAATTTGTTTGAGGGAGATCGCGCTGTTGTATTAAACAGTTTCATTTGTTTACTCTGTTGTATTAATCTGTTTCAGTGAATTCACGCTGTTGTATTAATCTGTTTCAGGGAGTTGGCGCTGTTGTATTAATGTGTTTCAGGGACTTCATGCTGCTGTATTAATGTGATTCAGTGAGTTCACGCTGTTGTATTAATCTGTTTCAGTGAGTTTGCGTTGTTGTATTAATCTGTTTCAGGGAATTTGCGCTGTTGTATTAATCTGTTTCAGGGAGTTCAAGGTGATGTATTAATCTGTTTCAGGGAGTTCACATTGTATTAATCTTTTTGTGGGAGTTCACGCTCTTGAATTAATCTGTTTCAGGGAGTTCACATTGTATTATTATCTTTGTGGGAGTTCAGGCTGTTGTATTAATCTGTTTCAGGGAGCTGGCGCTGTTGTATTAATCTATTTCAGGGAGCTCGCACTGTTGTATTAATCTGTTTCAGGGAGTTCGCGATGTTGTATTAATCTGTTTCAGGGAGCTCGTGCCGTTGTATTAATCTGTTTCAGGGAGTTTGCGCTGTTCTATTAATCTGTTTCAGGGAGTTCGAATTGTTGTATTAATCTTTTTCAGGCAGTTTACATTGTATTATTCTCGTTGTGGGAGTTCAGGCTGTTGTATTAATCTGTTTCAGGGAGCTGGCGCTGTTGTATTAATCTATATCAGGGAGCTCGCGCTGTTGAATTAATCAGTTTCAGGGCATTCGCGATGTTGTATTAATCTGTTTCAGGGAGCTCGTGCCGTTGTATTAATCTGTTTCAGGGAGTTTGCGCTGTTCTATTAATCTGTTTCAGGGAGTTCAAGGTGATGTATTAATCTGTTCAGGGAGTTCACATTGAATTAATGTGTTTGTGCGAGTTCGCGCTGTTGTATTAATCTGTTTCAGGGAGTTCACGCTGCTGTATTAATCTTTTCAGGGAGTTCACATTGAATTAATGTGTTTGTTGGAGTTCGCGCTGTTGTATTAATCTGTTTTAGGGAGTTCACGCTGTTGTATTAATCTGTTTCAGGGAGCTCGCGCTGTTGTATTAATCTCTTTCAGGGAGTTCGTGCTGCTGTATTAATCTGTATCAGGGAGCTCATGGTGTTGTATTAATCTGTTTCAGGGAGTTCATGCTGTTGTATTAATCTGTTTCAGGGAGTTCATGCTGTTGTATTAATCTGTTTCAGGGAGTTCACGCTGCTGTATTAATCTTTTCAGGGAGTTCACATTGAATTAATGTGTTTGTGGGAGTTCGCGCTGTTGTATTAATCTGTTTCAGGGAGTTCATGCTGTTGTATTAATCTGTTTCAGGGAGTTCATGCTGTTGTATTAATCTGTTTCAGGGAGTTCACGCTGCTGTATTAATCTTTTCAGTGAGTTCACATTGAATTAATGTGTTTGTGGGAGTTCGCGCTGTTGTATTAATCTGTTTCAGGGAGTTCACGCTATTGTATTAATCTGTTTCAGGGAGCTCACGCTGTTATATTAATGTGTTTCAGGGAGTTCGTGCTGTTGTATTAATCTGTTTCAGGGAGGTCGTGCTGTTGTATTAATTTGTGTCAGGGAGTTCGCGATGTTCTATTAATCTATTTCTGGAAGTTCGCGCAGATGTATTAATCAGATTCAGGGAGCTCGCTCTGTTGTGATAACCTGTTTCAGGGAGCTCATGGTGTTGTATTAATCTGTTTCAGGGAGCTCGCATTGCTGTATTAATATGTTTTAGGGAGTTTGCGCTCTTGTATTAATCTGTTTCAGGGAGTTCGTCCTTTTGTATTAATCTGTTTCAGGGAACTTGCTCTGTTGTATTAATCTGTTTTAGGGGGATCACCTTGTATTAATCTGTTTCAGGGAGTTCGCGCTGTTGTATTAATCTGTTTCAAGGAGTTCACGCTTCTGTATTAATCTTTTCAGGGAATTCACATTGAATTGATGTGTTTGTGCGAGTTCGCGCTGTTGAATTAATCTGTTTCAGGGAATTTGCACTGTTGTATTAATCTGTTTCAGGGAGTTCAAGGTGATGTATTAATCTGTTTCAGGGAGTTCACATTGTATTAATCTTTTTGTGGGAGTTCACGCTCTTGAATTAATCTGTTTCAGGGAGTTCACATTGTATTATTATCTTTGTGGGAGTTCAGGCTGTTGTATTAATCTGTTTCAGGGAGCTGGCGATGTTGTATTAATGTATTTCAGGGAGCTCGCACTGTTGTATTAATCTGTTTAAGGGAGTTCGCGCTGCTGTATTAATCTTTTCAGGGAGCTCACATTGAATTAATGTATTTGTGGGAGTTCGCGCTGTTGAATTAATCTGTTTCAGGGAGCTCACGCTGTTATATTAATGTGTTTCAGGGAGTTCGTGCTGTTGCATTAATTTGTTTGAGGGAGATCGCGCTGTTGTATTAAACAGTTTCATTTGTTTACTCTGTTGTATTAATCTGTTTCAGTGAATTCACGCTGTTGTATTAATCTGTTTCAGGGAGTTGGCGCTGTTGTATTAATGTGTTTCAGGGACTTCATGCTGCTGTATTAATGTGATTCAGTGAGTTCACGCTGTTGTATTAATCTGTTTCAGTGAGTTTGCGTTGTTGTATTAATCTGTTTCAGGGAATTTGCGCTGTTGTATTAATCTGTTTCAGGGAGTTCAAGGTGATGTATTAATCTGTTTCAGGGAGTTCACATTGTATTAATCTTTTTGTGGGAGTTCACGCTCTTGAATTAATCTGTTTCAGGGAGTTCACATTGTATTATTATCTTTGTGGGAGTTCAGGCTGTTGTATTAATCTGTTTCAGGGAGCTGGCGCTGTTGTATTAATCTATTTCAGGGAGCTCGCACTGTTGTATTACTCTGTTTCAGGGAGTTCGCGATGTTGTATTAATCTGTTTCAGGGAGCTCGTGCCGTTGTATTAACTGTTTCAGGGAGTTTGCGCTGTTCTATTAATCTGTTTCAGGGAGTTCGAATTGTTGTATTAATCTGTTTCAGGCAGTTTACATTGTATTATTCTCGTTGTGGGAGTTCAGGCTGCTGTATTAATCTGTTTCAGGGAGCTGGCGCTGTTGTATTAATCTATTTCAGGGAGCTCGCGCTGTTGAATTAATCAGTTTCAGGGCATTCGCGATGTTGTATTAATCTGTTTCAGGGAGCTCGTGCCGTTGTATTAATCTGTTTCAGGGAGTTTGCGCTCTTCTATTAATCTGTTTCAGGGAGTTCAAGGTGATGTATTAATCTGTTCAGGGAGTTCACATTGAATTAATGTGTTTGTGCGAGTTCGCGCTGTTGTATTAATCTGTTTCAGGGAGTTCACGCTGCTGTATTAATCTTTTCAGGGAGTTCACATTGAATTAATGTGTTTGTTGGAGTTCGCGCTGTTGTATTAATCTGTTTTAGGGAGTTCACGCTGTTGTATTAATCTGTTTCAGGGAGCTCGCGCTGTTGTATTAATCTCTTTCAGGGAGTTCGTGCTGCTGTATTAATCTGTATCAGGGAGCTCATGGTGTTGTATTAATCTGTTTCAGGGAGTTCATGCTGTTGTATTAATCTGTTTCAGGGAGTTCATGCTGTTGTATTAATCTGTTTCAGGGAGTTCACGCTGCTGTATTAATCTTTTCAGGGAGTTCACATTGAATTAATGTGTTTGTGGGAGTTCGCGCTGTTGTATTAATCTGTTTCAGGGAGTTCACGCTGCTGTATTAATCTTTTCAGTGAGTTCACATTGAATTAATGTGTTTGTGGGAGTTCGCGCTGTTGTATTAATCTGTTTCAGGGAGTTCACGCTATTGTATTAATCTGTTTCAGGGAGCTCACGCTGTTATATTAATGTGTTTCAGGGAGTTCGTGCTGTTGTATTAATCTGTTTCAGGGAGGTCGTGCTGTTGTATTAATTTGTGTCAGGGAGTTCGCGATGTTCTATTAATCTATTTCTGGAAGTTCGCGCAGATGTATTAATCAGATTCAGGGAGCTCGCTCTGTTGTGATAACCTGTTTCAGGGAGCTCATGGTGTTGTATTAATCTGTTTCAGGGAGCTCGCATTGCTGTATTAATATGTTTTAGGGAGTTTGCGCTCTTGTATTAATCTGTTTCAGGGAGTTCGTCCTTTTGTATTAATCTGTTTCAGGGAACTTGCTCTGTTGTATTAATCTGTTTTAGGGAGATCACGTTGTTGTATTAATCTGTTTCAGGGAGTTCGCGCTGTTGTATTAATCTGTTTCAAGGAGTTCACGCTGCTGTATTAATCTTTTCAGGGAGTTCACATTGAATTAATGTGTTTGTGGGAGTTCGCGCTGTTCTATTAATCTGTTTCAGGGAGATAACTCCGTTGTATTAATCAGTTTCAGGGAGCTAACACTGTTGTATTAATCAGTTTCAGGGAGATAATGCTGTTGTATTAATCAGTTTCAGGGAGTTCATGCTGTTGTATTAATCTGTTTCAGGGAGCTCGCTCTGTTGTATTAATCTATTTCAGGGAGTTGGCGCTGTTGTATTAATCTGTTTCAGGGAGCTCGCATTGTTGTATTAATCTGTTTCAGGGAGTTGACATTGTATTAATTTGTTTTAGGGAGTTCATTCTGTTAGATTCGTTTCAGGGAGTTCAAGCTGTTGAATTAATCTGTTTCAGTGAGTTTGCGTTGTTGTATTAATCTGTTTCAGGGAATTTGCGCTGTTGTATTAATCTGTTTCAGGGAGTTCAAGGTGATGTATTAATCTGTTTCAGGGAGTTCACATTGTATTAATCTTTTTGTGGGAGTTCACGCTCTTGAATTAATCTGTTTCAGGGAGTTCACATTGTATTATTATCTTTGTGGGAGTTCAGGCTGTTGTATTAATCTGTTTCAGGGAGCTGGCGCTGTTGTATTAATCTATTTCAGGGAGCTCGCACTGTTGTATTAATCTGTTTCAGGGAGTTCGCGCTGTTGTATTAATCTGTTTCAAGGAGTTCACGCTGCTGTATTAATCTTTTCAAGGAGTTCACATTGAATTAATGTGTTTGTGGGAGTTCGCGCTGTTGTATTAATCTGTTTCAGTGAGTTCACGCTGCTGTATTAATCTTTTCAGGGAGTTCACATTGAATTAATGTGTTTGTGGGAGTTCGCGCTGTTGTATCAATCTGTTTCAGGGAGCTGGCGCTGTTGCATTAATCTATTTCAGGGAGCTCGCACTGTTGTATTAATCTGTTTCAGGGAGTTCTCGCTGTTGTATTAATCTGTTTCAGTGAGTTCACGCTGCTGTATTAATCTTTTCAGGGAGTTCACATTGAATTAATGTGTTTGTGGGAGTTCGCGCTGTTGTATTAATCTGTTTCAGGGAGTTCACGCTGCTGTATTAATCTTTTCAGGGAGTTCACATTGAATTAATGTGTTAGTGGGAGTTCGCGCTGTTGTATTAATCTGTTTCAGGGAGTTCACGCTATTGTATTAATCTGTTTCAGGGAGCTCACGCTGTTATATTAATGTGTTTCAGGGAGTTCGTGCTGTTGTATTAATCTGTTTCAGGGAGCTCGTGCTGTTGTATTAATTTGTTTCAGGGAGTTCGCGATGTTCTATTAATCCATTTCTGGATGTTCGCGCAGATGTATTAATCAGATTCAGGGAGCTCGCTCTGTTGTGATAATCTGTTTCAGGGAGCTCATGGTGTTGTATTAATCTGTTTCAGGGAGCTCGCATTGTTGTATTAATATGTTTTAGGGTGTTTGCGTTCTTGTATTAATCTGTTTCAGGAAGTTCGTGCTTGTGTATTAATCTGTTTCAGAGAGCGCATGGTGTTGTACTAATCTGTTTCACGGAGCTCACATTGTTGTATTAATCTGTTTCAGGGAACTATCGCTGTTGTATTAATCTGTTTTAGGGGGATCACCTTGTATTAATCTGTTTCAGGGAGTTCGCGCTGTTGTATTAATCTGTTTCAAGGAGTTCACGCTTCTGTATTAATCTTTTCAGGAAATTCACATTGAATTAATGTGTTTGTGCGAGTTCGCGCTGTTGAATTAATCTGTTTCAGTGAGTTTGCGTTGTTGTATTAATCTGTTTCAGGGAGTTCAAGGTGATGTATTAATCTGTTCAGGGAGTTCACATTGAATTAATGTGTTTGTGCGAGTTCGCGCTGTTGTATTAATCTGTTTCAGGGAGTTCACGCTGCTGTATTAATCTTTTCAGGGAGTTCACATTGAATTAATGTGTTTGTTGGAGTTCGCGCTGTTGTATTAATCTGTTTTAGGGAGTTCACGCTGTTGTATTAATCTGTTTCAGGGAGCTCGCGCTGTTGTATTAATCTCTTTCAGGGAGTTCGTGCTGCTGTATTAATCTGTATCAGGGAGCTCATGGTGTTGTATTAATCTGTTTCAGGGAGTTCATGCTGTTGTATTAATCTGTTTCAGGGAGTTCATGCTGCTGTATTAATCTGTTTCAGGGAGTTCACGCTGCTGTATTAATCTTCTCAGGGAGTTCACATTGAATTAATGTGTTTGTGGGAGTTCGCGCTGTTGTATTAATCTGTTTCAGGGAGGTCACGCTGCTGTATTAATCTTTTCAGGGAGTTCACATTGAATTAATGTGTTTGTGGGAGTTCGCGCTGTTGTATTAATCTGTTTCAGGGAGCTCACGCTGTTATATTAATGTGTTTCAGGTAGTTCGTGCTGTTGTATTAATCTGTTTCAGGGAGGTCGTGCTGTTGTATTAATTTGTGTCAGGGAGTTCGCGATGTTCTATTAATCCATTTCTGGAAGTTCGCGCAGATGTATTAATCAGATTCAGGGAGCTCGCTCTGTTGTGATAACCTGTTTCAGGGAGCTCATGGTGATGTATTAATCTGTTTCAGGGAGCTCGCATTGTTGTATTAATATGTTTTAGTGAGTTTGCGCTCTTGTATTAATCTGTTTCAGGGAGTTCGTCCTTTTGTATTAATCTGTTTCAGGGAACTTGCGCTGTTGTATTAATCTGTTTTAGGGAGATCACGTTGTTGTATTAATCTGTTTCAGGGAGTTCGCGCTGTTGTATTAATCTGTTTCAAGGAGTTCACGCTGCTGTATTAATCTTTTCAGGGAGTTCACATTGAATTAATGTATTTGTGGGAGTTCGCGCTGTTCTATTAATCTGTTTCAGGGAGATAACTCTGTTGTATTAATCAGTTTCAGGGAGCTAACACTGTTTTATTAATCAGTTTCAGGGAGCTAACGCTGTTGTATTAATCACTTTCAGGGAGATAATGCTGTTGTATTAATCAGTTTCAGGGAGTTCATGCTGTTGTATAATCTGTTTCAGGGAGCTCGCCCTGTTGTATTAATCTATTTCAGGGAGTTGGCGCTGTTGTATTAATCTGTTTCAGGGAGCTCGCATTGTTGTATTGATCTGTTTCAGGGAGTTGACATTGTATTAATTTGTTTTAGGGAGTTCATTCTGTTAGATTCGTTCCAGGGAGTTCAAGCTGTTGAATTAATCTGTTTCAGTGAGTTTGCGTTGTTGTATTAATCTGTTTCAGGGAATTTGCGCTGTTGTATTAATCTGTTTCAGGGAGTTCAAGGTGATGTATTAATCTGTTTCAGGGAGTTCACATTGTATTAATCTTTTTATGGGAGTTCACGCTCTTGAATTAATCTGTTTCAGGGAGTACACATTGTATTATTATCTTTGTGGGAGTTCAGGCTGTTGTATTAATCTGTTTCAGGGAGCTGGCGCTGTTGTATTAATCTATTTCAGGGAGCTCGCACTGTTGTATTAATCTGTTTCAGGGAGTTCGCGCTGTTGTATTAATCTGTTTCAAGGAGTTCACGCTGCTGTATTAATCTTTTCAAGGAGTTCACATTGAATTAATGTGTTTGTGGGAGTTCGCGCTGTTGTATTAATCTGTTTCAGTGAGTTCACGCTGCTGTATTAATCTTTTCAGGGAGTTCACATTGAATTAATGTGTTTGTGGGAGTTCGCGCTGTTGTATTAATCTGTTTCAGGGAGCTGGCGCTGTTGCATTAATCTATTTCAGGGAGCTCGCACTGTTGTATTCATCTGTTTCAGGGAGTTCTCGCTGTTGTATTAATCTGTTTCAGTGAGTTCACGCTGCTGTATTAATCTTTTCAGGGAGTTCACATTGAATTAATGTGTTTGTGGGAGTTCGCGCTGTTGTATTAATATGTTTCAGGGAGTTCACGCTGTTGTATTAATCTGTTTCAGGGAGCTCACGCTGTTATATTAATGTGTTTCAGGGAGTTCGTGCTGTTGTATTAATCTGCTTCAGGGAGCTCGTGCTGTTGTATTAATCTGTTTCAGGGAGTTCGTGCTGTTGTATTAATTTGTTTCAGGGAACTTGCGCTGTTGTATTAATCTGTTTCAGGGAGATCACGTTGTTGTATTAATCTGTTTCAGGGAGTTCGCGCTGTTGTATTAATCTGTTTCACGGAGTTCACGCTGCTGTATTAATCTTTACAGGGAGTTCACATTGAATTAATGTGTTTGTGGGAGTTCGCGCTGTTCTATTAATCTCTTTCAGGGAGCTAACGCTGTTGTATTAATCAGTTTCAGGGAGCTAACGCTGTTGTATTAATCAGTTTCAGGGAGCTAACGCTGTTGTATTCATCAGTTTCAGGGAGCTAACGCTGTTGTATTAATCAGTTTCAGGGAGATAATGCTGTTGTATTAATCAGTTTCAGGGAGTTCATGCTGTTGTATTAATTTGTTTCAGGGAGATCGCGCTGTTGTATTAAACAGTTTCATTTGTTTACGCTGTTGTATTAATCTGTTTCAGTGAGTTCACGCTGTTGTATTAATCTGTTTCAGGGAGCTCACGCTGTTATATTAATGTGTTTCAGGGAGTTCGTGCTGTTGTATTAATCTGTTTCAGGGAGCTCGTGCTGTTGTATTAATCTGTTTCAGGGAGTTTGTGCTGTTGTATTAATCTGTTTCAGGGAGTTGGCTCTGTTGTATTAATGTGTTTCAGGGAGTTCCCGCTGCTGTATTAATGTGTTTCAGTGAGTTAACGCTGTTGTATTAATTTGTTTCAGGGAGTTCGAATTGTTGTATTAATCTGTTTCAGGCAGTTCACATTGTATTATTCTCTTTGTGGGAGTTCAGGCTGTTGTATTAATCTGTTTCAGGGAGCTGGCGCTGTTGTATTAATCTATTTCAGGGAGCTCGCGCTGTTGAATTAATCAGTTTCAGGGCATTCGCGATGTTGTATTAATCTGTTTCAGGGAGCTCGTGCCGTTGTATTAATCTGTTTCAGGGAGTTTGCGCTGTTCTATTAATCTGTTTAAGGGAGCTAACACTGTTGTATTAATCTGCTTCAGTGTGTTCGTGCTGTTGTATTAATCTGTTTCAGAGAGCGCATGGTGTTGTACTAATCTGTTTCAGGGAGCTCACATTGTTGTATTAATCTGTTTCAGGGAACTTGCGCTGTTGTATTAATCTGTTTTAGGGAAATCACCTTGTATTAATCTGTTTCAGGGAGTTCGCGCTGTTGTATTAATCTGTTTCAAGGAGTTCACGCTGCTGTATTAATCTTTTCAGGGAGTTCACATTGAATTAATGTGTTTGTGCGAGTTCGCGCTGTTGTATTAATCTGTTTCAGGGAGCTCGCGCTGTTGTATTAATCTGTTTCAGGGAGCTCGCGCTGTTGTATTAATCTGTTTCAGGGAGTTCGTGCTGTTGTATTAATCTGCACGAAAACCAACAAGGTTGGGTCAGATACAGCAATGAGCTCTCTGAACCCTTCTCCATTAACAATGGCGTGTAGCAAGGCTGTGTTCTCGCACCAAACCTCTTTTCAATCTTCTTCAGCATGATGCTGAACCAAGCCATGAAAGACCCCAACAATGAAGACGCTGTTTACATCCGGTACCGCACGGATGGCAGTCTCTTCAATCTGAGGCGCCTGCAAGCTCACACCAAGACACAAGAGAAACTTGTCCGTGAACTATTCTTTGCAGATGATGCCGCTTTAGTTGCCCATTCAGAGCCAGCTCTTCAGCGCTTGACGTCCTGCTTTGCGGAAACTGCCAAAATGTTTGGCCTGGAAGTCAGCCTGAAGAAAACTGAGGTCCTCCATCAGCCAGCTCCCCACCATGACTACCAGCCCCCCCACATCTCCATCGGGCACACAAAACTCAAAACGGTCAACCAGTTTACCTATCTCGGCTGCACCATTTCATCAGATGCAAGGATCGACAATGAGATAGACAACAGACTCGCCAAGGCAAATAGCGCCTTTGGAAGACTACACAAAAGAGTCTGGAAAAACAACCAACTGAAAAACCTCACAAAGATAAGCGTATGCAGAGCCGTTGTCATACCCACACTCCTGTTCGGCTCCGAATCATGGGTCTTCTACCGGCACCACCTACGGCTCCTAGAACGCTTCCACCAGCGTTGTCTCCGCTCCATCCTCAACATCCATTGGAGCGCTTACACCCCTAACGTCGAAGTACTCAAGATGGCAGAGGTCGACAGCATCGAGTCCACGCTGCTGAAGATCCAGCTGCGCTGGATGGGTCACGTCTCCAGAATGGAGGACCATCGCCTTCCCAAGATCGTGTTATATGGCGAGCTCTCCACTGGCCACCGTGACAGAGGTGCACCAAAGAAAAGGTACAAGGACTGCCTAAAGAAATCTCTTGGTGCCTGCCACATTGACCACCGCCAGTGGGCTGATAACGCCTCGAACCGTGCATCTTGGCGCCTAACAGTTTGGCGGGCAGCAACCTCCTTTGAAGAAGACTGCAGAGCCCACCTCACTGACAAAAGGCAAAGGAGGAAAAACCCAACACCCAACCCCAACCAACCAATTTTCCCTTGCAACCGCTGCAATCGTGTCTGCCTGTCCCGCATCGGACTTGTCAGCCACAAACGAGCCGGCAGCTGACATGGAATTTTTACCCCCTCCATAAATCTTCGTCCGCGAAGCCAAGCCAAAGAAAAAAAAGAAAAAGAAAATTAATCTGTATCAGGGAGCTCATGGTGTTGTATTAATTTGTTTCAGGGAGTTCATGCTGTTGTATTAATCTGTTTCAGGGAGTTCATGCTGTTGTATTAATCTGTTTCAGGGAGTTCACGCTGCTGTATTAATCTTTTCAGGGAATCACATTGAATTAATGTGTTTGTGGGAGTTCGCGCTGTTGTATTAATCTGTCTCAGGGAGTTCACGCTGCTGTATTAATCTTTTCAGGGAGTTCACATTTAATTAATGTGTTTGTGGAAGTTCGCGCTGTTGTATTAATCTGTTTCAGCGAGTTCACGCTGTTGTATTAATCTGTTTCAGGGAGCTCGCGCTGTTGTATTAATCTATTTCAGGGAGTTCGTGCTGTTGTATTAATCTGTATCAGGCAGCTCATGGTGTTGTATTAATCTGTTTCAGGGAGTTCATGCTGTTGTATTAATCTGTTTCAGGGAGTTCACGCTGTTGTATTAATCTGTTTCAGGGAGTTGACATTGTATTAATTAGTTTTAGGGAGTTCATTCTGTTAGATTCGTTTCAGGGAGTTCAAGCTGTTGAATTAATCTGTTTCAGTGAGTTTGCGTTGTTGTATTAATCTGTTTCAGGGAATTTGCGCTGTTGTATTAATCTGTTTCGGGGAGTTAAAGGTAATGTATTAACTTGTTTCAGGGAGTTCACATTGTATTAATCTTTTTGTGGGAGTTCACTTTCTTGAATTAATCTGTTTCAGGGAGTTCAAATTGTATTATTATCTTTGTGTGAGTTAAGGCTGTTGTATTAATCTGTTTCACGAAGCTGGCGCTGTTGTATTAATCTATTTCAGGGAGCTCGCACTGTTGTATTAATCTGTTTCAGGGAGTTCGCGTTGTTGTATTAATCTGTTTCAAGGAGTTCACGCTGCTGTATTAATCTTTTCAGGGAGTTCACATTGAATTAATATGTTTGTGGGAGTTCGCGCTGTTGTATTAATCTGTTTCAGGGAGTTCACGCTGCTGTATTAATCTTTTCAGGGAGTTCACATTGAATTAATGTGTTTGTGGGAGTTCGCGCTGTTAATCTGTTTCAGGGAGCTCACGCTGTTATATTAATGTGTTTCAGGGAGTTCGTGCTGTTGCATTAATCTGTTTCAGGGAGCTCGTGCTGTTGTATTAATCTGTTTCAGCGAATTCGCAATGTCCACTTAATCCATTTCTGGAAGTTCGCGCAGATGTATTAATCAGATTCAGGGAGCTCGCTCTGTTATAATCTGTTTCAGGGAGCTCATGGTGTTGTATTAATCTGTTTCAGGGAGCTCGCATTGTTGTATTAATATGTTTCAGCGAGTTTGCGCTCTTGTATTATTCTGTTTCAGGGAGTTCGTGCTGTTGTATTATTTTGTTTCAGGGAACTTGCGCTGTTGTATTAATCTGTTTTAGGGAGATCACGTTGTTGTATTAATCTGTTTCAGGGAGTTCGCGCTGTTGTATTAATCTGTTTCAGGGAGTTCACGCTGTTATATTAATGTGTTTCAGGGAGTTCGTGCTGTTGTATTAAACTGTTTCAGGGAGCTCACGCTGTTATATTAATGTGTTTCAGGGAGTTCGTGCTGTTGTATTAATCTGTTTCAGGGAGCTCGTGCTGTTGTATTAATTTGTTTCAGGGAGTTCGCGATGTTCTATTAATCCATTTCTGGAAGTTCGCGCAGATGTATTAATCAGATACAGGGAGCTCGCTCTGTTGTGATAATCTGTTTCAGGGAGCTCATGGTGTTGTATTAATCTGTTTCAGGGAGCTCGCATTGTTGTATTAATATGTTTTAGGGAGTTTGCGCTCTTGTATAAATATGTTTCAGGGAGTTCATGCTTTTGTATTAATCTGTTTCAGGGAACTTGCGCTGTTGTATTAATCTGTTTTAGGGAGATCACGTTGTTGTATTAATCTGTTTCAGGGAGTTCGCGCTGTTGTATTAATCTGTTTCAGTGAGTTCACGCTGTTGTATTAATTTGTTTCAGGGATTTCGAATTGTTGTATTAATCTGTTTCAGGCAGTTCACATTGTATTATTCTCTTTGTGGGAGTTCAGGCTGTTGTATTAATCTGTTTCAGGGAGTTCGCGCTGTTGTATTAATCTGTTTCAAGGAGTTCACGCTGCTGTATTAATCTTTTCAGGGAGTTCACATTGAATTAATGTGTTTGTGGGAGTTCACACTGTTCTATTAATCTGTTTCAGGGAGCTAACTCTGTTGTATTAATCAGTTTCAGGGAGCTAACACTGTTGCATTAATCAGTTTCAGGGAGATAATGCTGTTGTATTAATCAGTTTCAGGGAGTTCATGCTGTTGTATTAATTTGTTTCAGGGAGTTTGCGCTGTTGTATTAAACAGTTTCATTTGTTTACGCTGTTGTATTAATCTGTTTCAGGGAGTTCAAGGTGATGTATTAATCTCTTTCAGGGAGTTCACATTGTATTAATCTTTTTGTGGGAGTTCACGCTCTTGAATTAATCTGTTTCAGGGAGTTCACATTGTATTATTATCTTTGTGGGAGTTCAGGCTGTTGATTTAATCTGTTTCAGGGAGCTGGCGCTCTTGTATTAATCTATTTCAGGGAGCTCGCACTGTTGTATTAATCTGTTTCAGGGAGTTCGCGCCGTTGTATTAATCTGTTTCAAGGAGTTCACGCTGCTGTATTAATCTTTTCAGGGAGTTCACATTGAATTAATGTGTTTGTGGGAGTTCGCGCTGTTGTATTAATCTGTTTCAGGGAGCTCACGCTGTTATATTAATGTGTTTCAGGGAGTTCGTGCTGTTGCATTAATTTGTTTCAGGGAGATCGCGCTGTTGTATTCAACAGTTTCATTTGTTTACTCTGTTGTATTAATCTGTTTCAGGGAGCTCGCCCTGTTGTATTAATCTATTTCAGGGAGTTGGCGCTTTTGTATTAAAGTGTTTCAGGGAGTTCACGCTGCTGTATTAATGTGTTTCAGTGAGTTCACGCTGTTGTATTAATTTGTTTCAGGGATTTCGAATTGTTGTATTAATCTGTTTCAGGCAGTTCACATTGTATTATTCTCTTTGTGGGAGTTCAGGCTGTTGTATTAATCTGTTTCAGGGAGTTCGCGCTCTTGTATTAATCTGTTTCATTGAGTTCACGCTGCTGTTTTAATCTGTTTCAGGGAGCTCGCGCTGTAGTATTAATCTGTTTCAGGGAGTTTGTGCTGTTGTATTAAACTGTTTCAGGGAGCTCGTGCTGTTGTATTAATCTGTTTCAGGGAGTTCGCGATGTTCTATTAATCCATTTGTGGAAGTTCGCGCAGATGTATTAATCAGATTCAGGGAGCTCGCTCTATTGTGATAATCTGTTTCAGGGAGATTGCACTTTTGTTTTAATGTGTTTCAAGGAGTTCACACTGTTGTATTTATACATTTCTGGGAGTTCACGCTGTTGTATTAATCTGGTTCAGGGAGTTGACGCTGTTGTATTAATCTGTTTCAGGGAGTTCAAATTGTATTAATCTTTTTGTGGGAGTTCACGCTGTTGTATTAATTTGTTTCATGGAGCTCACATTGTATTATTCTTTTTGTGGGAGTTCACGCTCTTGAATTAATTTGTTTCAGGGAGCTCGCGCTGTTGTATTAATCTGCTTCAGAGAGTTCATGGTGATGTATTAATCTGTTTCAGGGAGCTCGGTTTGTTGTATTAATTTGTTTCATGGAACTTGCGCTGTTGTATTAATCTGTTTCAGGGAGTTCACGTTGTTCTATTAATCTGTTTCAGGGAGCTCGCGCTGTGGTATTAATCTGTTTCAGGGAGTTCACGCTGCTGTATTAATCTTTTCAGGGAGTTCACATTGAATTAATGTGTTTGTTGGAGTTCGCGCTGTTGTATTAATCTGTTTTAGGGAGTTCACGCTGTTGTATTAATCTGTTTCAGGGAGCTCGCGCTGTTGTATTAATCTCTTTCAGGGAGTTCGTGCTGCTGTATTAATCTGTATCAGGGAGCTCATGGTGTTGTATTAATCTGTTTCAGGGAGTTCATGCTGTTGTATTAATCTGTTTCAGGGAGTTCATGCTGCTGTATTAATCTGTTTCAGGGAGTTCACGCTGCTGTATTAATCTTCTCAGGGAGTTCACATTGAATTAATGTGTTTGTGGGAGTTCGCGCTGTTGTATTAATCTGTTTCAGGGAGTTCACGCTGCTGTATTAATCTTTTCAGGGAGTTCACATTGAATTAATGTGTTTGTGGGAGTTCGCGCTGTTGTATTAATCTGTTTCAGGGAGCTCACGCTGTTATATTAATGTGTTTCAGGGAGTTCGTGCTGTTGTATTAATCTGTTTCAGGGAGGTCGTGCTGTTGTATTAATTTGTGTCAGGGAGTTCGCGATGTTCTATTAATCCATTTCTGGAAGTTCGCGCAGATGTATTAATCAGATTCAGGGAGCTCGCTCTGTTGTGATAACCTGTTTCAGGGAGCTCATGGTGATGTATTAATCTGTTTCAGGGAGCTCGCATTGTTGTATTAATATGTTTTAGGGAGTTTGCGCTCTTGTATTAATCTGTTTCAGGGAGTTCGTCCTTTTGTATTAATCTTTTTCAGGGAACTTGCGCTGTTGTATTAATCTGTTTTAAGGAGATCACGTTGTTGTATTAATCTGTTTCAGGGAGTTCGCGCTGTTGTATTAATCTGTTTCAAGGAGTTCACACTGCTGTATTAATCTTTTCAGGGAGTTCACATTGAATTAATGTATTTGTGGGAGTTCGCGCTGTTCTATTAATCTGTTTCAGGGAGATAACTGTTGTATTAATCAGTTTCAGGGAGCTAACACTGTTTTATTAATCAGTTTCAGGGAGCTAACGCTGTTGTATTAATCACTTTCAGGGAGATAATGCTGTTGTATTAATCAGTTTCAGCGAGTTCACGCTGTTGTATTAATCTGTTTCAGGGAGCTCGCGCTGTTGTATTAATCTATTTCAGGGAGTTCGTGCTGTTGTATTAATCTGTATCAGGCAGCTCATGGTGTTGTATTAATCTGTTTCAGGGAGTTCATGCTGTTGTATTAATCTGTTTCAGGGAGTTCACGCTGTTGTATTAATCTGTTTCAGGGAGTTGACATTGTATTAATTAGTTTTCGGGAGTTCATTCTGTTAGATTCGTTTCAGGGAGTTCAAGCTGTTGAATTAATCTGTTTCAGTGAGTTTGCGTTGTTGTATTAATCTGTTTCAGGGAATTTGCGCTGTTGTATTAATCTGTTTCGGGGAGTTAAAGGTAATGTATTAACTTGTTTCAGGGAGTTCACATTGTATTAATCTTTTTGTGGGAGTTCACTTTCTTGAATTAATCTGTTTCAGGGAGTTCAAATTGTATTATTATCTTTGTGTGAGTTAAGGCTGTTGTATTAATCTGTTTCACGAAGCTGGCGCTGTTGTATTAATCTATTTCAGGGAGCTCGCACTGTTGTATTAATCTGTTTCAGGGAGTTCGCGTTGTTGTATTAATCTGTTTCAAGGAGTTCACGCTGCTGTATTAATCTTTTCAGGGAGTTCACATTGAATTAATATGTTTGTGGGAGTTCGCGCTGTTGTATTAATCTGTTTCAGGGAGTTCACGCTGCTGTATTAATCTTTTCAGGGAGTTCACATTGAATTAATGTGTTTGTGGGAGTTCGCGCTGTTAATCTGTTTCAGGGAGCTCACGCTGTTATATTAATGTGTTTCAGGGAGTTCGTGCTGTTGCATTAATCTGTTTCAGGGAGCTCGTGCTGTTGTATTAATCTGTTTCAGCGAATTCGCAATGTCCACTTAATCCATTTCTGGAAGTTCGCGCAGATGTATTAATCAGATTCAGGGAGCTCGCTCTGTTATAATCTGTTTCAGGGAGCTCATGGTGTTGTATTAATCTGTTTCAGGGAGCTCGCATTGTTGTATTAATATGTTTCAGCGAGTTTGCGCTCTTGTATTATTCTGTTTCAGGGAGTTCGTGCTGTTGTATTATTTTGTTTCAGGGAACTTGCGCTGTTGTATTAATCTGTTTTAGGGAGATCACGTTGTTGTATTAATCTGTTTCAGGGAGTTCGCGCTGTTGTATTAATCTGTTTCAGGGAGTTCACGCTGTTATATTAATGTGTTTCAGGGAGTTCGTGCTGTTGTATTAAACTGTTTCAGGGAGCTCACGCTGTTATATTAATGTGTTTCAGGGAGTTCGTGCTGTTGTATTAATCTGTTTCAGGGAGCTCGTGCTGTTGTATTAATTTGTTTCAGGGAGTTCGCGATGTTCTATTAATCCATTTCTGGAAGTTCGCGCAGATGTATTAATCAGATACAGGGAGCTCGCTCTGTTGTGATAATCTGTTTCAGGGAGCTCATGGTGTTGTATTAATCTGTTTCAGGGAGCTCGCATTGTTGTATTAATATGTTTTAGGGAGTTTGCGCTCTTGTATAAATATGTTTCAGGGAGTTCGTGCTTTTGTATTAATCTGTTTCAGGGAACTTGCGCTGTTGTATTAATCTGTTTTAGGGAGATCACGTTGTTGTATTAATCTATTTCAGGGAGTTCGCGCTGTTGTATTAATCTGTTTCAAGGAGTTCACGCTGCTGTATTAATCTTTTCAGGGAGTTCACATTGAATTAATGTGTTTGTGGGAGTTCACACTGTTCTATTAATCTGTTTCAGGGAGCTAACTCTGTTGTATTAATCAGTTTCAGGGAGCTAACACTGTTGCATTAATCAGTTTCAGGGAGATAATGCTGTTGTATTAATCAGTTTCAGGGAGTTCATGCTGTTGTATTAATTTGGTTCAGGGAGTTTGCGCTGTTGTATTAAACAGTTTCATTTGTTTACGCTGTTGTATTAATCTGTTTCAGGGAGTTCAAGGTGATGTATTAATCTCTTTCAGGGAGTTCACATTGTATTAATCTTTTTGTGGGAGTTCACGCTCTTGAATTAATCTGTTTCAGGGAGTTCACATTGTATTATTATCTTTGTGGGAGTTCAGGCTGTTGATTTAATCTGTTTCAGGGAGCTGGCGCTCTTGTATTAATCTATTTCAGGGAGCTCGCACTGTTGTATTAATCTGTTTCAGGGAGTTCGCGCTGTTGTATTAATCTGTTTCAAGGAGTTCACGCTGCTGTATTAATCTTTTCAGGGAGTTCACATTGAATTAATGTGTTTGTGGGAGTTCGCGCTGTTGTATTAATCTGTTTCAGGGAGCTCACGCTGTTATATTAATGTGTTTCAGGGAGTTCGTGCTGTTGCATTAATTTGTTTCAGGGAGATCGCGCTGTTGTATTCAACAGTTTCATTTGTTTACTCTGTTGTATTAATCTGTTTCAGGGAGCTCGCCCTGTTGTATTAATCTATTTCAGGGAGTTGGCGCTTTTGTATTAAAGTGTTTCAGGGAGTTCACGCTGCTGTATTAATGTGTTTCAGTGAGTTCACGCTGTTGTATTAATTTGTTTCAGGGATTTCGAATTGTTGTATTAATCTGTTTCAGGCAGTTCACATTGTATTATTCTCTTTGTGGGAGTTCAGGCTGTTGTATTAATCTGTTTCAGGGAGTTCGCGCTCTTGTATTAATCTGTTTCATTGAGTTCACGCTGCTGTTTTAATCTGTTTCAGGGAGCTCGCGCTGTAGTATTAATCTGTTTCAGGGAGTTTGTGCTGTTGTATTAAACTGTTTCAGGGAGCTCGTGCTGTTGTATTAATCTGTTTCAGGGAGTTCGCGATGTTCTATTAATCCATTTGTGGAAGTTCGCGCAGATGTATTAATCAGATTCAGGGAGCTCGCTCTATTGTGATAATCTGTTTCAGGGAGATTGCACTTTTGTATTAATGTGTTTCAAGGAGTTCACACTGTTGTATTTATACATTTCTGGGAGTTCACGCTGTTGTATTAATCTGGTTCAGGGAGTTGACGCTGTTGTATTAATCTGTTTCAGGGAGTTCAAATTGTATTAATCTTTTTGTGGGAGTTCACGCTGTTGTATTAATTTGTTTCATGGAGCTCACATTGTATTATTCTTTTTGTGGGAGTTCACGCTCTTGAATTAATTTGTTTCAGGGAGCTCGCGCTGTTGTATTAATCTGCTTCAGAGAGTTCATGGTGATGTATTAATCTGTTTCAGGGAGCTCGGTTTGTTGTATTAATTTGTTTCATGGAACTTGCGCTGTTGTATTAATCTGTTTCAGGGAGTTCACGTTGTTCTATTAATCTGTTTCAGGGAGCTCGCGCTGTGGTATTAATCTGTTTCAGGGAGTTCACGCTGCTGTATTAATCTGTTTCATGGAGTTTGTGCTGTTGTATTATTCTATTTCAGGGAGTTAGTGTTGTTGTATTAATCTGTTTCAGGGAACTCATGCTGTTGTATTAATCTGTTTCAGGGAGTTCGTGCTGTACTATTAATCTGTTTCTGAGAGCTCGCGCTGTTGTATTAATCTGTTTAAGGAAGTTCAAATTGTTCCATTAATCTATTTCAGGGAGTTCGCCATGTTATATTAATCTGTTTCAGGGAGTTCCTGCTGTTGTATTAATGAGTTTCAAGGAGTTCGCGCTGTTCTATTAATCTGTTTCAGGGAGCTAACGCTGTTGTATTAATCAGTTTCAGGGAGTTCATGCTGTTGTATTAATGTGTTTCAGAGAGCACATGGTGTTGTATTAATCTGTTTCAGGGAACTTGCGATGTTGTATTAATTAGTTTTAGGGAGATCACATTGTTGTATTAATCTGTTTCAGGGAGTTCGCGCTGTTGTATTAATCTGTTCCAAGGAGTTAACGCTGCTGTATTAATCTTTTCAGGGAGTTCACATTGAATTAATTTGTTTATGGGAGTTCGCGCTGTTGTATTAATCTGTTTCAGGGAGGTCGCGCTGTGGTGTTAATCTGTGTCAGGGAGTTCGAATTGTTGCATTAATCTGTTTCAGGCAGTTCACATTGTATTATTATCTTTGTGGGAGTTCAGGCTGTTGTATTAATCTGTTTCAGGGAGCTGGCGCTGTTGTATTAATCTATTTCAGGGAGCTCGCGCTGTTGAATTAATCAGTTTCAGGGCATTCGCGATGTTCTATTAATCTGTTTCAGGGAGTTCATTCTGTTGTATTAATCTGTTTCAGGGAGTTTGCGCTGTCCTATTAATCTGTTTCATGGAGCTAACACTGTTGTATTAATCAGTTTCAGGGTGTTCGTGCTGTTGTATTAATCTGTTTCAGGGAGCTCGTGCTGTTGTATTGTCTGTTTCAGGGAGTTTGTGCTGTTGTATTAATCTGTTTCAGGGAGTTTGTGCTGTTGTATTAAACTGTTTCAGGGAGCTCGTGCTGTTGTATTAATCTGTTTCAGGGTGCTCGCGATGTTCTATTAATCCATTTGTGGAAGTTCACGCAGATGTATTAATCAGATTCAGGGAGCTCGCTCTATTGTGATAATCTGTTTCAGGGAGATTGCACTTTTGTATTAATGTGTTTCAAGGAGTTCACACTGTTGTATTTATACATTTCTGGGAGTTCACGCTGTTGTATTAATCTGGTTCAGGGAGTTCACTCTGTTGTATTAATCTGTTTTAGTGAGTTCAAATTGTATTAAACTTTTGGTGGGAGTTCACGCTGTTGTACTAATTTGTTTCAGGGAGCTCACATTGTATTATTCTTTTTGTGGGAGTTCACGCTCTTGAATTAATTTGTTTCAGGGAGCTCGCGCTGTTGTATTAATCTGCTTCAGAGAGTTCATGGTGTTGTATAAATCTGTTTCAGGGAGCTCGGTTTGTTGTATTAATTTGTTTCAGGGAACTTACGCTGTTGTATTAATCTGTTTCAGGGAGTTCACGTTGTTCTATTAATCTGTTTCAGGGAGCTCGCGCTGTCGTATTAATCTGTTTCAGGGAGTTCACGCTGCTGTATTAATCTGTTTCTGAGAGCTCGCGCTGTTGTATTAATCTGTTTCAGGAAGTTCAAATTGTTCCATTAATCTATTTCTGGGAGTTCGCCATGTTATATTAATCTGTTTCAGGGAGTTCCTGCTGTTGTATTAATCAGTTTCAAGGAGTTCGCGCTGTTCTATTAATCTGTTTCAGGGAGCTAACGCTGTTGTATTAATCAGTTTCAGGGAACCAAAGCTGTTATATTAATCAGTTTCAGGGAGTTCATGCTGTTGTATTAATGTGTTTCAGAGAGCACATGGTGTTGTATTAATCTGTTTCAGGGAGCTCGCATTGTTGTATTAATCTGTTTCAGGGAACATGCGATGTTGTATTAATCTGTTTCAGGGAACTTGTGATGTTGTATTAATCTGTTTTAGGGAGATCACATTGTTGTATTAATCTGTTTCAGGGAGTTCGCGCTGTTGTATTAATCTGTTTCAAGGAGTTAACGCTGCTGTATTAATCTTTTCAAGGAGTTCACATTGAATTAATTTGATTGTGG
This sequence comes from Narcine bancroftii, assembly GCF_036971445.1. NCBI lineage: Eukaryota > Metazoa > Chordata > Chondrichthyes > Torpediniformes > Narcinidae > Narcine > Narcine bancroftii. The sequence continues at coordinate 137,501,772 of NC_091473.1, read as the reverse complement.
GAGTTCGCGCTGTTGTATTAATCTGTTTCAGGGAGGTCGCGCTGTGGTATTAATCTGTGTCAGGGAGTTCGAATTGTTGCATTAATCTGTTTCAGGCAGTTCACATTGTATTATTATCTTTGTGGGAGTTCAGGCTGTTGTATTAATCTGTTTCAGGGAGCTGGCGCTGTTGTATTAATCTATTTCAGGGAGCTCGTGCTGTTGAATTAATCAGTTTCAGGGCATTCGCGATGTTCTATTAATCTGTTTCAGGGAGTTCATGCTGTTGTATTAATCAGTTTCAGGGAGTTTTCGCTGTCCTATTAATCTGTTTCATGGAGCTAACACTGTTGTATTAATCAGTTTCAGGGTGTTCGTGCTGTTGTATTAATCTGTTTCAGGGAGCTCGCATTGTTGTATTAATTTGTTTCAGGGAACTTGCGCTGTTGTATAAATCTGTTTTAGGGAGATCACGTTGTTGTATTTATCTGTTTCAGGGAGTTCGCGCTGTTGTATTAATCTGTTTCAGTGAGTTCACGCTGCTGTATTAATCTGTTTCAGGGAGCTCGCGCTGTAGTATTAATCTGTTTCAGGGAGTTTGTTCTGTTGTATTAAACTGTTTCAGGGAGCTCGTGCTGTTGTATTAATCTGTTTCAGGGAGCTCGCATTGTATTAATCTGTTCCAGGGAGATCATGTTGTTGTATTAATCTGTTTCAGGGAGTTCGCGCTGTTGTATTAATCTGTTTCAGGGAGTACACGCTGTTGTATTGATCTGTTTCAGGGTGTTGACATTGTATTAATTCCTTTTAGGGAGTTCACGCTGTTATATTCGTTTTAGGGAGTTCAAGCTGTTGAATTAATCTGCTTCAGTGAGTTTGTTTGTTGTATTAATCTGTTTCAGGGAATTTACGCTGTTGTATTATTCAGTTTCAGGGAGTTCAAGGTTATGTACTAATCTGTTTCAGGGAGTTCACATTGTATTAATATTTTTGTGGGTGTTCATGCTGTTGTATGAATTTCTTTCAGGGAGCTCGCGCTCTTGTATTAATCTGTTTCACGGAGCTCGTACGGTTGTATTAATCTGTTTCGTGGAGCATGCCCTGTTGCTTTAATCCATTTCAGGGAGTTGGCGCTGTTCTATTAAACTGTTTCAGTGAGTTCACGCTGTTGTATTAATCAGTTTCAGAGAGCTCATGGTGTTGTATTAATCCGTTTCAGGGAGCTCGCGCTGTTGTATTAATCTGTTTTAGGTTGATCACGTTGTTGTATTAATCTGTTTCAGGGAGTTCACGCTGTTGTATTAATTTGTTTCAGGGAGTTGACATTGTATTAATTTGTTTTAGGGAGTTGGCGCTGTTGTATTAATCTGTTTCAGGGAGTTCAAGCTGCTGTATTAATGTGTTTCAGGGAGTTCACGCTGTTGTATTAATCTGTTTCAGGGAGTTCGAATTGTTGTATTAATCTGTTTCAGGGAGTTCGCAATGTTATATTAATCTGTTTCAGGGGATTCCTGCTGTTGTATTAATCAGTTTCAGGGAGCCAACGCTGTTGTATTAATCTGATTCAGGGAGTTCGCGCTGTGGTATTAATCTGTTTCAAGGAGTTCACGCTGCTGTATTAATCTGTTTCAGGGAGCTCGCGCTGTAGTATTAATCTGTTTCAGGGAGGTCGCGCTGTGGTATTAATCTGTGTCAGGGAGTTCGAATTGTTGCATTAATCTGTTTCAGGCAGTTCACATTGTATTATTATCTTTGTGGGAGTTCAGGCTGTTGTATTAATCTGTTTCAGGGAGCTGGCGCTGTTGAATTAATCAGTTTCAGGGCATTCGCGATGTTCTATTAATCTGTTTCAGGGAGTTCATGCTGTTGTATTAATCTCTTTCAGGGAGCTCACATTGTTGTATTAATTTGTTTCAGGGATCTTGTATTAATCTGTTTTAGGGAGATCACGTTGTTGTATTTATCTGTTTCAGGGAGTTCGCGCTGTTGTATTAATCTGTTTCAAGGAGTTAACGCTGCTGTATTCATCTTTTCAGGGAGTTCACATTGAATTAATTTGTTTTTGGGAGTTCGCGCTGTTGTTTTAATCTGTTTCAGGGAGGTCGCGCTGTGGTATTAATCTGTGTCAGGGAGTTCGAATTGTTGCATTAATCTGTTTGAGGCAGTTCACATTGTATTATTATCTTTGTGGGAGTTCAGACTGTTGTATTAATCTGTTTCAGGGAGCTGGCGCTGTTGTATTAATCTATTTCAGGGAGCTCGTGCTGTTGAATTAATCAGTTTCAGGGAGTTCGCGATGTTCTATTAATCCATTTGTGGAAGTTCGCGCAGATGTATTAATCAGATCCAGGGAGCTCGCTCTATTGTGATAATCTGTTTCAGGGAGATTGCACTTTTGTATTAATGTGTTTCAAGGAGTTCACACTGTTGTATTTATACATTTCTGGGAGTTCACGCTGTTGTATTAATCTGGTTAAGGGAGTTCACGCTGTTGTATTAATCTGTTTCAGGGAGTTCAAATTGTATTAATCTTTTTGTGGGAGTTCACGCTGTTGTATTAATTTGTTTCAGGGAGCTCACATTGTATTATTCTTTTTGTGGGAGTTCACGCTCTTGAATTAATTTGTTTCAGGGAGCTCGCGCTGTTGTATTAATCTGCTTCAGAGAGTTCATGGTGTTGTATTAATCTGTTTCAGGGAGCTCGGTTTGTTGTATTAATTTGTTTCAGGGAACTTGCGCTGTTGTATTAATCTGTTTCAGGGAGTTCACGTTGTTCTATTAATCTGTTTCAGGGAGCTCGCGCTGTCGTATTAATCTGTTTCAGGGAGTTCACGCTGCTGTATTAATCTGTTTCATGGAGTTTGTGCTGTTGTATTATTCTATTTCAGGGAGTTAGTGTTGTTGTATTAATCTGTTTCAGGGAGCTCACGCTGTTGTATTAATCTGTTTCAGGGAGTTCGTGCTGTTGTATTAATCTGTTTCTGAGAGCTCGCGCTGTTGTATTAATCTGTTTCAGGAAGTTCAAATTGTTCCATTAATCTATTTCAGGGAGTTCGCCATGTTATATTAATCTGTTTCAGGGAGTTCCTGCTGTTGTATTAATCAGGTTAAAGGAGTTCGCGCTGTTCTATTAATCTGATTCAGGGAGCTAACGCTGTTGTATTAATCAGTTTCAGGGAACCAAAGCTGTTGTATTAATCAGTTTCAGGGAGTTCATGCTGTTGTATTAATGTGTTTCAGAGAGCACATGGTGTTGTATTAATCTGTTTCAGGGAGCTCGCATTGTTGTATTAATCTGTTTCAGGGAACTTGCGATGTTGTATTAATCTGTTTCAGGGAAGTTGCGATGTTGTATTAATCTGTTTTAGGGAGATCACATTGTTGTATTAATCTGTTTCAGGGAGTTCGCGCTGTTGTATTAATCTGTTTCAAGGAGTTAACGCTGCTGTATTAATCTTTTCAGGGAGTTCACATTGAATTAATTTGTTTGTGGGAGTTCGCTCTGTTGTATTAATCTGTTTCAGGGAGGTCACGCTGTGGTATTAATCTGTGTCAGGGAGTTCGAATTGTTGCATTAATCTGTTTCAGGCAGTTCACATTGTATTATCTTTGTGGGAGTTCAGGCTGTTGTATTAATCTGTTTCAGGGAGCTGGCGCTGTTGTATTAATCTATTTCAGGGAGCTCGCGCTGTTGAATTAATCAGTTTCAGGGCATTCGCGATGTTCTATTTCAGGGAACTTGCGCTGTTGTATAAATCTGTTTTAGGGAGATCACGTTGTTGTATTAATCTGTTTCAGGGAGTTCGCGCTGTTGTGTTAATCTTTTTCAGTGAGTTCACGCTGCTGTATTTTTCTGTTTCAGGGAGCTCGCGCTGTAGTATTAATCTGTTTCAGGGAGTTTGTGCAGTTGTATTAAACTGTTTTAGGGAGCTCGTGCTGTTGTATTAATCTGTTTCAGGGAGCTCGCATTGTATTAATCTGTTCCAGGGAGATCATGTTGTTGTATTAATCTGTTTCAGGGAGTTCGCGCTGTTGTATTAATCTGTTTCAGGGAGTACACGCTGTTGTATTGATCTGTTTCAGGGTGTTGACATTGTATTAGTTACTTTTAGGGAGTTCACGCTGTTATATTAGTTTTAGGGAGTTCAAGTGTTGAATTAATCTGTTTCAGTGAGTTTGCTTTGTTGTATTAATCTGTTCCAGGGAATTTGCGCTGTTGTATTATTCAGTTTCAGGGAGTTCAAGGTTATGTACTAATCTGTTTCAGGGAGTTCACATTGTATTAATATTTTTGTGGGTGTTCATGCTGTTGTATGAATTTCTTTCAGGGAGCTCGCGCTCTTGTATTAATCTGTTTCACAGAGCTCGTACGCTTGTATTAATCTGTTTCGTGGAGCACGCCCTGTTGCTTTAATCCATTTCAGGGAGTTGGCTCTGTTCTATTAAACTGTTTCAGTGAGTTCACGCTGTTGTATTTATCTGTTTCAGAGACCCCTTGGTGTTGTATTAATCTCTTTCAGAGAGCTCGACCTGTTGTATTAATCTATTTCAGGGAGTTGGCGCTGTTGTATTAATCTGTTTCAGGCAGTTCCCATTGTATTATTCTCTTGGTGGAAGTTCAGGCTGTTGTATTAATTTGTTTCAGGGAATTCGCGCTGTTATATTAATCTGTTTTAGAGAGCACATCGTGTTGCATTTATCTGTTTCAGGGAGCTCACATTGTTGTATTAATCTGTTTCAGGGATTTTGCACTCTTGCATTAATCTGTTTCAGGGAGCTCGTACGGTTGTATTAATCTGTTTCGTGGAGCACGCCCTGTTGCTTTAATCCATTTCAGGGAGTTGGCGCTGTTCTATTAAACTGTTTCCGTGAGTTCACGCTGTTGTATTAATCTGTTTCAGAGAGCTCATGGTGTTGTATTAATCCGTTTCGGGGAGCTCGCGCTGTTGTATTAATCTGTTTTAGGTAGATCACGTTGTTGTATTAATCTGTTTCAGGGAGTTCACGCTGTTGTATTAATCTGTTTCAGGGAGTTGACATTGTATTAATTTGTTTTAGGGAGTTGGCGCTGTTGTATTAATCTGTTTCAGGGAGTTCAAGCTGCTGTATTAATGTGTTTCAGGGAGTTCACACTGTGGTATTAATCTGTTTCAGGGAGTTCGAATTGTTGTATTAATCTGTTTCAGGCAGTTCACATTGTATTATTATCTTTGTGGTAGTTCAGGCTGTTGTATTAATCGGTTTCAGGGAGCTGGCGCTGTTGTATTAATCTATTTCAGGGAGTTTGTGCTGTTTTATTAAACTGTTTCAGGGAGCTCATGCTGTTGTATTAATCTGTTTCAGGGAGTTCGCTATGTTATATTAATCTGTTTCAGGGAGTTCCTGCTGTTGTATTAATCAGTTTCAGGGAGTCAATGCTGTTGTATTAATCAGTTTCAGGGAGTTAATGCTGTTGTATTAATGTGTTTCAGAGAGCACATGGTGTTGTATTAATCTGTTTCAGGGAGCTCACATTGTTGTATTAATTTGTTTCAGGGAACTTGCGATCTTGTATTAATCTGTTTTAGGGAAATCACATTGTTGTATTTATCTGTTTCAGGGAGTTCGCGCTGTTGTATTAATCTGTTTCAAGTAGTTAACGCTGCTGTATTAATCTTTTCAGGGAGCACATTGAATTAATGTGTTTGTGGGAGTTCGCGCTGTTGTATTAATCTGTTTCAGGGAGGTCGCGTTGTTGTATTAATCTGTTTCAGGGAGTTCGCGATGTTCTATTAATCCATTTCTGGATATTCGCGATGTTCTATTAATGCATTTCTGGAAGTTCGCGCAGATGTATTAATCAGATTCAGGGAGATTGCACTTTTGTATTAATGTGTTTCAAGGAGTTCACACTGTTGTATTTATCTATTTCAGTTAGTTCATGCTGTTGTATTAAACTGGTTCAGGGAGTTCACGTTGAATTAATTTGTTTATGGGAGTTCGCGCTGTTGTATTAATCTGTTTCAGGGAGGTCGCGCTGTGGTATTAATCTGTGTCAGGGAGTTCGAATTGTTGCATTAATCTGTTTGAGGCAGTTCACATTGTATTATTATCTTTGGGAGTTCAGACTGTTGTATTAATCTGTTTCAGGGAGCTGGCGCTGTTGTATTAATCTATTTCAGGGAGCTCGTGCTGTTGAATTAATCAGTTTCAGGGCATTCGCGATGTTCTATTAATCTGTTTCAGGGAGTTCATGCTGTTGTATTAATCTGCTTCAGGGAGTTTGCGCTGTCCTATTAATCTGTTTCATGGAGCTAACACTGTTGTATTAATCAGTTTCAGGGTGTTCGTGCTGTTGTATTAATCTGTTTCAGGGAGCTCGTGCTGTTGTATTAATCTGTTTCAGGGAGTTTGTGCTGTTGTATTAATCTGTTTCAGGGAGGTTGTGCTGTTGTATTAAACTGTTTCAGGGAGCTCGTGCTGTTGTATTAATCTGTTTCAGGGAGTTCGCGATGTTCTATTAATCCATTTGTGGAAGTTCGCGCAGATGTATTAATCAGATCCAGGGAGCTCGCTCTATTGTGATAATCTGTTTCAGGGAGATTGCACTTTTGTATTAATGTGTTTCAAGGAGTTCACACTGTTGTATTTATACATTTCTGGGAGTTCACGCTGTTGTATTAATCTGGTTCAGGGAGTTCACGCTGTTGTATTAATCTGTTTCAGGGAGTTCAAATTGTATTAATCTTTTTGTGGGAGTTCACGCTGTTGTATTAATTTGTTTCAGGGAGCTCACATTGTATTATTCTTTTTGTGGGAGTTCACGCTCTTGAATTAATTTGTTTCAGGGAGCTCGCGCTGTTGTATTAATCTGCTTCAGAGAGTTCATGGTGTTGTATTAATCTGTTTCAGGGAGCTCGGTTTGTTGTATTAATTTGTTTCATGGAACTTGCGCTGTTGTATTAATCTGTTTCAGGGAGTTCACGTTGTTCTATTAATCTGTTTCAGGGAGCTCGCGCTGTGGTATTAATCTGTTTCAGGGAGTTCACGCTGCTGTATTAATCTGTTTCATGGAGTTTGTGCTGTTGTATTATTCTATTTCAGGGAGTTAGTGTTGTTGTATTAATCTGTTTCGGGGAGTTCACGCTGTTGTATTAATCTGTTTCAGGGAGTTCGTGCTGTTGTATTAATCTCTTTCTGAGAGCTCGCGCTGTTGTATTAATCTGTTTCAGGAAGTTCAAATTGTTCCATTAATCTATTTCAGGGAGTTCGCCATGTTATATTAATCTGTTTCAGGGAGTTCCTGCTGTTGTATTAATCAGGTTCAAGGAGTTCGCGCTGTTCTATTAATCTGTTTCAGGGAGCTCACGCTGTTGTATTAATCAGTTTCAGGGAACCAAAGCTGTTGTATTAATCAGTTTCAGGGAGTTCATGCTGTTGTATTAATGTGTTTCAGAGAGCACATGGTGTTGTATTAATCTGTTTCAGGGAGCTCGCATTGTTGTATTAATCTGTTTCAGGGAACTTGCGATGTTGTATTAATCTGTTTCAGGGAAGTTGCGATGTTGTATTAAACTGTTTTAGGGAGATCACATTGTTGTATTAATCTGTTTCAGGGAGTTCGCGCTGTTGTATTAATCTGTTTCAAGGAGTTAACGCTGCTGTATTAATCTTTTCAGGGAGTTCACATTGAATTAATTTGTTTGTGGGAGTTCGCGCTGTTGTATTAATCTGTTTCAGGGAGGTCACGCTGTGGTATTAATCTGTGTCAGGGAGTTCGAATTGTTGCATTAATCTGTTTCAGGCAGTTCACATTGTATTATTATCTTTGTGGGAGTTCAGGCTGTTGTATTAATCTGTTTCAGGGACCTGGCGCTGTTGTATTAATCTATTTCAGGGAGCTCGCGCTGTTGAATTAATCAGTTTCAGGGCATTCGCGATGTTCTATTAATCTGTTTCAGGGAGTTCATGCTGTTGTATTAATCTGTTTCAGGGAGTTTGCGCTGTCCTATTAATCTGTTTCATGGAGCTAACACTGTTGTATTAATCAGTTTCAGGGTGTTCGTGCTGTTGTATTAATCTGTTTCAGGGAGCTCGCATTGTTGTATTAATTTGTTTCAGGGAACTTGCGCTGTTGTATAAATCTGTTTTAGGGAGATCACGTTGTTGTATTAATCTGTTTCAGGGAGTTCGCGCTGTTGTATTAATCTGTTTCAGTGAGTTCACGCTGCTGTATTTTTCTGTTTCAGGGAGCTCGCGCTGTAGTATTAATCTGTTTCAGGGAGTTTGTGCAGTTGTATTAAACTGTTTTAGGGAGCTCGTGCTGTTGTATTAATCTGTTTCAGGGAGCTCGCATTGTATTAATCTGTTCCAGGGAGATCATGTTGTTGTATTAATCTGTTTCAGGGAGTTCGCGCTGTTGTATTAATCTGTTTCAGGGAGTACACGCTGTTGTATTGATCTGTTTCAGGGTGTTGACATTGTATTAATTCCTTTTAGGGAGTTCGCGCTGTTGTATTAATCTGTTTCAAGGAGTTCACGCTGCTGTATTAATCTTTTCAGGGAGTTCACATTGAATTAATGTGTTTGTGGGAGTTCACACTGTTCTATTAATCTGTTTCACGGAGCTAACTGTTGTATTAATCAGTTTCAGGGAGCTAACACTGTTGCATTAATCAGTTTCAGGGAGATAATGCTGTTGTATTAATCAGTTTCAGGGAGTTCATGCTGTTGTATTAATTTGTTTCAGGGAGTTTGCGCTGTTGTATTAAACAGTTTCATTTGTTTACGCTGTTGTATTAATCTGTTTCAGGGAGTTCAAGGTGATGTATTAATCTCTTTCAGGGAGTTCACATTGTATTAATCTTTTTGTGGGAGTTCACGCTCTTGAATTAATCTGTTTCAGGGAGTTCACATTGTATTATTATCTTTGTGGGAGTTCAGGCTGTTGATTTAATCTGTTTCAGGGAGCTGGCGCTCTTGTATTAATCTATTTCAGGGAGCTCGCACTGTTGTATTAATCTGTTTCAGGGAGTTCGCGCTGTTGTATTAATCTGTTTCAAGGAGTTCACGCTGCTGTATTAATCTTTTCAGGGAGTTCACATTGAATTAATATGTTTGTGGGAGTTCGCGCTGTTGTATTAATCTGTTTCAGGGAGCTCACGCTGTTATATTAATGTGTTTCAGGGAGTTCGTGCTGTTGCATTAATTTGTTTCAGGGAGATCGCGCTGTTGTATTCAACAGTTTCATTTGTTTACTCTGTTGTATTAATCTGTTTCAGGGATCTCGCCCTGTTGTATTAATCTATTTCAGGGAGTTGGCGCTTTTGTATTAAAGTGTTTCAGGGAGTTCACGCTGCTGTATTAATGTGTTTCAGTGAGTTCACGCTGTTGTATTAATTTGTTTCAGGGATTTCGAATTGTTGTATTAATCTGTTTCAGGCAGTTCACATTGTATTATTCTCTTTGTGGGAGTTCAGGGAGTTCGCGCTCTTGTATTAATCTGTTTCATTGAGTTCACGCTGCTGTTTTAATCTGTTTCAGGGAGCTCGCGCTGTAGTATTAATCTGTTTCAGGGAGTTTGTGCTGTTGTATTAAACTGTTTCAGGGAGCTCGTGCTGTTGTATTAATCTGTTTCAGGGAGTTCGCGATGTTCTATTAATCCATTTGTGGAAGTTCGCGCAGATGTATTAATCAGATTCAGGGAGCTCGCTCTATTGTGATAATCTGTTTCAGGGAGATTGCACTTTTGTATTAATGTGTTTCAAGGAGTTCACACTGTTGTATTTATACATTTCTGGGAGTTCACGCTGTTGTATTAATCTGGTTCAGGGAGTTCACGCTGTTGTATTAATCTGTTTCAGGGAGTTCAAATTGTATTAATCTTTTTGTGGGAGTTCACGCTGTTGTATTAATTTGTTTCATGGAGCTCACATTGTATTATTCTTTTTGTGGGAGTTCACGCTCTTGAATTAATTTGTTTCAGGGAGCTCGCGCTGTTGTATTAATCTGCTTCAGAGAGTTCATGGTGATGTATTAATCTGTTTCAGGGAGCTCGGTTTGTTGTATTAATTTGTTTCATGGAACTTGCGCTGTTGTATTAATCTGTTTCAGGGAGTTCACGTTGTTCTATTAATCTGTTTCAGGGAGCTCGCGCTGTGGTATTAATCTGTTTCAGGGAGTTCACGCTGCTGTATTAATCTGTTTCATGGAGTTTGTGCTGTTGTATTATTCTATTTCAGGGAGTTAGTGTTGTTGTATTAATCTGTTTCAGGGAACTCATGCTGTTGTATTAATCTGTTTCAGGGAGTTCGTGCTGTACTATTAATCTGTTTCTGAGAGCTCGCGCTGTTGTATTAATCTGTTTAAGGAAGTTCAAATTGTTCCATTAATCTATTTCAGGAAGTTCGCCATGTTATATTAATCTGTTTCAGGGAGTTCCTGCTGTTGTATTAATGAGTTTCAAGGAGTTCGCGCTGTTCTATAAATCTGTTTCAGGGAGCTAACGCTGTTGTATTAATCAGTTTCAGGGAGTTCATGCTGTTGTATTAATGTGTTTCAGAGAGCACATGGTGTTGTATTAATCAGTTTCAGGGAACTTGCGATGTTGTATTAATTAGTTTTAGGGAGATCACATTGTTGTATTAATCTGTTTCAGGGAGTTCGCGCTGTTGTATTAATCTGTTCCAAGGAGTTAACGCTGCTGTATTAATCTTTTCAGGGAGTTCACATTGAATTAATTTGTTTATGGGAGTTCGCGCTGTTGTATTAATCTGTTTCAGGGAGGTCGCGCTGTGGTATTAATCTGTGTCAGGGAGTTCGAATTGTTGCATTAATCTGTTTCAGGCAGTTCACATTGTATTATTATCTTTGTGGGAGTTCAGGCTGTTGTATTAATCTGTTTCAGGGAGCTGGCGCTGTTGTATTAATCTATTTCAGGGAGCTCGCGCTGTTGAATTAATCAGTTTCAGGGCATTCGCGGTGTTCTATTAATCTGTTTCAGGGAGTTCATGCTGTTGTATTAATCTGTTTCAGGGAGTTTGCGCTGTCCTATTAATCTGTTTCATGGAGCTAACACTGTTGTATTAATCAGTTTCAGGGTGTTCGTGCTGTTGTATTAATCTGTTTCAGGGAGCTCGTGCTGTTGTATTGTCTGTTTCAGGGAGTTTGTGCTGTTGTATTAATCTGTTTCAGGGAGTTTGTGCTGTTGTATTAAACTGTTTCAGGGAGCTCGTGCTGTTGTATTAATCTGTTTCAGGGTGCTCGCGATGTTCTGTTAATCCATTTGTGGAAGTTCGCGCAGATGTATTAATCAGATTCAGGGAGCTCGCTCTATTGTGATAATCTGTTTCAGGGAGATTGCACTTTTGTATTAATGTGTTTCAAGGAGTTCACACTGTTGTATTTATACATTTCTGGGAGTTCACGCTGTTGTATTAATCTGGTTCAGGGAGTTCACTCTGTTGTATTAATCTGTTTTAGTGAGTTCAAATTGTATTAATCTTTTTGTGGGAGTTCACGCTGTTGTACTAATTTGTTTCAGGGAGCTCACATTGTATTATTCTTTTTGTGGGAGTTCACGCTCTTGAATTAATTTGTTTCAGGGAGCTCGCGCTGTTGTATTAATCTGCTTCAGAGAGTTCATGGTGTTGTATAAATCTGTTTCAGGGAGCTCGGTTTGTTGTATTAATTTGTTTCAGGGAACTTACGCTGTTGTATTAATCTGTTTCAGGGAGTTCACGTTGTTCTATTAATCTGTTTCAGGGAGCTCGCGCTGTCGTATTAATCTGTTTCAGGGAGTTCACGCTGCTGTATTAATCTGTTTCATGGAGTTTGTGCTGTTGTATTATTCTATTTCAGGGAGTTAGTGTTGTTGTATTAATCTGTTTCAGGGAGTTCGTGCTGTTGTATTAATCTGTTTCTGAGAGCTCGCGCTGTTGTATTAATCTGTTTCAGGAAGTTCAAATTGTTCCATTAATCTATTTCTGGGAGTTCGCCATGTTATATTAATCTGTTTCAGGGAGTTCCTGCTGTTGTATTAATCAGTTTCAAGGAGTTCGCGCTGTTCTATTAATCTGTTTCAGGGAGCTAACGCTGTTGTATTAATCAGTTTCAGGGAACCAAAGCTGTTATATTAATCAGTTTCAGGGAGTTCATGCTGTTGTATTAATGTGTTTCAGAGAGTACATGGTGTTGTATTAATCTGTTTCAGGGAGCTCGCATTGTTGTATTAATCTGTTTCAGGGAACATGCGATGTTGTATTAATCTGTTTCAGGGAACTTGTGATGTTGTATTAATCTGTTTTAGGGAGATCACATTGTTGTATTAATCTGTTTCAGGGAGTTCGCGCTGTTGTATTAATCTGTTTCAAGGAGTTAACGCTGCTGTATTAATCTTTTCAAGGAGTTCACATTGAATTAATTTGATTGTGGGAGTTCGCGCTGTTGTATTAATCTGTTTCAGGGAGGTCGCGCTGTGGTATTAATCTGTGTCAGGGAGTTCGAATTGTTTCATTAATCTGTTTCAGGCAGTTCGCATTGTATTATTATCTTTGTGGGAGTTCAGGCTGTTGTATTAATCTGTTTCAGGGAGCTGGCGCTGTTGTATTAATCTATTTCAGGGAGCTCGTGCTGTTGAATTAATCAGTTTCAGGGCATTCGCGATGTTCTATTAATCTGTTTCAGGGAGTTCATGCTGTTGTATTAATCAGTTTCAGGGAGTTTTCGCTGTCCTATTAATCTGTTTCATGGAGCTAACACTGTTGTATTAATCAGTTTCAGGGTGTTCGTGCTGTTGTATTAATCTGTTTCAGGGAGCTCGCATTGTTGTATTAATTTGTTTCAGGGAACTTGCGCTGTTGTATAAATCTGTTTTAGGGAGATCACGTTGTTGTATTTATCTGTTTCAGGGAGTTCGCGCTGTTGTATTAATCTGTTTCAGTGAGTTCACGCTGCTGTATTAATCTGTTTCAGGGAGCTCGCGCTGTAGTATTAATCTGTTTCAGGGAGTTTGTTCTGTTGTATTAAACTGTTTCAGGGAGCTCGTGCTGTTGTATTAATCTGTTTCAGGGAGCTCGCATTGTATTAATCTGTTCCAGGGAGATCATGTTGTTGTATTAATCTGTTTCAGGGAGTTCGCGCTGTTGTATTAATCTGTTTCAGGGAGTACACGCTGTTGTATTGATCTGTTTCAGGGTGTTGACATTGTATTAATTCCTTTTAGGGAGTTCACGCTGTTATATTCGTTTTAGGGAGTTCAAGCTGTTGAATTAATCTGCTTCAGTGAGTTTGTTTGTTGTATTAATCTGTTTCAGGGAATTTACGCTGTTGTATTATTCAGTTTCAGGGAGTTCAAGGTTATGTACTAATCTGTTTCAGGGAGTTCACATTGTATTAATATTTTTGTGGGTGTTCATGCTGTTGTATGAATTTCTTTCAGGGAGCTCGCGCTCTTGTATTAATCTGTTTCACGGAGCTCGTACGGTTGTATTAATCTGTTTCGTGGAGCATGCCCTGTTGCTTTAATCCATTTCAGGGAGTTGGCGCTGTTCTATTAAACTGTTTCAGTGAGTTCACGCTGTTGTATTAATCAGTTTCAGAGAGCTCATGGTGTTGTATTAATCCATTTCAGGGAGCTCGCGCTGTTGTATTAATCTGTTTTAGGTTGATCACGTTGTTGTATTAATCTGTTTCAGGGAGTTCACGCTGTTGTATTAATTTGTTTCAGGGAGTTGACATTGTATTAATTTGTTTTAGGGAGTTGGCGCTGTTGTATTAATCTGTTTCAGGGAGTTCAAGCTGCTGTATTAATGTGTTTCAGGGAGTTCACGCTGTTGTATTAATCTGTTTCAGGGAGTTCGAATTGTTGTATTAATCTGTTTCAGGGAGTTCGCAATGTTATATTAATCTGTTTCAGGGGATTCCTGCTGTTGTATTAATCAGTTTCAGGGAGCCAACGCTGTTGTATTAATCAGTTTCAGGGAGTTCATGCTGTTGTATTAATCTCTTTCAGGGAGCTCACATTGTTGTATTAATTTGTTTCAGGGATCTTGTATTAATCTGTTTTAGGGAGATCACGTTGTTGTATTTATCTGTTTCAGGGAGTTCGAGCTGTTGTATTAATCTGTTTCAAGGAGTTAACGCTGCTGTATTAATCTTTTCAGGGAGTTCACATTGAATTAATTTGTTTATGGGAGTTCGCGCTGTTGTTTTAATCTGTTTCAGGGAGGTCGCGCTGTGGTATTAATCTGTGTCAGGGAGTTCGAATTGTTGCATTAATCTGTTTGAGGCAGTTCACATTGTATTATTATCTTTGTGGGAGTTCAGACTGTTGTATTAATCTGTTTCAGGGAGCTGGCGCTGTTGTATTAATCTATTTCAGGGAGCTCGTGCTGTTGAATTAATCAGTTTCAGGGAGTTCGCGATGTTCTATTAATCCATTTGTGGAAGTTCGCGCAGATGTATTAATCAGATTCAGGGAGCTCGCTCTATTGTGATAATCTGTTTCAGGGAGATTGCACTTTTGTATTAATGTGTTTCAAGGAGTTCACACTGTTGTATTTATACATTTCTGGGAGTTCACGCTGTTGTATTAATCTGGTTAAGGGAGTTCACGCTGTTGTATTAATCTGTTTCAGGGAGTTCAAATTGTATTAATCTTTTTGTGGGAGTTCACGCTGTTGTATTAATTTGTTTCAGGGAGCTCACATTGTATTATTCTTTTTGTGGGAGTTCACGCTCTTGAATTAATTTGTTTCAGGGAGCTCGCGCTGTTGTATTAATCTGCTTCAGAGAGTTCATGGTGTTGTATTAATCTGTTTCAGGGAGCTCGGTTTGTTGTATTAATTTGTTTCAGGGAACTTGCGCTGTTGTATTAATCTGTTTCAGGGAGTTCACGTTGTTCTATTAATCTGTTTCAGGGAGCTCGCGCTGTCGTATTAATCTGTTTCAGGGAGTTCACGCTGCTGTATTAATCTGTTTCATGGAGTTTGTGCTGTTGTATTATTCTATTTCAGGGAGTTAGTGTTGTTGTATTAATCTGTTTCAGGGAGCTCACGCTGTTGTATTAATCTGTTTCAGGGAGTTCGTGCTGTTGTATTAATCTGTTTCTGAGAGCTCGCGCTGTTGTATTAATCTGTTTCAGGAAGTTCAAATTGTTCCATTAATCTATTTCAGGGAGTTCGCCATGTTATATTAATCTGTTTCAGGGAGTTCCTGCTGTTGTATTAATCAGGTTAAAGGAGTTCGCGCTGTTCTATTAATCTGATTCAGGGAGCTAACGCTGTTGTATTAATCAGTTTCAGGGAACCAAAGCTGTTGTATTAATCAGTTTCAGGGAGTTCATGCTGTTGTATTAATGTGTTTCAGAGAGCACATGGTGTTGTATTAATCTGTTTCAGGGAGCTCGCATTGTTGTATTAATCTGTTTCAGGGAACTTGCGATGTTGTATTAATCTGTTTCAGGGAAGTTGCGATGTTGTATTAATCTGTTTTAGGGAGATCACATTGTTGTATTAATCTGTTTCAGGGAGTTCGCGCTGTTGTATTAATCTGTTTCAAGGAGTTAACGCTGCTGTATTAATCTTTTCAGGGAGTTCACATTGAATTAATTTGTTTGTGGGAGTTCGCTCTGTTGTATTAATCTGTTTCAGGGAGGTCACGCTGTGGTATTAATCTGTGTCAGTGAGTTCGAATTGTTGCATTAATCTGTTTCAGGCAGTTCACATTGTATTATCTTTGTGGGAGTTCAGGCTGTTGTATTAATCTGTTTCAGGGAGCTGGCGCTGTTGTATTGATCTATTTCAGGGAGCTCGCGCTGTTGAATTAATCAGTTTCAGGGCATTCGCGATGTTCTATTTCAGGGAACTTGCGCTGTTGTATAAATCTGTTTTAGGGAGATCACGTTGTTGTATTAATCTGTTTCAGGGAGTTCGCGCTGTTGTATTAATCTGTTTCAGTGAGTTCACGCTGCTGTATTTTTCTGTTTCAGGGAGCTCGCGCTGTAGTATTAATCTGTTTCAGGGAGTTTGTGCAGTTGTATTAAACTGTTTTAGGGAGCTCGTGCTGTTGTATTAATCTGTTTCAGGGAGCTCGCATTGTATTAATCTGTTCCAGGGAGATCATGTTGTTGTATTAATCTGTTTCAGGGAGTTCGCGCTGTTGTATTAATCTGTTTCAGGGAGTACACGCTGTTGTATTGATCTGTTTCAGGGTGTTGACATTGTATTAATTACTTTTAGGGAGTTCACGCTGTTATATTCGTTTTAGGGAGTTCAAGTGTTGAATTAATCTGTTTCAGTGAGTTTGCTTTGTTGTATTAATCTGTTTCAGGGAATTTGCGCTGTTGTATTATTCAGTTTCAGGGAGTTCAAGGTTATGTACTAATCTGTTTCAGGGAGTTCACATTGTATTAATATTTTTGTGGGTGTTCATGCTGTTGTATGAATTTCTTTCAGGGAGCTCGCGCTCTTGTATTAATCTGTTTCACAGAGCTCGTACGCTTGTATTAATCTGTTTCGTGGAGCACGCCCTGTTGCTTTAATCCATTTCAGGGAGTTGGCTCTGTTCTATTAAACTGTTTCAGTGAGTTCACGCTGTTGTATTAATCTGTTTCAGAGACCCCTTGGTGTTGTATTAATCTCTTTCAGAGAGCTCGATCTGTTGTATTAATCTATTTCAGGGAGTTGGCGCTGTTGTATTAATCTGTTTCAGGCAGTTCCCATTGTATTATTCTCTTGGTGGAAGTTCAGGCTGTTGTATTAATTTGTTTCAGGGAATTCGCGCTGTTATATTAATCTGCTTTAGAGAGCTCATCGTGTTGCATTTATCTGTTTCAGGGAGCTCGCATTGTTGTATTAATCTGTTTCAGGGATTTTGCACTCTTGCATTAATCTGTTTCAGGGAGCTCGTACGGTTGTATTAATCTGTTTCGTGGAGCACGCCCTGTTGATTTAATCCATTTCAGGGAGTTGGCGCTGTTCTATTAAACTGTTTCCGTGAGTTCACGCTGTTGTATTAATCTGTTTCAGAGAGCTCATGGTGTTGTATTAATCCGTTTCAGGGAGCTCGCGCTGTTGTATTAATCTGTTTTAGGTAGATCACGTTGTTGTATTAATCTGTTTCAGGGAGTTCACGCTGTTGTATTAATCTGTTTCAGGGAGTTGACATTGTATTAATTTGTTTTAGGGAGTTGGCGCTGTTGTATTAATCTGTTTCAGGGAGTTCAAGCTGCTGTATTAATGTGTTTCAGGGAGTTCACGCTGTGGTATTAATCTGTTTCAGGGAGTTCGAATTGTTGTATTAATCTGTTTCAGGCAGTTCACATTGTATTATTATCTTTGTGGTAGTTCAGGCTGTTGTATTAATCGGTTTCAGGGAGCTGGCGCTGTTGTATTAATCTATTTCAGGGAGTTTGTGCTGTTGTATTAAACTGTTTCAGGGAGCTCATGCTGTTGTATTAATCTGTTTCAGGGAGTTCGCGATGTTATATTAATCTGTTTCAGGGAGTTCCTGCTGTTGTATTAATCAGTTTCAGGGAGTCAATGCTGTTGTATTAATCAGTTTCAGGGAGTTAATGCTGTTGTATTAATGTGTTTCAGAGAGCACATGGTGTTGTATTAATCTGTTTCAGGGAGCTCACATTGTTGTATTAATTTGTTTCAGGGAACTTGCGATCTTGTATTAATCTGTTTTAGGGAAATCACATTGTTGTATTTATCTGTTTCAGGGAGTTCGCGCTGTTGTATTAATCTGTTTCAAGTAGTTAACGCTGCTGTATTAATCTTTTCAGGGAGCACATTGAATTAATGTGTTTGTGGGAGTTCGCGCTGTTGTATTAATCTGTTTCAGGGAGGTCGCGTTGTTGTATTAATCTGTTTCAGGGAGTTCGCGATGTTCTATTAATCCATTTCTGGATATTCGCGATGTTCTATTAATGCATTTCTGGAAGTTCGCGCAGATGTATTAATCAGATTCAGGGAGATTGCACTTTTGTATTAATGTGTTTCAAGGAGTTCACACTGTTGTATTTATCTATTTCAGTTAGTTCATGCTGTTGTATTAAACTGGTTCAGGGAGTTCACGTTGAATTAATTTGTTTATGGGAGTTCGCGCTGTTGTATTAATCTGTTTCAGGGAGGTCGCGCTGTGGTATTAATCTGTGTCAGGGAGTTTGAATTGTTGCATTAATCTGTTTGAGGCAGTTCACATTGTATTATTATCTTTGTGGGAGTTCAGACTGTTGTATTAATCTGTTTCAGGGAGCTGGCGCTGTTGTATTAATCTATTTCAGGGAGCTCGTGCTGTTGAATTAATCAGTTTCAGGGCATTCGCGATGTTCTATTAATCTGTTTCAGGCAGTTCATGCTGTTGTATTAATCTGCTTCAGGGAGTTTGCGCTGTCCTATTAATCTGTTTCATGGAGCTAACACTGTTGTATTAATCAGTTTCAGGGTGTTCGTGCTGTTGTATTAATCTGTTTCAGGGAGCTCGTGCTGTTGTATTAATCTGTTTCAGGGAGTTTGTGCTGTTGTATTAATCTGTTTCAGGGAGTTTGTGCTGTTGTATTAAACTGTTTCAGGGAGCTCGTGCTGTTGTATTAATCTGTTTCAGGGAGTTCGCGATGTTCTATTAATCCATTTGTGGAAGTTCGCGCAGATGTATTAATCAGATCCAGGGAGCTCGCTCTATTGTGATAATCTGTTTCAGGGAGATTGCACTTTTGTATTAATGTGTTTCAAGGAGTTCACACTGTTGTATTTATACATTTCTGGGAGTTCACGCTGTTGTATTAATCTGGTTCAGGGAGTTCACGCTGTTGTATTAATCTGTTTCAGGGAGTTCAAATTGTATTAATCTTTTTGTGGGAGTTCACGCTGTTGTATTAATTTGTTTCATGGAGCTCACATTGTATTATTCTTTTTGTGGGAGTTCACGCTCTTGAATTAATTTGTTTCAGGGAGCTCGCGCTGTTGTATTAATCTGCTTCAGAGAGTTCATGGTGTTGTATTAATCTGTTTCAGGGAGCTCGGTTTGTTGTATTAATTTGTTTCAGGAAACTTGCGCTGTTGTATTAATCTGTTTCAGGGAGTTCACGTTGTTCTATTAATCTGTTTCAGGGAGCTCGCGCTGTGGTATTAATCTGTTTCAGGGAGTTCACGCTGCTGTATTAATCTGTTTCATGGAGTTTGTGCTGTTGTATTATTCTATTTCAGGGAGTTAGTGTTGTTGTATTAATCTGTTTCGGGGAGTTCACGCAGTTGTATTAATCTGTTTCAGGGAGTTCGTGCTGTTGTATTAATCTCTTTCTGAGAGCTCGCGCTGTTGTATTAATCTGTTTCAGGAAGTTCAAATTGTTCCATTAATCTATTTCAGGGAGTTCGCCATGTTATATTAATCTGTTTCAGGGAGTTCGTGCTGTTGTATTAATCAGGTTCAAGGAGTTCGCGCTGTTCTATTAATCTGTTTCAGGGAGCTCACGCTGTTGTATTAATCAGTTTCAGGGAACCAAAGCTGTTGTATTAATCAGTTTCAGGGAGTTCATGCTGTTGTATTAATGTGTTTCAGAGAGCACATGGTGTTGTATTAATCTGTTTCAGGGAGCTCGCGTTGTTGTATTAATCTGTTTCAGGGAACTTGCGATGTTGTATTAATCTGTTTCAGGGAAGTTGCGATGTTGTATTAAACTGTTTTAGGGAGATCACATTGTTGTATTAATCTGTTTCAGGGAGTTCGCGCTGTTGTATTAATCTGTTTCAAGGAGTTAACGCTGCTGTATTAATCTTTTCAGGGAGTTCACATTGAATTAATTTGTTTGTGGGAGTTCGCGCTGTGGTATTAATCTGTGTCAGGGAGTTCGAATTGTTGCATTAATCTGTTTCAGGCAGTTCACATTGTATTATTATCTTTGTGGGAGTTCAGGCTGTTGTATTAATCTGTTTCAGGGAGCTGGCGCTGTTGTATTAATCTATTTCAGGGAGCTCGCGCTGTTGAATTAATCAGTTTCAGGGCATTCGCGATGTTCTATTAATCTGTTTCAGGGAGTTCATGCTGTTGTATTAATCTGTTTCAGGGAGTTTGCGCTGTCCTATTAATCTGTTTCATGGAGCTAACACTGTTGTATTAATCAGTTTCAGGGTGTTCGTGCTGTTGTATTAATCTGTTTCAGGGAGCTCGCATTGTTGTATTAATTTGTTTCAGGGAAATTGCGCTGTTGTATAAATCTGTTTTAGGGAGATCACGTTGTTGTATTAATCTGTTTCAGGGAGTTCGCGCTGTTGTATTAATCTGTTTCAGTGAGTTCACGCTGCTGTATTTTTCTGTTTCAGGGAGCTCGCGCTGTAGTATTAATCTGTTTCAGGGAGTTTGTGCAGTTGTATTAAACTGTTTTAGGGAGCTCGTGCTGTTGTATTAATCTGTTTCAGGGAGCTCGCATTGTATTAATCTGTTCCAGGGAGATCATGTTGTTGTATTAATCTGTTTCAGGGAGTTCGCGCTGTTGTATTAATCTGTTTCAGGGAGTACACGCTGTTGTATTGATCTGTTTCAGGGTGTTGACATTGTATTAATTCCTTTTAGGGAGTTCACGCTGTTATATTCGTTTTAGGGAGTTCAAGCTGTTGAATTAATCTGTTTCAGTGAGTTTGCTTTGTTGTATTAATCTGTTTCAGGGAATTTGCGCTGTTGTATTATTCAGTTTCAGGGAGTTCAAGGTTATGTACTAATCTGTTTCAGGGAGTTCACATTGTATTAATATTTTTGTGGGTGTTCATGCTGTTGTATGAATTTCTTTCAGGGAGCTCGCGCTCTTGTATTAATCTGTTTCACGGAGCTCGTACGGTTGTATTAATCTGTTTCGTGGAGCACGCCCTGTTGCTTTAATCCATTTCAGGGAGTTGGCGCTGTTCTATTAAACTGTTTCAGTGAGTTCACGCTGTTGTATTAATCTGTTTCAGGGAGTTCACGCTGTTGTATTAATCTGTTTCAGGGAGTTGACATTGTATTAATTTGTTTTAGGGAGTTGGCGCTGTTGTATTAATCTGTTTCAGGGAGTTCAAGCTGCTGTATTAATGTGTTTCAGCGAGTTCACGCTGTGGTATTAATCTGTTTCAGGGAGTTCGAATTGTTGTATTAATCTGTTTCAGGCAGTTCACATTGTATTATTATCTTTGTGGTAGTTCAGGCTGTTTTATTAATCGGTTTCAGGGAGCTGGCGCTGTTGTATTAATCTATTTCAGGGAGTTTGTGCTGTTGTATTAAACTGTTTCAGGGAGCTCATGCTGTTGTATTAATCAGTTTCAGGGAGTCAATGCTGTTGTATTAATCAGTTTCAGGGAGTTCATGCTGTTGTATTAATGTGTTTCAGAGAGCACATGGTGTTGTATTAATCTGTTTCAGGGAGCTCATTGTTGTATTAATTTGTTTCAGGGAACTTGCGATCTTGTATTAATCTGTTAGGGAGATCACATTGTTGTATTAATCTGTTTCAAGTAGTTAACGCTGCTGTATTAATCTTTTCAGGGAGCACATTGAATTAATGTGTTTGTGGGAGTTCGCGCTGTTGTATTAATCTGTTTCAGGGAGGTCGCGCTGTTGTATTAATCTGTTTCAGGGAGTTCGCGATGTTCTATTAATCCATTTCTGGATATTCGCGATGTTCTATTAATGCATTTCTGGAAGTTCGCGCAGATGTATTAATCAGATTCAGGGAGATTGCACTTTTGTATTAATGTGTTTCAAGGAGTTCACACTGTTGTATTTATCTATTTCAGGTAGTTCATGCTGTTGTATTAAACTGGTTCAGGGAGTTCACGTTGAATTAATTTGTTTATGGGAGTTCGCGCTGTTGTATTAATCTGTTTCAGGGAGGTCGCGCTGTGGTATTAATCTGTGTCAGGGAGTTCGAATTGTTGCATTAATCTGTTTGAGGCAGTTCACATTGTATTATTATCTTTGTGGGAGTTCAGACTGTTGTATTAATCTGTTTCAGGGAGCTGGCGCTGTTGTATTAATCTATTTCAGGGAGCTCGTGCTGTTGAATTAATCAGTTTCAGGGCATTCGCGATGTTCTATCAATCTGTTTCAGGGAGTTCATGCTGTTGTATTCATCTGCTTCAGGGAGTTTGCGCTGTCCTATTAATCTGTTTCATGGAGCTAACACTGTTGTATTAATCAGTTTCAGGGTGTTCGTGCTGTTGTATTAATCTGTTTCAGGGAGCTCGTGCTGTTGTATTAATCTGTTTCAGGGAGTTTGTGCTGTTGTATTAATCTGTTTCAGGGAGTTTGTGCTGTTGTATTAAACTGTTTCAGGGAGCTCGTGCTGTTGTATTAATCTGTTTCAGGGAGTTCGCGATGTTCTATTAATCCATTTGTGGAAGTTCGCGCAGATGTATTAATCAGATTCAGGGAGCTCGCTCTATTGTGATAATCTGTTTCAGGGAGATTGCACTTTTGTATTAATGTGTTTCAAGGAGTTCACACTGTTGTATTTATACATTTCAGGGAGTTCACGCTGTTGTATTAATCTGGTTCAGGGAGTTCACGCTGTTGTATTAATCTGTTTCAGGGAGTTCAAATTGTATTAATCTTTTTGTGGGAGTTCACGCTGTTGTATTAATTTGTTTCAGGGAGCTCACATTGTATTATTCTTTTTGTGGGAGTTCACGCTCTTGAATTAATTTGTTTCAGGGAGCTCGCGCTGTTGTATTAATCTGCTTCAGAGAGTTCATGGTGTTGTATAAATCTGTTTCAGGGAGCTCGGTTTGTTGTATTTGTTTCAGGGAACTTACGCTGTTGTATTAATCTGTTTCAGGGAGTTCACGTTGTTCTATTAATCTGTTTCAGGGAGCTCGCGCTGTCGTATTAATCTGTTTCAGGGAGTTCACGCTGCTGTATTAATCTGTTTCATGGAGTTTGTGCTGTTGTATTATTCTATTTCAGGGAGTTAGTGTTGTTGTATTAAGCTGTTTCAGGGAGCTCACGCTGTTGTATTAATCTGTTTCAGGGAGTTCGTGCTGTTGTATTAATCTGTTTCTGAGAGCTCTCGCTGTGGTATTAATCAGTTTCAGGGAACCAAAGCTGTTGTATTAATCAGTTTCAGGGAGTTCATGCTGTTGTATTAATGTGTTTCAGAGAGCACATGGTGTTGTATTAATCTGTTTCAGGGAGCTCGCATTGTTGTATTAATCTGTTTCAGGGAACATGCGATGTTGTATTAATCTGTTTCAGGGAACTTGTGATGTTGTATTAATCTGTTTTAGGGAGATCACATTGTTGTATTAATCTGTTTCAGGGAGTTCGCGCTGTTGTATTAATCTGTTTCAAGGAGTTAACGCTGCTGTATTAATCTTTTCAAGGAGTTCACATTGAATTAATTTGATTGTGGGAGTTCGCGCTGTTGTATTAATCTGTTTCAGGGAGGTCGCGCTGTGGTATTAATCTGTGTCAGGGAGTTCGAATTGTTGCATTAATCTGTTTCAGGCAGTTCACATTGTATTATTATCTTTGTGGGAGTTCAGGCTGTTGTATTAATCTGTTTCAGGGAGCTGGCGCTGTTGTATTAATCTATTTCAGGGAGCTCGTGCTGTTGAATTAATCAGTTTCAGGGCATTCGCGATGTTCTATTAATCTGTTTCAGGGAGTTCATGCTGTTGTATTAATCAGTTTCAGGGAGTTTTCGCTGTCCTATTAATCTGTTTCATGGAGCTAACACTGTTGTATTAATCAGTTTCAGGGTGTTCGTGCTGTTGTATTAATCTGTTTCAGGGAGCTCGCATTGTTGTATTAATTTGTTTCAGGGAACTTGCGCTGTTGTATAAATATGTTTTAGGGAGATCACGTTGTTGTATTTATCTGTTTCAGGGAGTTCGCGCTGTTGTATTAATCTGTTTCAGTGCGTTCACGCTGCTGTATTAATCTGTTTCAGGGAGCTCGCGCTGTAGTATTAATCTGTTTCAGGGAGTTTGTGCTGTTGTATTAAACTGTTTCAGGGAGCTCGTGCTGTTGTATTAATCTGTTTCAGGGAGCTCGCATTGTATTAATCTGTTCCAGGGAAATCATGTTGTTGTATTAATCTGTTTCAGGGAGTTCGCGCTGTTGTATTAATCTGTTTCAGGGAGTACA
Organism: Narcine bancroftii; assembly: GCF_036971445.1. Lineage (NCBI taxonomy): Eukaryota > Metazoa > Chordata > Chondrichthyes > Torpediniformes > Narcinidae > Narcine > Narcine bancroftii. The sequence continues at coordinate 137,477,697 of NC_091473.1, read as the reverse complement.
CGCTGTTGTATTGATCTGTTTCAGGGTGTTGACATTGTATTAATTCCTTTTAGGGAGTTCACGCTGTTATATTCGTTTTAGGGAGTTCAAGCTTTTGAATTAATCTGCTTCAGTGAGTTTGCTTTGTTGTATTAATCTGTTTCAGGGAATTTGCGCTGTTATATTATTCAGTTTCAGGGAGTTCAAGTTTATGTACTAATCTGTTTCAGGGAGTTCACATTGTATTAATATTTTTGTGGGTGTTCATGCTGTTGTATGAATTTCTTTCAGGGAGCTCGCGCTCTTGTATTAATCTGGTTCACGGAGCTCGTACGGTTGTATTAATCCGTTTTGTGGAGCACGCCCTGTTGCTTTAATCCATTTCAGGGAGTTGGCGCTGTTCTATTAAACTGTTTCAGTGAGTTCACGCTGTTGTATGAATCTGTTTCAGAGAGCTCATGGTGTTGTATTAATCCGTTTCAGGGAGCTCGCGCTGTTGTATTAATCAGTTTTAGGTAGATCACGTTGTTGTATTAATCTGTTTCAGGGAGTTCACGCTGTTGTATTAAACTGTTTCAGGGAGTTGACATTGTATTAATTTGTTTTAGGGAGTTGGCGCTGTTGTATTAATCTGTTTCAGGGAGTTCAAGCTGCTGTATTAATGTGTTTCAGGGAGTTCACGCTGTGGTATTAATCTGTTTCAGGGTGTTCGAATTGTTGTATTAATCTGTTTCAGGCAGTTCACATTGTATTATTATCTTTGTGGTAGTTCAGGCTGTTGTATTAATCGGTTTCAGGGAGCTGGCGCTGTTGTATTAATCTATTTCAGGGAGCTCGCGCTGTTGTATTAATCTGTTTCAGGGAGTTTGTGCTGTTGTATTAAACTGTTTCAGGGAGCTCATGCTGTTGTATTAATCTGTTTCAGGGAGTTCGCGATGTTATATTAATCTGTTTCAGGGAGTTCCTGCTGTTGTATTAATCAGTTTCAGGGAGCCAACGCTGTTGTATTAATCAGTTTCAGGGAGTTCATGCTGTTGTATTAATGTGTTTCAGAGAACACATGGTGTTTTATTAATCTGTTTCAGGGAGCTCACATTGTTGTATTAATTTGTTTCAGGGAACTTGCGATCTTGTATTAATCTGTTTTAGGGAGATCACATTGTTGTATTTATCTGTTTCAGGGAGTTCGCGCTGTTGTATTAATCTGTTTCAAGTAGTTAACGCTGCTGTATTAATCTTTTCAGGGAGCACATTGAATTAATGTGTTTGTGGGAGTTCGCGCTGTTGTATTAATCTGTTTCAGGGAGGTCGCGCTGTTGTATTAATCTGTTTCAGGGAGTTCGCGATGTTCTATTAATCCATTTCTGGATATTCGCGATGTTCTATAAATGTATTTCTGGAAGTTCGCGCAGATGTATTAATCAGATTCAGGGAGACTGCACTTTTGTATTAATGTGTTTCAAGGAGTTCACACTGTTGTATTTATCTATTTCAGTTAGTTCATGCTGTTGTATTAAACTGGTTCAGGGAGTTCACGTTGTTGTATTAATCTGTTTCAGGAAGTTCACGCTGCTGTATTAATGTGTTTCAGAGAGTTCACGCTGTGGTATTAATCTGTGTCAGGGAGTTCAAATTGTTACATTAATCTCTTTCAGGCAGTTCACATTGTATTATTATCTTTGTGGGAGTTCAGGCTGTTGTATTAACCTGTTTCAGGGAGCTGGCGCTGTTGTATTAATCTATTTCAAGGAGCTCGCTCTGTTGTATTAATCTATTTCAGGGAGTTTGCGCTGTCCTATTAACCTGTTTCATGGAGCTAACACTGTTGTATTAATCAGTTTCAGGGTGTTCGTGCTGTTGTATTAATCTGTTTCAGGGAGCTCGCATTGTTGTATTAATTTGTTTCAGGGAACTTGCGCTGTTGTATAAATCTGGTTTAGGGAGATCACGTTGTTGTATTAATCTGTTTCAGGGAGTTCGCGCTGTTGTATTAATCTGTTTCATTGAGTTAACGCTGCTGTATTAATCTGTTTCAGGGAGCTCGCGCTGTAGTATTAATCTGTTTCAGGGAGTTTGTGCTGTTGTATTAAACTGTTTCAGGGAGCTCGTGCTGTTGTATTAATCTGTTTCAGGGAGTTCGCGATGTTCTATTAATCCATTTGTGGAAGTTCGCGCAGATGTATTAATCAGATTTAGGGAGCTCGCTCTATTGTGATAATCTGTTTCAGGGAGATTGCACTTTTGTATTAATGTGTTTCAAGGAGTTCACACTGTTGTATTTATACATTTCAGGTAGTTCACGCTGTTGTATTAATCTGGTTCAGGGAGTTCACGCTGTTGTATTAATCTGTTTCAGGGAGTTCAAATTGTATTAATCTTTTTGTGGGTGTTCACGCTGTTGTATTAATTTCTTTCAGGGAACTCGCGCTCTTGTATTAATCTGTTTCACGGAGCTCGTACGGTTGTATTAATCCGTTTTGTGGAGCACGCCCTGTTGCTTTAATCCATTTCAGGGAGTTGGCGCTGTTCTATTAAACTGTTTCAGTGAGTTCACGCTGTTGTATGAATCTGTTTCAGAGAGCTCATGGTGTTGTATTAATCCGTTTCAGGGAGCTCGCGCTGTTGTATTAATCGGTTTTAGGTAGATCACGTTGTTGTATTAATCTGTTTCAGGGAGTTCACGCTGTTGTATTAATTTGTTTCAGGGAGTTGACATTGTATTAATTTGTTTTAGGGAGTTGGCGCTGTTGTATTAATCTGTTTCAGGGAGTTCAAGCTGCTGTATTAATGTGTTTCAGGGAGTTCACGCTGTGGTATTAATCTGTTTCAGGCAGTTCACATTGTATTATTATCTTTGTGGTAGTTCAGGCTGTTGTATTAATCGGTTTCAGGGAGCTGGCGCTGTTGTATTAATCTATTTCAGGGAGCTCGCGCTGTTGTATTAATCTGTTTCAGGGAGTTTGTGCTGTTGTATTAAACTGTTTCAGAAGCTCATGCTGTTGTATTAATCTGTTTCAGGGAGCTCACATTGTTCTATTTATCTGTTTCAGGGAGTTCTCGCTGTTGTATTAATCTGTTTCAAGTAGTTAACGCTGCTGTATTAATCTTTTCAGGGAGCACATTGAATTAATGTGTTTGTGGGAGTTCGCGCTGTTGTATTAATCTGTTTCAGGGAGGTCGCGCTGTTGTATTAATCTGTTTCAGGGAGTTCGCGATGTTCTCTTAATCCATTTCTGGATATTCGCGATGTTCTATTAATGCATTTCTGGAAGTTCGCGCAGATGTATTAATCAGATTCAGGGAGATTGCACTTTTGTATTAATGTGTTTCAAGGAGTTCACACTGTTGTATTTATCTATTTCAGGTAGTTCACGCTGTTGTATTAAACTTGTTCAGGGAGTTCACGTTGTTGTATTAATCTGTTTCAGGAAGTTCACGCTGCTGTATTAATGTGTTTCAGGGAGTTCACGCTGTGGTATTAATCTGTGTCAGGGAGTTCAAATTGTTACATTAATCTCTTTCAGGCAGTTCACATTGTATTATTATCTTTGTGGGAGTTCAGGCTGTTGTATTAACCTGTTTCAGGGAGCTGGCGCTGTTGTATTAATCTATTTCAAGGAGCTCGCGCGGTTGTATTAATCTATTTCAGGGAGTTTGCGCTGTCCTATTAATCTGTTTCATGGAGCTAACACTGTTATATTAATCAGTTTCAGGGTGTTCGTGCTGTTGTATTAATCTGTTTCAGGGAGCTCGCATTGTTGTATTAATTTGTTTCAGGGAACTTGCGCTGTTGTATAAATCTGGTTTAGGGAGATCACATTGTTGTATTAATCTGTTTCAGGGAGTTCAAACTGATGTATTAATCTGTTTCAGGGTGTTCACATTGTATTAATCTTTTTGTGGGAGTTCACGGTGTTGTATTAATTTGTTTCAGGGAGCTCACATTGTATTATTCTTTTTGTGGGAGTTCACGCTCTTGAATTAATTTGTTTCAAGGAGCTCGCGCTGTTGTATTAATCTGCTTCAGAGAGTTCATGATGATATATTAATCTGTTTCAGGGAGCTCGGTTTGTTGTATTAATTTGTTTCAGGGAACTTGCGCTGTTGTATTAATCTGTTTCAGGGAGTTCACGTTGTTCTATTAATCTGTTTCAGGGAGCTCGCGCTGTGGTATTAATCTGTTTCAGGGAGTTCACGCTGCTGTATTAATCTGTTTCATGGAGTTTGTGCTGTTGTATTATTCTATTTCAGGGAGTTAGTGTTGTTGTATTAATCTGTTTCAGGGAGCTCACGCTGTTGTATTAATCTGTTTCAGGGAGTTCGTGCTGTTGTGTTAATCTGTTTCATTGAGTTAACGCTGCTGTATTAATCTGTTTCAGGGAGCTCGCGCTGTAGTATTAATCTGTTTCAGGGAGTTTGTGCTGTTGTATTAAACTGTTTCAGGGAGCTCGTGCTGTTGTATGAATCTGTTTCAGGGAGTTCGCGATGTTCTATTAATCCATTTGTGGAAGTTCGCGCAGATGTATTAATCAGATTTAGGGAGCTCGCTCTATTGTGATAATCTGTTTCAGGGAGATTGCACTTTTGTATTAATGTGTTTCAAGGAGTTCACACTGTTGTATTTATACATTTCAGGGAGTTCACGCTGTTGTATTAATCTGGTTCAGGGAGTTCACGCTGTTGTATTAATCTGTTTCAGGGAGTTCAAATTGTATTAATCTTTTTGTGGGAGTTCACGCTGTTGTATTAATTTGTTTCAGGGAGCTCACATTGTATTATTCTTTTTGTGGGAGTTCACGCTCTTGAATTAATTTGTTTCAGGGAGCTCGCGCTGTTGTATTAATCTGCTTCAGAGAGTTCATGATGATGTATTAATCTGTTTCAGGGAGCTCGGTTTGTTCTATTAATTTGTTTCAGGGAACTTGCGCTGTTGTATTAATCTGCTTCAGGGAGTTCACGTTGTTCTATTAATCTGTTTAGGGAGCTCGCGCTGTGGTATTAATCTGTTTCAGGGAGTTCACGCTGCTGTATTAATCTGTTTCATGGAGTTTGTGCTGTTGTATTATTCTATTTCAGGGAGTTAGTGTTGTTGTATTAATCTGTTTCAGGGAGCTCACGCTGTTGTATTAATCTGTTTCAGGGAGTTCGTGCTGTTGTGTTAATCTGTTTCTGAGAGCTCGCGCTGTTGTATTAATCTGTTTCAGGAAGTTCAAATTGTTCCATTAATCTATTTCAGGGAGTTCGCCATGTTATATTAATCTGTTTCAGGGAGTTCCTGCTGTTGTATTAATCAGTTTCAAGGAGTTCGCGCTGTTCTATTAATCTGTTTCAGGGAGCTAACGCTGTTGTATTAATCAGTTTCAGGGAACCAACGCTGTTGTATTAATCAGTTTCAGGGAGTTCATGCTGTTGTATTAATGTGTTTCAGAGACCACATGGTGTTGTATTAATCTGTTTCAGGGATCTCGCATTGTTGTATTAATCTGTTTCAGGGAACTTGCGAAGTTGTATTAATCTGTTTCAGGGAACTTGCGATGTTGTATTAATCTGTTTTAGGGAGATCACATTGTTGTATTAATCTGTTTCAGGGAGTTCGCGCTGTTGTATTAATCTGTTTCAAGGAGTTAACGCTGCTGTATTAATCTTTTCAGGGAGTTCACATTGAATTAATTTGTTTATGGGAGTTCGCGCTGTTGTATTAATCTGTTTCAGGGAGGTCGCGCTGTGGTATTAATCTGTGTCAGGGAGTTCGAATTGTTGCATTAATCTGTTTCAGGCAGTTCACATTGTATTATTATCTTTGTGGGAGTTCAGGCTGTTTTATTAATCTGTTTCAGGGAGCTGGCGCTGTTGTATTAATCTATTTCAGGGAGCTCGCGCTGTTGAATTAATCTGTTTCAGGGCATTCGCGATGTTCTATTAATCTGTTTCAGGGAGTTCATGCTGTTGTATTAATCTGTTTCAGGGAGTTTGCGCTGTCCTATTAATCTGTTTCATGGAGCTAACACTGTTGTATTAATCAGTTTCAGGGTGTTCGTGCTGTTGTATTAATCTGTTTCAGGGAGCTCGTGCTGTTGTATTAATCAGTTTCAGGGAGTTTGTGCTGTTGTATTAATCTGTTTCAGGGAGTTTGTGCTGTTGTATTAAACTGTTTCAGGGAGCTCGTGCTGTTGTATTAATCTGTTTCAGGGAGTTCGCGATGTTCTATTAATCCATTTGTGGAAGTTCGCGCAGATGTATTAATCAGATTCAGGGAGCTCGCTCTATTGTGATAATCTGTTTCAGGGAGATTGCACTTTTGTATTAATGTGTTTCAAGGAGTTCACACTGTTGTATTTATACATTTCTGGGAGTTCACGCTGTTGTATTAATCTGGTTCAGGGAGTTCACACTGTTGTATTAATCTGTTTCAGGGAGTTCAAATTGTATTAATCTTTTTGTGGGAGTTCACGCTGTTGTATTAATTTGTTTCAGGGAGCTCACATTGTATTATTCTTTTTGTGGGAGTTCACGCTCTTGAATTAATTTGTTTCAAGGAGCTCGCGCTGTTGTATTAATCTGCTTCAGAGAGTTCATGGTGTTGTATTAATCTGTTTCAGGGAGCTCGGTTTGTTGTATTAATTTGTTTCAGGGAACTTGCGCTGTTGTATTAATCTGTTTCAGGGAGTTCACGTTGTTCTATTAATCTGTTTCAGGGAGCTCGCGCTGTGGTATTAATCTGTTTCAGGGAGTTCACGCTGCTGTATTAATCTGTTTCATGGAGTTTGTGCTGTTGTATTATTCTATTTCAGGGAGTTAGTGTTGTTGTATTAATCTGTTTCAGGGAGCTCACGCTGTTGTATTAATCTGTTTCAGGGAGTTCGTGCTGTTGTATTAATCTGTTTCTGAGAGCTCGCGCTGTTGTATTAATCTGTTTCAGGAAGTTCAAATTGTTCCATTAATCTATTTCAGGGAGTTCGCCATGTTATATTAATCTGTTTCAGGGAGTTCCTGCTGTTGTATTAATCAGTTTCAAGGAGTTCGCGCTGCTGTATTAATGTGTTTCAGGGAGTTCACGCTGTTGTATTAAACTTGTTCAGGGAGTTCACGTTGTTGTATTAATCTGTTTCAGGAAGTTCACGCTGCTGTATTAATGTGTTTCAGGGAGTTCACGCTGTGGTATTAATCTGTGTCAGGGAGTTCAAATTGTTACATTAATCTCTTTCAGGCAGTTCACATTGTATTATTATCTTTGTGGGAGTTCAGGCTGTTGTATTAACCTGTTTCAGGGAGCTGGCGCTGTTGTATTAATCTATTTCAAGGAGCTCGCGCGGTTGTATTAATCTATTTCAGGGAGTTTGCGCTGTCCTATTAATCTGTTTCATGGAGCTAACACTGTTATATTAATCAGTTTCAGGGTGTTCGTGCTGTTGTATTAATCTGTTTCAGGGAACTCGCATTGTTGTATTAATTTGTTTCAGGGAACTTGCGCTGTTGTATAAATCTGGTTTAGGGAGATCACATTGTTGTATTAATCTGTTTCAGGGAGTTCAAACTGATGTATTAATCTGTTTCAGGGTGTTCACATTGTATTAATCTTTTTGTGGGAGTTCACGGTGTTGTATTAATTTGTTTCAGGGAGCTCACATTGTATTATTCTTTTGGTGGGAGTTCACGCTCTTGAATTAATTTGTTTCAAGGAGCTCGCGCTGTTGTATTAATCTGCTTCAGAGAGTTCATGATGATATATTAATCTGTTTCAGGGAGCTCGGTTTGTTGTATTAATTTGTTTCAGGGAACTTGCGCTGTTGTATTAATCTGTTTCAGGGAGTTCACGTTGTTCTATTAATCTGTTTCAGGGAGCTCGCGCTGTGGTATTAATCTGTTTCAGGGAGTTCACGCTGCTGTATTAATCTGTTTCATGGAGTTTGTGCTGTTGTATTATTCTATTTCAGGGAGTTAGTGTTGTTGTATTAATCTGTTTCAGGGAGCTCACGCTGTTGTATTAATCTGTTTCAGGGAGTTCGTGCTGTTGTGTTAATCTGTTTCATTGAGTTAACGCTGCTGTATTAATCTGTTTCAGGGAGCTCGCGCTGTAGTATTAATCTGTTTCAGGGAGTTTGTGCTGTTGTATTAAACTGTTTCAGGGAGTTTGTGCTGTTGTATTAATCTGGTTCAGGGAGTTCACGCTGTTGTATTAATCTGTTTCAGGGAGTTCAAATTGTATTAATCTTTTTGTGGGAGTTCACGCTGTTGTATTAATTTGTTTCAGGGAGCTCACATTGTATTATTCTTTTTGTGGGAGTTCACGCTCTTGAATTAATTTGTTTCAGGGAGCTCGCGCTGTTGTATTGATCTGCTTCAGAGAGTTCATGATGATGTATTAATCTGTTTCAGGGAGCTCGGTTTGTTGTATTAATTTGTTTCAGGGAACTTGCGCTGTTGTATTAATCTGCTTCAGGGAGTTCACGTTGTTCTATTAATCTGTTTAGGGAGCTCGCGCTGTGGTATTAATCTGTTTCAGGGAGTTCACGCTGCTGTATTAATCTGTTTCATGGAGTTTGTGCTGTTGTATTATTCTATTTCAGGGAGTTAGTGTTGTTGAATTAATCTGTTTCAGGGAGCTCACGCTGTTGTATTAATCTGTTTCAGGGAGTTCGTGCTGTTGTGTTAATCTGTTTCTGAGAGCTCGCGCTGTTGTATTAATCTGTTTCAGGAAGTTCAAATTGTTCCATTAATCTATTTCAGGGAGTTCGCCATGTTATATTAATCTGTTTCAGGGAGTTCCTGCTGTTGTATTAATCAGTTTCAAGGAGTTCGCGGTGTTCTATTAATCTGTTTCAGGGAGCTAACGCTGTTGTATTAATCAGTTTCAGGGAACCAACGCTGTTGTATTAATCAGTTTCAGGGAGTTCATGCTGTTGTATTAATGTGTTTCAGAGACCACATGGTGTTGTATTAATCTGTTTCAGGGATCTCGCATTGTTGTATTAATCTGTTTCAGGGAACTTGCGAAGTTGTATTAATCTGTTTCAGGGAACTTGCGATGTTGTATTAATCTGTTTTAGGGAGATCACATTGTTGTATTAATCTGTTTCAGGGAGTTCGCGCTGTTGTATTAATCTGTTTCAAGGAGTTAACGCTGCTGTATTAATCTTTTCAGGGAGTTCACATTGAATTAATTTGTTTATGGGAGTTCGCGCTGTTGTATTAATCTGTTTCAGGGAGGTCGCGCTGTGGTATTAATCTGTGTCAGGGAGTTCGAATTGTTGCATTAATCTGTTTCAGGCAGTTCACATTGTATTATTATCTTTGTGGGAGTTCAGGCTGTTTTATTAATCTGTTTCAGGGAGCTGGCGCTGTTGTATTAATCTATTTCAGGGAACTCGCGCTGTTGAATTAATCTGTTTCAGGGCATTCGCGATGTTCTATTAATCTGTTTCAGGGAGTTCATGCTGTTGTATTAATCTGTTTCAGGGAGTTTGCGCTGTCCTATTAATCTGTTTCATGGAGCTAACACTGTTGTATTAATCAGTTTCAGGGTGTTCGTGCTGTTGTATTAATCTGTTTCAGGGAGCTCGTGCTGTTGTATTAATCTGTTTCAGGGAGTTTGTGCTGTTGTATTAATCTGTTTCAGGGAGTTTGTGCTGTTGTATTAAACTGTTTCAGGGAGCTCGTGCTGTTGTATTAATCTGTTTCAGGGAGTTCGCGATGTTCTATTAATCCATTTGTGGAAGTTCGCGCAGATGTATTAATCAGATTCAGGGAGCTCGCTCTATTGTGATAATCTGTTTCAGGGAGATTGCACTTTTGTATTAATGTGTTTCAAGGAGTTCACACTGTTGTATTTATACATTTCTGGGAGTTCACGCTGTTGTATTAATCTGGTTCAGGGAGTTCACACTGTTGTATTAATCTGTTTCAGGGAGTTCAAATTGTATTAATCTTTTTGTGGGAGTTCACGCTGTTGTATTAATTTGTTTCAGGGAGCTCACATTGTATTATTCTTTTTGTGGGAGTTCACGCTCTTGAATTAATTTGTTTCAAGGAGCTCGCGCTGTGGTATTAATCTGTTTCAGGGAGTTCACGCTGCTGTATTAATCTGTTTCATGGAGTTTGTGCTGTTGTATTATTCTATTTCAGGGAGTTAGTGTTGTTGTATTAATCTGTTTCAGGGAGCTCACGCTGTTGTATTAATCTGTTTCAGGGAGTTCGTGCTGTTGTATTAATCTGTTTCTGAGAGCTCGCGCTGTTGTATTAATCTGTTTCAGGAAGTTCAAATTGTTCCATTAATCTATTTCAGGGAGTTCGCCATGTTATATTAATCTGTTTCAGGGAGTTCCTGCTGTTGTATTAATCAGTTTCAAGGAGTTCGCGCTGTTCTATTAATCTGTTTCAGGGAGCTAACGCTGTTGTATTAATCTGTTTCAGGGAACCAAAGCTGTTGTATTAATCAGTTTCAGGGAGTTCATGCTGTTGTATTAATGTGTTTCAGAGAGCACATGGTGTTGTATTAATCTGTTTCAGGGAGCTCGCATTGTTCTATTAATCTGTTTCAGGGAACTTGCGATGTTGTATTAATCTGTTTCAGGGAACTTGCGATGTTGTATTAATCTGTTTTAGGGAGATTACATTGTTGTATTAATCTGTTTCAGGGAGTTCGCGCTGTTGTATTAATCTGTTTCAAGGAGTTAACGCTGCTGTATTAATCTTTTCAGGGAGTTCACATTGAATTAATTTGTTTGTGGGAGTTCGCGCTGTTGTATTAATCTGTTTCAGGGAGGTCGCGCTGTGGTATTAATCTGTGTCAGGGAGTTCGAATTGTTGCATTAATCTGTTTCAGGCAGTTCACATTGTATTATTATCTTTGTGTGAGTTCAGGCTGTTGTATTAATCTGTTTCAGGGAGCTGGCGCTGTTGTATTAATCTATTTCAGGGAGCTCGCGCTGTTGAATTAATCAGTTTCAGGGCATTCGCGATGTTCTATTAATCTGTTTCAGGGAGTTCATGCTGTTGTATTAATCTGTTTCAGGGAGTTTGCGCTGTCCTATTAATCTGTTTCATGGAGCTAACACTGTTGTATTAATCAGTTTCAGAGTGTTCTTGCTGTTGTATTAATCTGTTTCAGGGAGCTCGTGCTGTTGTATTAATCTGTTTCAGGGAGCTCGCGCTGTAGTATAAATCTGTTTTAGGGAGATCACGTTGTTGTATTAATCTGTTTCAGGGAGTTCGCGCTGTTGTATTAATCTGTTTCAGGGAGCTCGCGCTGTTGTATAAATCTGTTTTAGGGAGATCACGTTGTTGTATTAATCTGTTTCAGGGAGTTCGCGCTGTTGTATTAATCTGTTTCAGGGAGCTCGCGCTGTTGTATAAATCTGTTTTAGGGAGATCACGTTGTTGTATTAATCTGTTTCAGGGAGTTCGCGCTGTTGTATTAATCTGTTTCAGGGAGCTCGCGCTGTAGTATTAATCTGTTTCAGGGAGTTTGTGCTGTTGTATTAAACTGTTTCAGGGAGCTCGTGCTGTTGTATTAATCTGTTTCAGGGAGCTCGCATTGTATTAATCTGTTCCAGGGAGATCATGTTGTTGTATTAATCTGTTTCAGGGAGTTCGCGCTGTTGTATTAATCTGTTTCAGGGAGTTTGTGCTGTTGTATTAAACTGTTTCAGGGAGCTCATGCTGTTGTATTAATCTGTTTCAGGGAGTTCGCGATGTTATATTAATCTGTTTCAGGGAGTTCCTGCTGTTGTATTAATCAGTTTCAGGGAGCCAACGCTGTTGTATTAATCAGTTTCAGGGAGTTCATGCTGTTGTATTAATGAGTTTCAGAGAGCACATGGTGTTGTATTAATCTGTTTCAGGGAGCTCACATTGTTGTATTAATTTGTTTCAGGGAAGTTGCGATCTTGTATTAATCTGTTTTAGGGAGATCACATTGTTGTATTTATCTGTTTCAGGGAGTTCGCGCTGTTGTATTAATCTGTTTCAAGTAGTTAACGCTGCAGTGTTAATCTTTTCAGGGAGCACATTGAATTAATGTGTTTGTGGGAGTTCGCGCTGCTGTATTAATCTGTTTCAGGGAGGTCACGCTGTTGTATTAATCTGTTTCAGGGAGTTCGCGATGTTCTATTAATCCATTTCTGGATATTCGCGATGTTCTATTAATGCATTTCTGGAAGTTCGCGCAGATGTATTAATCAGATTCAGGGAGATTGCACTTTTGTATTAATGTGTTTCAAGGAGTTCACACTGTTGTATTTATCTATTTCAGGTAGTTCACGCTGTTGTATTAAACTGGTTCAGGGAGTTCACGTTGTTGTATTAATCTGTTTCAGGAAGTTCACGCTGCTGTATTAATGTGTTTCAGGGAGTTCACGCTGTGGTATTAATCTGTGTCAGGGAGTTCAAATTGTTACATTAATCTCTTTCAGGCAGTTCACATTGTATTATTATCTTTGTGGGAGTTCAGACTGTTGTATTAACCTGTTTCAGGGAGCTGGCGCTGTTGTATTAATCTATTTCAAGGAGCTCGCGCTGTTGTATTAATCTATTTCTGGGAGTTTGCGCTGTCCTATTAATCTGTTTCATGGAGATAACACTGTTGTATTAATCAGTTTCAGGGTGTTCGTGCTGTTGTATTAATCTGTTTCAGGGACCTCGCATTGTTGTATTAATTTGTTTCAGGGAACTTGCGCTGTTGTATAAATCTGTTTTAGGGAGATCACGTTGTTGTATTAATCTGTTTCAGGGAGTTCGCGCTGTTGTATTAATCTGTTTCAGGGAGCTCGCGCTGTAGTATTAATCTGTTTCAGGGAGTTTGTGCTGTTGTATTAAACTGTTTCAGGGAGCTCGTGCTGTTGTATTAATCTGTTTCAGGGAGCTCGCATTGTATTAATCTGTTCCAGGGAGATCATGTTGTTGTATTAATCTGTTTCAGGGAGTTCGCGCTGTTGTATTAATCAGTTTCAGGGAACCAACGCTGTTGTATTAATCAGTTTCAGGGAGTTCATGCTGTTGTATTAATGTGTTTCAGAGACCACATGGTGTTGTATTAATCTGTTTCAGGGATCTCGCATTGTTGTATTAATCTGTTTCAGGGAACTTGCGAAGTTGTATTAATCTGTTTCAGGGAACTTGCGATGTTGTATTAATCTGTTTTAGGGAGATCACATTGTTGTATTAATCTGTTTCAGGGAGTTCGCGCTGTTGTATTAATCTGTTTCAAGGAGTTAACGCTGCTGTATTAATCTTTTCAGGGAGTTCACATTGAATTAATTTGTTTATGGGAGTTCGCGCTGTTGTATTAATCTGTTTCAGGGAGGTCGCGCTGTGGTATTAATCTGTGTCAGGGAGTTCGAATTGTTGCATTAATCTGTTTCAGGCAGTTCACATTGTATTATTATCTTTGTGGGAGTTCAGGCTGTTTTATTAATCTGTTTCAGGGAGCTGGCGCTGTTGTATTAATCTATTTCAGGGAGCTCGCGCTGTTGAATTAATCTGTTTCAGGGCATTCGCGATGTTCTATTAATCTGTTTCAGGGAGTTCATGCTGTTGTATTAATCTGTTTCAGGGAGTTTGCGCTGTCCTATTAATCTGTTTCATGGAGCTAACACTGTTGTATTAATCAGTTTCAGGGTGTTCGTGCTGTTGTATTAATCTGTTTCAGGGAGCTCGTGCTGTTGTATTAATCTGTTTCAGGGAGTTTGTGCTGTTGTATTAATCTGTTTCAGGGAGTTTGTGCTGTTGTATTAAACTGTTTCAGGGAGCTCGTGCTGTTGTATTAATCTGTTTCAGGGAGTTCGCGATGTTCTATTAATCCATTTGTGGAAGTTCGCGCAGATGTATTAATCAGATTCAGGGAGCTCGCTCTATTGTGATAATCTGTTTCAGTGAGATTGCACTTTTGTATTAATGTGTTTCAAGGAGTTCACACTGTTGTATTTATACATTTCTGGGAGTTCACGCTGTTGTATTAATCTGGTTCAGGGAGTTCACACTGTTGTATTAATCTGTTTCAGGGAGTTCAAATTGTATTAATCTTTTTGTGGGAGTTCACGCTGTTGTATTAATTTGTTTCAGGGAGCTCACATTGTATTATTCTTTTTGTGGGAGTTCACGCTCTTGAATTAATTTGTTTCAAGGAGCTCGCGCTGTGGTATTAATCTGTTTCAGGGAGTTCACGCTGCTGTATTAATCTGTTTCATGGAGTTTGTGCTGTTGTATTATTCTATTTCAGGGAGTTAGTGTTGTTGTATTAATCTGTTTCAGGGAGCTCACGCTGTTGTATTAATCTGTTTCAGGGAGTTCGTGCTGTTGTATTAATCTGTTTCTGAGAGCTCGCGCTGTTGTATTAATCTGTTTCAGGAAGTTCAAATTGTTCCATTAATCTATTTCAGGGAGTTCGCCATGTTATATTAATCTGTTTCATGGAGTTCCTGCTGTTGTATTAATCAGTTTCAAGGAGTTCGCGCTGTTCTATTAATCTGTTTCAGGGAGCTAACGCTGTTGTATTAATCTGTTTCAGGGAACCAAAGCTGTTGTAATAATCAGTTTCAGGGAGTTCATGCTGTTGTATTAATGTGTTTCAGAGAGCACATGGTGTTGTATTAATCTGTTTCAGGGAGCTCGCATTGTTCTATTAATCTGTTTCAGGGAACTTGCGATGTTGTATTAATCTGTTTCAGGGAACTTGCGATGTTGTATTAATCTGTTTTAGGGAGATTACATTGTTGTATTAATCTGTTTCAGGGAGTTCGCGCTGTTGTATTAATCTGTTTCAAGGAGTTAACGCTGCTGTATTAATCTTTTCAGGGAGTTCACATTGAATTAATTTGTTTGTGGGAGTTCGCGCTGTTGTATTAATCTGTTTCAGGGAGGTCGCGCTGTGGTATTAATCTGTGTCAGGGAGTTCGAATTGTTGCATTAATCTGTTTCAGGCAGTTCACATTGTATTATTATCTTTGTGTGAGTTCAGGCTGTTGTATTAATCTGTTTCAGGGAGCTGGCGCTGTTGTATTAATCTATTTCAGGGAGCTCGCGCTGTTGAATTAATCAGTTTCAGGGCATTCGCGATGTTCTATTAATCTGTTTCAGGGAGTTCATGCTGTTGTATTAATCTGTTTCAGGGAGTTTGCGCTGTCCTATTAATCTGTTTCATGGAGCTAACACTGTTGTATTAATCAGTTTCAGAGTGTTCTTGCTGTTGTATTAATCTGTTTTAGGGAGATCACGTTGTTGTATTAATCTGTTTCAGGGAGTTCGCGCTGTTGTATTAATCTGTTTCAGGGAGCTCGCGCTGTAGTATTAATCTGTTTCAGGGAGTTTGTGCTGTTGTATTAAACTGTTTCAGGGAGCTCGTGCTGTTGTATTAATCTGTTTCAGGGAGCTCGTATTGTATTAATCTGTTCCAGGGAGATCATGTTGTTGTATTAATCTGTTTCAGGGAGTTCGCGCTGTTGTATTAATCTGTTTCAGGGAGTTTGTGCTGTTGTATTAAACTGTTTCAGGGAGCTCATGCTGTTGTATTAATCTGTTTCAGGGAGTTCGCGATGTTATATTAATCTGTTTCAGGGAGTTCCTGCTGTTGTATTAATCAGTTTCAGGGAGCCAACGCTGTTGTATTAATCAGTTTCAGGGAGTTCATGCTGTTGTATTAATGAGTTTCAGAGAGCACATGGTGTTGTATTAATCTGTTTCAGGGAGCTCACATTGTTGTATTAATTTGTTTCAGGGAAGTTGCGATCTTGTATTAATCTGTTTTAGGGAGATCACATTGTTGTATTTATCTGTTTCAGGGAGTTCGCGCTGTTGTATTAATCTGTTTCAAGTAGTTAACGCTGCAGTATTAATCTTTTCAGGGAGCACATTGAATTAATGTGTTTGTGGGAGTTCGCGCTGCTGTATTAATCTGTTTCAGGGAGGTCACGCTGTTGTATTAATCTGTTTCAGGGAGTTCGCGATGTTCTATTAATCCATTTCTGGATATTCGCGATGTTCTATTAATGCATTTCTGGAAGTTCGCGCAGATGTATTAATCAGATTCAGGGAGATTGCACTTTTGTATTAATGTGTTTCAAGGAGTTCACACTGTTGTATTTATCTATTTCAGGTAGTTCACGCTGTTGTATTAAACTGGTTCAGGGAGTTCACGTTGTTGTATTAATCTGTTTCAGGAAGTTCACGCTGCTGTATTAATGTGTTTCAGGGAGTTCACGCTGTGGTATTAATCTGTGTCAGGGAGTTCAAATTGTTACATTAATCTCTTTCAGGCAGTTCACATTGTATTATTATCTTTGTGGGAGTTCAGACTGTTGTATTAACCTGTTTCAGGGAGCTGGCGCTGTTGTATTAATCTATTTCAAGGAGCTCGCGCTGTTGTATTAATCTATTTCTGGGAGTTTGCGCTGTCCTATTAATCTGTTTCATGGAGATAACACTGTTGTATTAATCAGTTTCAGGGTGTTCGTGCTGTTGTATTAATCTGTTTCAGGGACCTCGCATTGTTGTATTAATTTGTTTCAGGGAACTTGCGCTGTTGTATAAATCTGGTTTAGGGAGATCACGTTGTTGTATTAATCTGTTTCAGGGAGTTCGCGCTGTTGTATTAATCTGTTTCATTGAGTTCACTCTGCTGTATTAATCTGTTTCAGGGAGCTCGCGCTGTAGTATTAATCTGTTTCAGGGAGTTTGTGCTGTTGTATTAAACTGTTTCAGGGAGCTCGTGCTGTTGTATTAATCTGTTTCAGGGAGTTCGCGATGTTCTATTAATCCATTTGTGGAAGTTCGCGCAGATGTATTAATCAGATTTAGGGAGCTCGCTCTATTGTGATAATCTGTTTCAGGGAGATTGCACTTTTGTATTAATGTGTTTCAAGGAGTTCACACTGTTGTATTTATACATTTCAGGTAGTTCACGCTGTTGTATTAATCTGGTTCAGGGAGTTCACGCTGTTGTATTAATCTGTTTCAGGGAGTTCAAATTGTATTAATCTTTTTGTGGGTGTTCACGCTGTTGTATGAATTTCTTTCAGGGAACTCGCGCTCTTGTATTAATCTGTTTCACGGAGCTCGTACGGTTGTATTAATCCGTTTTGTGGAGCACGCCCTGTTGCTTTAATCCATTTCAGGGAGTTGGCGCTGTTCTATTAAACTGTTTCAGTGAGTTCACGCTGTTGTATGAATCTGTTTCAGAGAGCTCATGGTGTTGTATTAATCCGTTTCAGGGAGCTCGCGCTGTTGTATTAATCGGATTTAGGTAGATCACGTTGTTGTATTAATCTGTTTCAGGGAGTTCACGCTGTTGTATTAATCTGTTTCAGGGAGTTGACATTGTATTAATTTGTTTTAGGGAGTTGGCGCTGTTGTATTAATCTGTTTCAGGGAGTTCAAGCTGCTGTATTAATGTGTTTCAGGGAGTTCACGCTGTGGTATTAATCTGTTTCAGGCAGTTCACATTGTATTATTATCTTTGTGGTAGTTCAGGCTGTTGTATTAATCGGTTTCAGGGAGCTGGCGCTGTTGTATTAATCTATTTCAGGGAGCTCGCGCTGTTGTATTAATCTGTTTCAGGGAGTTTGTGCTGTTGTATTAAACTGTTTCAGAAGCTCATGCTGTTGTATTAATCTGTTTCAGGGAGCTCACATTGTTCTATTTATCTGTTTCAGGGAGTTCGCGCTGTTGTATTAATCTGTTTCAAGTAGTTAACGCTGCTGTATTAATCTTTTCAGGGAGCACATTGAATTAATGTGTTTGTGGGAGTTCGCGCTGTTGTATTAATCTGTTTCAGGGAGGTCGCGCTGTTGTATTAATCTGTTTCAGGGAGTTCGCGATGTTCTCTTAATCCATTTCTGGATATTCGCGATGTTCTATTAATGCATTTCTGGAAGTTCGCGCAGATGTATTAATCAGATTCAGGGAGATTGCACTTTTGTATTAATGTGTTTCAAGGAGTTCACACTGTTGTATTTATCTATTTCAGGTAGTTCACGCTGTTGTATTAAACTTGTTCAGGGAGTTCACGTTGTTGTATTAATCTGTTTCAGGAAGTTCACGCTGCTGTATTAATGTGTTTCAGGGAGTTCACGCTGTGGTATTAATCTGTGTCAGGGAGTTCAAATTGTTACATTAAT
This sequence comes from Narcine bancroftii, assembly GCF_036971445.1. Lineage (NCBI taxonomy): Eukaryota > Metazoa > Chordata > Chondrichthyes > Torpediniformes > Narcinidae > Narcine > Narcine bancroftii. The sequence continues at coordinate 137,459,611 of NC_091473.1, read as the reverse complement.
CTCTTTCAGGCAGTTCACATTGTATTATTATCTTTGTGGGAGTTCAGGCTGTTGTATTAACCTGTTTCAGGGAGCTGGCGCTGTTGTATTAATCTATTTCAAGGAGCTCGCGCGGTTGTATTAATCTATTTCAGGGAGTTTGCGCTGTCCTATTAATCTGTTTCATGGAGCTAACACTGTTATATTAATCAGTTTCAGGGTGTTCGTGCTGTTGTATTAATCTGTTTCAGCGAGCTCGCATTGTTGTATTAATTTGTTTCAGGGAACTTGCGCTGTTGTATAAATCTGGTTTAGGGAGATCACATTGTTGTATTAATCTGTTTCAGGGAGTTCAAACTGATGTATTAATCTGTTTCAGGGTGTTCACATTGTATTAATCTTTTTGTGGGAGTTCACGGTGTTGTATTAATTTGTTTCAGGGAGCTCACATTGTATTATTCTTTTTGTGGGAGTTCACGCTCTTGAATTAATTTGTTTCAAGGAGCTCGCGCTGTTGTATTAATCTGCTTCAGAGAGTTCATGATGATATATTAATCTGTTTCAGGGAGCTCGGTTTGTTGTATTAATTTGTTTCAGGGAACTTGCGCTGTTGTATTAATCTGTTTCAGGGAGTTCACGTTGTTCTATTAATCTGTTTCAGGGAGCTCGCGCTGTGGTATTAATCTGTTTCAGGGAGTTCACGCTGCTGTATTAATCTGTTTCATGGAGTTTGTGCTGTTGTATTATTCTATTTTAGGGAGTTAGTGTTGTTGTATTAATCTGTTTCAGGGAGCTCACGCTGTTGTATTAATCTGTTTCAGGGAGTTCGTGCTGTTGTGTTAATCTCTTTCATTGAGTTAACGCTGCTGTATTAATCTGTTTCAGGGATCTCGCGCTGTAGTATTAATCTGTTTCAGGGAGTTTGTGCTGTTGTATTAAACTGTTTCAGGGAGCTCGTGCTGTTGTATTAATCTGTTTCAGGGAGTTCGCGATGTTCTATTAATCCATTTGTGGAAGTTCGCGCAGATGTATTAATCAGATTTAGGGAGCTCGCTCTATTGTGATAATCTGTTTCAGGGAGATTGCACTTTTGTATTAATGTGTTTCAAGGAGTTCACACTGTTGTATTTATACATTTCAGGGAGTTCACGCTGTTGTATTAATCTGGTTCAGGGAGTTCACGCTGTTGTATTAATCTGTTTCAGGGAGTTCAAATTGTATTAATCTTTTTGTGGGAGTTCACGCTGTTGTATTAATTTGTTTCAGGGAGCTCACATTGTATTATTCTTTTTGTGGGAGTTCACGCTCTTGAATTAATTTGTTTCAGGGAGCTCGCGCTGTTGTATTGATCTGCTTCAGAGAGTTCATGATGATGTATTAATCTGTTTCAGGGAGCTCGGTTTGTTGTATTAATTTGTTTCAGGGAACTTGCGCTGTTGTATTAATCTGCTTCAGGGAGTTCACGTTGTTCTATTAATCTGTTTAGGGAGCTCGCGCTGTGGTATTAATCTGTTTCAGGGAGTTCACGCTGCTGTATTAATCTGTTTCATGGAGTTTGTGCTGTTGTATTATTCTATTTCAGGGAGTTAGTGTTGTTGAATTAATCTGTTTCAGGGAGCTCACGCTGTTGTATTAATCTGTTTCAGGGAGTTCGTGCTGTTGTGTTAATCTGTTTCTGAGAGCTCGCGCTGTTGTATTAATCTGTTTCAGGAAGTTCAAATTGTTCCATTAATCTATTTCAGGGAGTTCGCCATGTTATATTAATCTGTTTCAGGGAGTTCCTGCTGTTGTATTAATCAGTTTCAAGGAGTTCGCGGTGTTCTATTAATCTGTTTCAGGGAGCTAACGCTGTTGTATTAATCAGTTTCAGGGAACCAACGCTGTTGTATTAATCAGTTTCAGGGAGTTCATGCTGTTGTATTAATGTGTTTCAGAGACCACATGGTGTTGTATTAATCTGTTTCAGGGATCTCGCATTGTTGTATTAATCTGTTTCAGGGAACTTGCGAAGTTGTATTAATCTGTTTCAGGGAACTTGCGATGTTGTATTAATCTGTTTTAGGGAGATCACATTGTTGTATTAATCTGTTTCAGGGAGTTCGCGCTGTTGTATTAATCTGTTTCAAGGAGTTAACGCTGCTGTATTAATCTTTTCAGGGAGTTCACATTGAATTAATTTGTTTATGGGAGTTCGCGCTGTTGTATTAATCTGTTTCAGGGAGGTCGCGCTGTGGTATTAACCTGTGTCAGGGAGTTCGAATTGTTGCATTAATCTGTTTCAGGCAGTTCACATTGTATTATTATCTTTGTGGGAGTTCAGGCTGTTTTATTAATCTGTTTCAGGGAGCTGGCGCTGTTGTATTAATCTATTTCAGGGAGCTCGCGCTGTTGAATTAATCTGTTTCAGGGCATTCGCGATGTTCTATTAATCTGTTTCAGGGAGTTCATGCTGTTGTATTAATCTGTTTCAGGGAGTTTGCGCTGTCCTATTAATCTGTTTCATGGAGCTAACACTGTTGTATTAATCAGTTTCAGGGTGTTCGTGCTGTTGTATTAATCTGTTTCAGGGAGCTCGTGCTGTTGTATTAATCTGTTTCAGGGAGTTTGTGCTGTTGTATTAATCTGTTTCAGGGAGTTTGTGCTGTTGTATTAAACTGTTTCAGGGAGCTCGTGCTGTTGTATTAATCTGTTTCAGGGAGTTCGCGATGTTCTATTAATCCATTTGTGGAAGTTCGCGCAGATGTATTAATCAGATTCAGGGAGCTCGCTCTATTGTGATAATCTGTTTCAGTGAGATTGCACTTTTGTATTAATGTGTTTCAAGGAGTTCACACTGTTGTATTTATACATTTCTGGGAGTTCACGCTGTTGTATTAATCTGGTTCAGGGAGTTCACACTGTTGTATTAATCTGTTTCAGGGAGTTCAAATTGTATTAATCTTTTTGTGGGAGTTCACGCTGTTGTATTAATTTGTTTCAGGGAGCTCACATTGTATTATTCTTTTTGTGGGAGTTCACGCTCTTGAATTAATTTGTTTCAAGGAGCTCGCGCTGTGGTATTAATCTGTTTCAGGGAGTTCACGCTGCTGTATTAATCTGTTTCATGGAGTTTGTGCTGTTGTATTATTCTATTTCAGGGAGTTAGTGTTGTTGTATTAATCTGTTTCAGGGAGCTCACGCTGTTGTATTAATCTGTTTCAGGGAGTTCGTGCTGTTGTATTAATCTGTTTCTGAGAGCTCGCGCTGTTGTATTAATCTGTTTCAGGAAGTTCAAATTGTTCCATTAATCTATTTCAGGGAGTTCGCCATGTTATATTAATCTGTTTCAGGGAGTTCCTGCTGTTGTATTAATCAGTTTCAAGGAGTTCGCGCTGTTCTATTAATCTGTTTCAGGGAGCTAACGCTGTTGTATTAATCTGTTTCAGGGAACCAAAGCTGTTGTAATAATCAGTTTCAGGGAGTTCATGCTGTTGTATTAATGTGTTTCAGAGAGCACATGGTGTTGTATTAATCTGTTTCAGGGAGCTCGCATTGTTCTATTAATCTGTTTCAGGGAACTTGCGATGTTGTATTAATCTGTTTCAGGGAACTTGCGATGTTGTATTAATCTGTTTTAGGGAGATTACATTGTTGTATTAATCTGTTTCAGGGAGTTCGCGCTGTTGTATTAATCTGTTTCAAGGAGTTAACGCTGCTGTATTAATCTTTTCAGGGAGTTCACATTGAATTAATTTGTTTGTGGGAGTTCGCGCTGTTGTATTAATCTGTTTCAGGGAGGTCGCGCTGTGGTATTAATCTGTGTCAGGGAGTTCGAATTGTTGCATTAATCTGTTTCAGGCAGTTCACATTGTATTATTATCTTTGTGTGAGTTCAGGCTGTTGTATTAATCTGTTTCAGGGAGCTGGCGCTGTTGTATTAATCTATTTCAGGGAGCTCGCGCTGTTGAATTAATCAGTTTCAGGGCATTCGCGATGTTCTATTAATCTGTTTCAGGGAGTTCATGCTGTTGTATTAATCTGTTTCAGGGAGTTTGCGCTGTCCTATTAATCTGTTTCATGGAGCTAACACTGTTGTATTAATCAGTTTCAGAGTGTTCTTGCTGTTGTATTAATCTGTTTCAGGGAGCTCGCATTGTTGTATTAATCTGTTTCAGGGAACTTGCGCTGTTGTATAAATCTGTTTTAGGGAGATCACGTTGTTGTATTAATCTGTTTCAGGGAGTTCGCGCTGTTGTATTAATCTGTTTCAGGGAGCTCGCGCTGTAGTATTAATCTGTTTCAGGGAGTTTGTGCTGTTGTATTAAACTGTTTCAGGGAGCTCGTGCTGTTGTATTAATCTGTTTCAGGGAGCTCGCATTGTATTAATCTGTTCCAGGGAGATCATGTTGTTGTATTAATCTGTTTCAGGGAGTTCGCGCTGTTGTATTAATCTGTTTCAGGGAGTTTGTGCTGTTGTATTAAACTGTTTCAGGGAGCTCATGCTGTTGTATTAATCTGTTTCAGGGAGTTCGCGATGTTATATTAATCTGTTTCAGGGAGTTCCTGCTGTTGTATTAATCAGTTTCAGGGAGCCAACGCTGTTGTATTAATCAGTTTCAGGGAGTTCATGCTGTTGTATTAATGAGTTTCAGAGAGCACATGGTGTTGTATTAATCTGTTTCAGGGAGCTCACATTGTTGTATTAATTTGTTTCAGGGAAGTTGCGATCTTGTATTAATCTGTTTTAGGGAGATCACATTGTTGTATTTATCTGTTTCAGGGAGTTCGCGCTGTTGTATTAATCTGTTTCAAGTAGTTAACGCTGCAGTGTTAATCTTTTCAGGGAGCACATTGAATTAATGTGTTTGTGGGAGTTCGCGCTGCTGTATTAATCTGTTTCAGGGAGGTCACGCTGTTGTATTAATCTGTTTCAGGGAGTTCGCGATGTTCTATTAATCCATTTCTGGATATTCGCGATGTTCTATTAATGCATTTCTGGAAGTTCGCGCAGATGTATTAATCAGATTCAGGGAGATTGCACTTTTGTATTAATGTGTTTCAAGGAGTTCACACTGTTGTATTTATCTATTTCAGGTAGTTCACGCTGTTGTATTAAACTGGTTCAGGGAGTTCACGTTGTTGTATTAATCTGTTTCAGGAAGTTCACGCTGCTGTATTAATGTGTTTCAGGGAGTTCACGCTGTGGTATTAATCTGTGTCAGGGAGTTCAAATTGTTACATTAATCTCTTTCAGGCAGTTCACATTGTATTATTATCTTTGTGGGAGTTCAGACTGTTGTATTAACCTGTTTCAGGGAGCTGGCGCTGTTGTATTAATCTATTTCAAGGAGCTCGCGCTGTTGTATTAATCTATTTCTGGGAGTTTGCGCTGTCCTATTAATCTGTTTCATGGAGATAACACTGTTGTATTAATCAGTTTCAGGGTGTTCGTGCTGTTGTATTAATCTGTTTCAGGGACCTCGCATTGTTGTATTAATTTGTTTCAGGGAACTTGCGCTGTTGTATAAATCTGGTTTAGGGAGATCACGTTGTTGTATTAATCTGTTTCAGGGAGTTCGCGCTGTTGTATTAATCTGTTTCATTGAGTTCACTCTGCTGTATTAATCTGTTTCAGGGAGCTCGCGCTGTAGTATTAATCTGTTTCAGGGAGTTTGTGCTGTTGTATTAAACTGTTTCAGGGAGCTCGTGCTGTTGTATTAATCTGTTTCAGGGAGTTCGCGATGTTCTATTAATCCATTTGTGGAAGTTCGCGCAGATGTATTAATCAGATTTAGGGAGCTCGCTCTATTGTGATAATCTGTTTCAGGGAGATTGCACTTTTGTATTAATGTGTTTCAAGGAGTTCACACTGTTGTATTTATACATTTCAGGTAGTTCACGCTGTTGTATTAATCTGGTTCAGGGAGTTCACGCTGTTGTATTAATCTGTTTCAGGGAGTTCAAATTGTATTAATCTTTTTGTGGGTGTTCACGCTGTTGTATGAATTTCTTTCAGGGAACTCGCGCTCTTGTATTAATCTGTTTCACGGAGCTCGTACGGTTGTATTAATCCGTTTTGTGGAGCACGCCCTGTTGCTTTAATCCATTTCAGGGAGTTGGCGCTGTTCTATTAAACTGTTTCAGTGAGTTCACGCTGTTGTATGAATCTGTTTCAGAGAGCTCATGGTGTTGTATTAATCCGTTTCAGGGAGCTCGCGCTGTTGTATTAATCGGATTTAGGTAGATCACGTTGTTGTATTAATCTGTTTCAGGGAGTTCACGCTGTTGTATTAATCTGTTTCAGGGAGTTGACATTGTATTAATTTGTTTTAGGGAGTTGGCGCTGTTGTATTAATCTGTTTCAGGGAGTTCAAGCTGCTGTATTAATGTGTTTCAGGGAGTTCACGCTGTGGTATTAATCTGTTTCAGGCAGTTCACATTGTATTATTATCTTTGTGGTAGTTCAGGCTGTTGTATTAATCGGTTTCAGGGAGCTGGCGCTGTTGTATTAATCTATTTCAGGGAGCTCGCGCTGTTGTATTAATCTGTTTCAGGGAGTTTGTGCTGTTGTATTAAACTGTTTCAGAAGCTCATGCTGTTGTATTAATCTGTTTCAGGGAGCTCACATTGTTCTATTTATCTGTTTCAGGGAGTTCGCGCTGTTGTATTAATCTGTTTCAAGTAGTTAACGCTGCTGTATTAATCTTTTCAGGGAGCACATTGAATTAATGTGTTTGTGGGAGTTCGCGCTGTTGTATTAATCTGTTTCAGGGAGGTCGCGCTGTTGTATTAATCTGTTTCAGGGAGTTCGCGATGTTCTCTTAATCCATTTCTGGATATTCGCGATGTTCTATTAATGCATTTCTGGAAGTTCGCGCAGATGTATTAATCAGATTCAGGGAGATTGCACTTTTGTATTAATGTGTTTCAAGGAGTTCACACTGTTGTATTTATCTATTTCAGGTAGTTCACGCTGTTGTATTAAACTTGTTCAGGGAGTTCACGTTGTTGTATTAATCTGTTTCAGGAAGTTCACGCTGCTGTATTAATGTGTTTCAGGGAGTTCACGCTGTGGTATTAATCTGTGTCAGGGAGTTCAAATTGTTACATTAATCTCTTTCAGGCAGTTCACATTGTATTATTATCTTTGTGGGAGTTCAGGCTGTTGTATTAACCTGTTTCAGGGAGCTGGCGCTGTTGTATTAATCTATTTCAAGGAGCTCGCGCGGTTGTATTAATCTATTTCAGGGAGTTTGCGCTGTCCTATTAATCTGTTTCATGGAGCTAACACTGTTATATTAATCAGTTTCAGGGTGTTCGTGCTGTTGTATTAATCTGTTTCAGCGAGCTCGCATTGTTGTATTAATTTGTTTCAGGGAACTTGCGCTGTTGTATAAATCTGGTTTAGGGAGATCACATTGTTGTATTAATCTGTTTCAGGGAGTTCAAACTGATGTATTAATCTGTTTCAGGGTGTTCACATTGTATTAATCTTTTTGTGGGAGTTCACGGTGTTGTATTAATTTGTTTCAGGGAGCTCACATTGTATTATTCTTTTTGTGGGAGTTCACGCTCTTGAATTAATTTGTTTCAAGGAGCTCGCGCTGTTGTATTAATCTGCTTCAGAGAGTTCATGATGATATATTAATCTGTTTCAGGGAGCTCGGTTTGTTGTATTAATTTGTTTCAGGGAACTTGCGCTGTTGTATTAATCTGTTTCAGGGAGTTCACGTTGTTCTATTAATCTGTTTCAGGGAGCTCGCGCTGTGGTATTAATCTGTTTCAGGGAGTTCACGCTGCTGTATTAATCTGTTTCATGGAGTTTGTGCTGTTGTATTATTCTATTTTAGGGAGTTAGTGTTGTTGTATTAATCTGTTTCAGGGAGCTCACGCTGTTGTATTAATCTGTTTCAGGGAGTTCGTGCTGTTGTGTTAATCTCTTTCATTGAGTTAACGCTGCTGTATTAATCTGTTTCAGGGAGCTCGCGCTGTAGTATTAATCTGTTTCAGGGAGTTTGTGCTGTTGTATTAAACTGTTTCAGGGAGCTCGTGCTGTTGTATTAATCTGTTTCAGGGAGTTCGCGATGTTCTATTAATCCATTTGTGGAAGTTCGCGCAGATGTATTAATCAGATTTAGGGAGCTCGCTCTGTTGTGATAATCTGTTTCAGGGAGATTGCACTTTTGTATTAATGTGTTTCAAGGAGTTCACACTGTTGTATTTATACATTTCAGGGAGTTCACGCTGTTGTATTAATCTGGTTCAGGGAGTTCACGCTGTTGTATTAATCTGTTTCAGGGAGTTCAAATTGTATTAATCTTTTTGTGGGAGTTCACGCTGTTGTATTAATTTGTTTCAGGGAGCTCACATTGTATTATTCTTTTTGTGGGAGTTCACGCTCTTGAATTAATTTGTTTCAGGGAGCTCGCGCTGTTTTATTAATCTGCTTCAGAGAGTTCATGATGATGTATTAATCTGTTTCAGGGAGCTCGGTTTGTTGTATTAATTTGTTTCAGGGAACTTGCGCTGTTGTATTAATCTGCTTCAGGGAGTTCACGTTGTTCTATTAATCTGTTTAGGGAGCTCGCGCTGTGGTATTAATCTGTTTCAGGGAGTTCACGCTGCTGTATTAATCTGTTTCATGGAGTTTGTGCTGTTGTATTATTCTATTTCAGGGAGTTAGTGTTGTTGTATTAATCTGTTTCAGGGAGCTCACGCTGTTGTATTAATCTGTTTCAGGGAGTTCGTGCTGTTGTGTTAATCTGTTTCTGAGAGCTCGCGCTGTTGTATTAATCTGTTTCAGGAAGTTCAAATTGTTCCATTAATCTATTTCAGGGAGTTCGCCATGTTATATTAATCTGTTTCAGGGAGTTCCTGCTGTTGTATTAATCAGTTTCAAGGAGTTCGCGCTGTTCTATTAATCTGTTTCAGGGAGATAACGCTGTTGTATTAATCAGTTTCAGGGAACCAACGCTGTTGTATTAATCAGTTTCAGGGAGTTCATGCTGTTGTATTAATGTGTTTCAGAGACCACATGGTGTTGTATTAATCTGTTTCAGGGATCTCGCATTGTTGTATTAATCTGTTTCAGGGAACTTGCGAAGTTGTATTAATCTGTTTCAGGGAACTTGCGATGTTGTATTAATCTGTTTTAGGGAGATCACATTGTTGTATTAATCTGTTTCAGGGAGTTCGCGCTGTTGTATTAATCTGTTTCAAGGAGTTAACGCTGCTGTATTAATCTTTTCAGGGAGTTCACATTGAATTAATTTGTTTATGGGAGTTCGCGCTGTTGTATTAATCTGTTTCAGGGAGGTCGCGCTGTGGTATTAATCTGTGTCAGGGAGTTCGAATTGTTGCATTAATCTGTTTCAGGCAGTTCACATTGTATTATTATCTTTGTGGGAGTTCAGGCTGTTTTATTAATCTGTTTCAGGGAGCTGGCGCTGTTGTATTAATCTATTTCAGGGAGCTCGCGCTGTTGAATTAATCAGTTTGAGGGCATTCGCGATGTTCTATTAATCTGTTTCAGGGAGTTCATGCTGTTGTATTAATCTGTTTCAGGGAGTTTGCGCTGTCCTATTAATCTGTTTCATGGAGCTAACACTGTTGTATTAATCAGTTTCACGGTGTTCGTGCTGTTGTATTAATCTGTTTCAGGGAGCTCGTGCTGTTGTATTAATCTCTTTCAGGGAGTTTGTGCTGTTGTATTAATCTGTTTCAGGGAGTTTGTGCTGTTGTATTAATCTGTTTCAGGGAGCTCGTGCTGTTGTATTAATCTGTTTCAGGGAGTTCGCGATGTTCTATTAATCCATTTGTGGAAGTTCGCGCAGATGTATTAATCAGATTCAGGGAGCTCGCTCTATTGTGATAATCTGTTTCAGGGAGATTGCACTTTTGTATTAATGTGTTTCAAGGAGTTCACACTGTTGTATTTATACATTTCTGGGAGTTCACGCTGTTGTATTAATCTGGTTCAGTGAGTTCACACTGTTGTATTAATCTGTTTCAGGGAGTTCAAATTGTATTAATCTTTTTGTGGGAGTTCACGCTGTTGTATTAATTTGTTTCAGGGAGCTCACATTGTATTATTCTTTTTGTGGGAGTTCACGCTCTTGAATTAATTTGTTTCAAGGAGCTCGCGCTGTTGTATTAATCTGCTTCAGAGAGTTCATGATGATGTATTAATCTGTTTCAGGGAGCTCGGTTTGTTGTATTAATTTGTTTCAGGGAACTTGCGCTGTTGTATTAATCTGTTTCAGGGAGTTCACGTTGTTCTATTAATCTGTTTCAGGGAGCTCGCGCTGTGGTATTAATCTGTTTCAGGGAGTTCACGCTGCTGTATTAATCTGTTTCATGGAGTTTGTGCTGTTGTATTATTCTATTTCAGGGAGTTAGTGTTGTTGTATTAATCTGTTTCAGGGAGCTCACGCTGTTGTATTAATCTGTTTCAGGGAGTTCGTGCTGTTGTATTAATCTGTTTCTGAGAGCTCGCGCTGTTGTATTAATCTGTTTCAGGAAGTTCAAATTGTTCCATTAATCTATTTCAGGGAGTTCGCCATGTTATATTAATCTGTTTCAGGGAGTTCCTGCTGTTGTATTAATCAGTTTCAAGGAGTTCGCGCTGTTCTATTAATCTGTTTCAGGGAGCTAACGCTGTTGTATTAATCTGTTTCAGGGAACCAAAGCTGTTGTATTAATCAGTTTCAGGGAGTTCATGCTGTTGTATTAATGTGTTTCAGAGAGCACATGGTGTTGTATTAATCTGTTTCAGGGAGCTCGCATTGTTCTATTAATCTGTTTCAGGGAACTTGCGATGTTGTATTAATCTGTTTCAGGGAACTTGCGATGTTGTATTAATCTGTTTTAGGGAGATCACATTGTTGTATTAATCTGTTTCAGGGAGTTCGCGCTGTTGTATTAATCTGTTTCAAGGAGTTAACGCTGCTGTATTAATCTTTTCAGGGAGTTCACATTGAATTAATTTGTTTGTGGGAGTTCGCGCTGTTGTATTAATCTGTTTCAGGGAGGTCGCGCTGTGGTATTAATCTGTGTCAGGGATGTTCGAATTGTTGCATTAATCTGTTTCAGGCAGTTCACATTGTATTATTATCTTTGTGTGAGTTCAGGCTGTTGTATTAATCTGTTTCAGTGAGCTGGCGCTGTTGTATTAATCTATTTCAGGGAGCTCGCGCTGTTGAATTAATCAGTTTCAGGGCATTCGCGATGTTCTATTAATCTGTTTCAGGGAGTTCATGCTGTTGTATTAATCTGTTTCAGGGAGTTTGCGCTGTCCTATTAATCTGTTTCATGGAGCTAACACTGTTGTATTAATCAGTTTCAGAGTGTTCTTGCTGTTGTATTAATCTGTTTCAGGGAGCTCGCATCGTTGTATTAATTTGTTTCAGGGAACTTGCGCTGTTGTATAAATCTGTTTTAGGGAGATCACGTTGTTGTATTAATCTGTTTCAGGGAGTTCGCGCTGTTGTATTAATCTGTTTCAGGGAGCTCGCGCTGTAGTATTAATCTGTTTCAGGGAGTTTGTGCTGTTGTATTAAACTGTTTCAGGGAGCTCGTGCTGTTGTATTAATCTGTTTCAGGGAGCTCGCATTGTATTAATCTGTTCCATGGAGATCATGTTGTTGTATTAATCTGTTTCAGGGAGTTCGCGCTGTTGTATTAATCTGTTTCAGGGAGTTTGTGCTGTTGTATTAAACTGTTTCAGGGAGCTCATGCTGTTGTATTAATCTGTTTCAGGGAGTTCGCGATGTTATATTAATCTGTTTCAGGGAGTTCCTGCTGTTGTATTAATCAGTTTCAGGGAGCCAACACTGTTGTATTAATCAGTTTCAGGGAGTTCATGCTGTTGTATTAATGAGTTTCAGAGAGCACATGGTGTTGTATTAATCTGTTTCAAGGAGTTAACGCTGCTGTATTAATCTTTTCAGGGAGTTCACATTGAATTAATTTGTTTGTGGGAGTTCGCGCTGTTGTATTAATCTGTTTCAGGGAGGTCGCGCTGTGGTATTAATCTGTGTCAGGGAGTTCGAATTGTTGCATTAATCTGTTTCAGGCAGTTCACATTGTATTATTATCTTTGTGTGAGTTCAGGCTGTTGTATTAATCTGTTTCAGGGAGCTGGCGCTGTTGTATTAATCTATTTCAGGGAGCTCGCGCTGTTGAATTAATCAGTTTCAGGGCATTCGCGATGTTCTATTAATCTGTTTCAGGGAGTTCATGCTGTTGTATTAATCTGTTTCAGGGAGTTTGCGCTGTCCTATTAATCTGTTTCATGGAGCTAACACTGTTGTATTAATCAGTTTCAGAGTGTTCTTGCTGTTGTATTAATCTGTTTCAGGGAGCTCGCATTGTTGTATTAATCTGTTTCAGGGAACTTGCGCTGTTGTATAAATCTGTTTTAGGGAGATCACGTTGTTGTATTAATCTGTTTCAGGGAGTTCGCGCTGTTGTATTAATCTGTTTCAGGGAGCTCGCGCTGTAGTATTAATCTGTTTCAGGGAGTTTGTGCTGTTGTATTAAACTGTTTCAGGGAGCTCGTGCTGTTGTATTAATCTGTTTCAGGGAGCTCGCATTGTATTAATCTGTTCCAGGGAGATCATGTTGTTGTATTAATCTGTTTCAGGGAGATCGCGCTGTTGTATTAATCTGTTTCAGGGAGTTTGTGCTGTTGTATTAAACTGTTTCAGGGAGCTCATGCTGTTGTATTAATCTGTTTCAGGGAGTTCGCGATGTTATATTAATCTGTTTCAGGGAGTTCCTGCTGTTGTATTAATCAGTTTCAGGGAGCCAACGCTGTTGTATTAATCAGTTTCAGGGAGTTCATGCTGTTGTATTAATGAGTTTCAGAGAGCACATGGTGTTGTATTAATCTGTTTCAGGGAGCTCACATTGTTGTATTAATTTGTTTCAGGGAAGTTGCGATCTTGTATTAATCTGTTTTAGGGAGATCACATTGTTGTATTTATCTGTTTCAGGGAGTTCGCGCTGTTGTATTAATCTGTTTCAAGTAGTTAACGCTGCAGTGTTAATCTTTTCAGGGAGCACATTGAATTAATGTGTTTGTGGGAGTTCGCGCTGCTGTATTAATCTGTTTCAGGGAGGTCACGCTGTTGTATTAATCTGTTTCAGGGAGTTCGCGATGTTCTATTAATCCATTTCTGGATATTCGCGATGTTCTATTAATGCATTTCTGGAAGTTCGCGCAGATGTATTAATCAGATTCAGGGAGATTGCACTTTTGTATTAATGTGTTTCAAGGAGTTCACACTGTTGTATTTATCTATTTCAGGTAGTTCACGCTGTTGTATTAAACTGGTTCAGGGAGTTCACGTTGTTGTATTAATCTGTTTCAGGAAGTTCACGCTGCTGTATTAATGTGTTTCAGGGAGTTCACGCTGTGGTATTAATCTGTGTCAGGGAGTTCAAATTGTTACATTAATCTCTTTCAGGCAGTTCACATTGTATTATTATCTTTGTGGGAGTTCAGACTGTTGTATTAACCTGTTTCAGGGAGCTGGCGCTGTTGTATTAATCTATTTCAAGGAGCTCGCGCTGTTGTATTAATCTATTTCTGGGAGTTTGCGCTGTCCTATTAATCTGTTTCATGGAGATAACACTGTTGTATTAATCAGTTTCAGGGTGTTCGTGCTGTTGTATTAATCTGTTTCAGGGACCTCGCATTGTTGTATTAATTTGTTTCAGGGAACTTGCGCTGTTGTATAAATCTGGTTTAGGGAGATCACGTTGTTGTATTAATCTGTTTCAGGGAGTTCGCGCTGTTGTATTAATCTGTTTCATTGAGTTCACTCTGCTGTATTAATCTGTTTCAGGGAGCTCGCGCTGTAGTATTAATCTGTTTCAGGGAGTTTGTGCTGTTGTATTAAACTGTTTCAGGGAGCTCGTGCTGTTGTATTAATCTGTTTCAGGGAGTTCGCGATGTTCTATTAATCCATTTGTGGAAGTTCGCGCAGATGTATTAATCAGATTTAGGGAGCTCGCTCTATTGTGATAATCTGTTTCAGGGAGATTGCACTTTTGTATTAATGTGTTTCAAGGAGTTCACACTGTTGTATTTATACATTTCAGGTAGTTCACGCTGTTGTATTAATCTGGTTCAGGGAGTTCACGCTGTTGTATTAATCTGTTTCAGGGAGTTCAAATTGTATTAATCTTTTTGTGGGTGTTCACGCTGTTGTATGAATTTCTTTCAGGGAACTCGCGCTCTTGTATTAATCTGTTTCACGGAGCTCGTACGGTTGTATTAATCCGTTTTGTGGAGCACGCCCTGTTGCTTTAATCCATTTCAGGGAGTTGGCGCTGTTCTATTAAACTGTTTCAGTGAGTTCACGCTGTTGTATGAATCTGTTTCAGAGAGCTCATGGTGTTGTATTAATCCGTTTCAGGGAGCTCGCGCTGTTGTATTAATCGGATTTAGGTAGATCACGTTGTTGTATTAATCTGTTTCAGGGAGTTCACGCTGTTGTATTAATCTGTTTCAGGGAGTTGACATTGTATTAATTTGTTTTAGGGAGTTGGCGCTGTTGTATTAATCTGTTTCAGGGAGTTCAAGCTGCTGTATTAATGTGTTTCAGGGAGTTCACGCTGTGGTATTAATCTGTTTCAGGCAGTTCACATTGTATTATTATCTTTGTGGTAGTTCAGGCTGTTGTATTAATCGGTTTCAGGGAGCTGGCGCTGTTGTATTAATCTATTTCAGGGAGCTCGCGCTGTTGTATTAATCTGTTTCAGGGAGTTTGTGCTGTTGTATTAAACTGTTTCAGAAGCTCATGCTGTTGTATTAATCTGTTTCAGGGAGCTCACATTGTTCTATTTATCTGTTTCAGGGAGTTCGCGCTGTTGTATTAATCTGTTTCAAGTAGTTAACGCTGCTGTATTAATCTTTTCAGGGAGCACATTGAATTAATGTGTTTGTGGGAGTTCGCGCTGTTGTATTAATCTGTTTCAGGGAGGTCGCGCTGTTGTATTAATCTGTT